>NW_022436959.1:5904976-6219306 GCF_009761245.1 Sapajus apella | reverse complement strand
CTCTCCCCTCCCCTCCCCTTCCTCCCTCCCCTCCCCTTCCCTCCCCTCCTCTCCCCTCCTCTCCCCTCCTCTCCCCTTCCTTCCCTTCCTCTCCCCTCCTCTCCCCTCCTCTCCCCCCCTCTCCTTTCCTCTCCTCTCCCTTTCCCTCCCTCCCTCCCTTCCTTTCTTCCAGACAGTATCTCACTATGTTGCCCAGGCTGGTCTCAAGCTCTTTGCCTCAGGCGATCCTCCTGCCTTGGCCTCCCAAGGTGCTGGGATTGCAGGTGTGAACCACCACACCTGACCCAGGAAGGATTTTCTGATCTTCCCCTGAAGCAAGCCAGAAGTCCGGCATGTGAGAGGTGCCCTTCCTACACCCAGACAAAAGGGATCTCGTCTTTGAAGACACAGGAACACAGATTAGAATCTGAGCAAACAAGTCATGCTAAGTTTCCTCAGTTTATTACCATTAGATTACATTCTTTGCCCCATCATATTTCTTCTTGACTCTTCATTTTTATCAAATCCAGTGTGAAAACACTAAAGTTTAACTCTTTGTTTGGGTTGTCATTTCTTTAGGATGGCTCCGATGCCATATAAAGCTTATTAAATAAACGTGTATGCTTTCCTCTAGTTAATCTTTTTTTATAGGGGCCTTATATATAGACCTAAGATGAGTAAAGAAAGAGATATTTCTCCTTTTCTACAGAAATTAAAAAGCCTGTGAAAGTAGACAGAGCCAGAGGGGGATGACTGTGGCCTCAGGTTGAGTGGAGACAATGGAAAAGCAGAAAAAAAGGAGGCATGGAAATATATTTTGGAGACAGAATTGACAGAATTTACTGATTGGATGGTTGCGGATTACATGTGGGAAAGTTACAAAACCTCTGGTCATGAGGTTAATTATGATGATGATGAACAAACTATTCATTCATATGAAATGCACCAAGCATCAGGCTAAGGGCTTTATAAACATTAGCACATGCCGGGCGCGGTGGCTCAAGCCTGTAATCCCAGCACTTTGGGAGGCCGAGGCGGGTGGATCACGAGGTCAAGAGATCGAGACCATCCTGGTCAGCATGGTGAAACCCCGTCTCTACTAAAAATACAAAAAATTAGCTGGGCATGGTGGTGTGTGCCTGTAATCCCAGCGACTCAGGAGGCTGGGGCAGGAGAATTGCCTGAACCCGGGAGGCGGAGGTTGCGGTGAGCCGAGATCTTGCCATTGCACTCCAGCCTGGGTAACAAGAGCGAAACTCCGTCTCAAAAAAAAAAAAAACAAAAAAAACAAAAAAATAACATTAGCACATTTGTTCCTTGCAGTAAGGTAGATGTGAGTGTCCTCATTGCAGAGGTAATGAATCTATGGCTCAGAATATTAACTAATGTACCCTGGGCGGCTCAGTTTTCAAGTGAGAGAATCATTATTTGGACTTAGGTCATTCTGAATCCAAGTTATACCTTCCAAACTACTACACTTTGCTACCTTAAGAATTAATCAGTCAGTGTCAATGAACCGCCTATGACCGCCCCGGCATAAAATGGAACATTTGGGAAGAGGTAATCTTTATTAATTACCTACCTGGCAATCACATCCTAAAATCATTATACAAGTTTGATAACATTCTCCCAACACCATAAACACATTACTCAAGAAGGGTATTGATCACCAATCTACAGATATTTCTTGAATGATTTCTTTGTGTCAAACCACTGTGTTTGATGTTGGAGAAGGAGAGTGGAAGACACAGTCCCTTCATTCAAGGAGCCTAGAGGTCTGTTGAGGAAATGGAACTGACAAATTTGAAGCATCGAGATGCCTCACTCTGGTATAGAGTATCAAACAAATGAATATCTGCTTTGTTTTCCTAACATCTGTTCAAAAGACAGTGCAAACCTAAGATTATGCAGTAGTTTATCAAGAACATGTTTCAGAATACTTGCCCTTAAAGGACACTTTAGTGGAAATTTTAGTTTTCAAACACTATGGCTAAATTATTAAAACTAATATTTGATCAATGTTACTGTGAAGACTAATTTTTTAATACATTGTGCTAACTTTTCTGCATATATTATATAGTTTTTACAACAGCTATATGAGGATTATATACATAGGCAGGCTGGTGTAGTGGTTAAGGATGGCAAATGTGCCAGATTTCCTGGTTCTGCTACTTTCTAGCTGGATGACCCTAGGCAAGGTCTCTATGCTTCAGCCAACTGGGACGCTGCCAATTGGGACTGATTACATTCTTACCTCATAGGTTGTTGGACATAAAGTGCTTATAACGATACCTACTACAGAGGAAGCATTGTGTTATTTGACAGATTCATTTAAAATAAAAATTGAGGGAGGGTGAGAGAGTTGAGTATAGGGCATTTACATGAAATAATTTCTCAACTTTTTGTGAAGAAAAGGCTCATGTCTGTGGCAATGTCCTGTGGTTTGTCATTCAGGAGTTCAGGGTGTAGGTGGAGGATATGTATTATATTGTCAATGAAACCAATTATTCTGAAGGTATTATATAGACTTCTGCTTGCAATTTCAGCACCTTGGACCAGGAAAAATGGCAGTGTTTTAAGGACAAATAACTTGTCAGTGAAGCTTGAGCCAGGCTCCAAATCTTTCAGTGACTTGAGCTTCTTTGCTGTGCATACTCCAGCTCTTTCCTGCAGAAACACTGCAGCCTTTGCTCTTTGTCTCTACCTACTTTCGAAGCTCTTGTTGGCTTTGATGGAAGGAGTTCACTGCACACCAAGAAGACACACAGAAAGCATTTTCAGTCCTGATGTTTAAATGCTTGCAGACAGAAGCTGGAAAGGTGACTTTGGAAACTAAAGCTTTAGGTTGAAAGGCTGACCTTGCTAAAGCCACAGATTCAAATGGAAAAAGGCAGGAGCAAATCACTACCAAGGGAATGCATTTATTTGTCCTGGGATGTGATGTATGCAGATAGGTCTTATAACCCCAGAACACATAAAAAAAAATTCATGGTTCACACCTTATAGGAATAAACAGCGAATGAATCCTAAGCAAAATGAAAAGGCTCAAACCATTATTTGTCTTTTAGTATTTTAGACTTCTGGTTGATTTGCTATTTTGTTGGCAAATTTCATCTAATTGTAATATATTTTTCATTTGTATTTTAAAATAGCAATCCTAACCCACTGTTATTATAACATATGTGGTAAGTTGTTATTCCTGGGGTGGTGATAAATTTGTGGCGATCCATTCGCATCCTCATGGGTTGAAATTAATCTTTCTCCTCTGATTTCCCACTACATTTTGTGCTTCTATTATTGTGCTTAGCATAATTTGCTTTGTAGTATAGCTATCTGTGACTGCATCTGTCTCCCCTACTAGATTATGAGGACAAAAATGAACTCGGATTTCTGTTGGTTTCATTTGGTTTTGCAGTACCTACATCACATAACACACTGATTTACACTTAGTAGGGACTCAATATAATACTGATGGTAGAATCAATTGATCAATTGCACTTACAGCAGACTTGGCTGCAGAACACCTCAGAGCAATCAGGCCCATCTGTCAATAAAAGCTGTGATCTTTGCCTCATTAACACCACGGCTAAGCAATGAAATAATAAGTCAGTGACAAAAGGCGTTGCGTCCCACATACTATAAGCTAGGCTGTAGATTATGTAATTCCTTCAGCAGTAAAAAAATCCTTTAGAAAGCAAGAGGCTATACAGTAGCAATAATGATCCAGAATTTTATACAGTCTGCATGTGAAGGTTGACCCCAGCATACTCTCTCCTGGCTTTTTCAAAGGAGCAAAGCTGTCCGGTGCTAATTATTTCTTTCAAAAGATAGAAGAACTTTTTCACTGAGCAGTTTGCATCTTGGCTGCCAATACTGGTACCGAATCCAGTCTAATTTAGTGGCACATGGCTTTCGAGTCTGTTATTAGCCAGTGTCCTTTTCTGGGGAAAATACGTCATTATATCATTGTTCTTTTGATTCAGAGTTCAAGCATTCCCAGGCTAGACTTCCTACTGCTTGCAGGATGTGGGTTTGGCTTAGTGGTGGTGAAGCTAACTCACGTTATACCGGCTCTGCTAGCTTCACCGCTGCTTTCTGTTGAAAGGTGTTGGACATTGAAGAGAACAGAGGGGCAGTTCTTCATCCCATCCTGTTTGACCCTGCTGGTTCCTCAGCTGCTGAGGCAGCACATATATTTGGTGGACTGATAAAGAATGGAAAACCCATGATATTGACAACATTTTTCTGTTCCCCAAGCCAAAAATCCTTCCAGATTAACATCTCTCTTCCAAATGATGCGTGTTGAGAGGGGTCTGAAAGACAATTAGTGAAGAAAGTGAAATACAAATCAGTAAATATGTTATGCATTTGGGATTAAAGGCCAGACAGGATGCCTAAAACCAGCATTTAACTAACCACAATGATCGAATGCCTGGCATGGTCAATGAACAGAACATGATCCTTGTGCTTGAGGGTCATTTGGACACGTGCTGACCTATTGCTGAAGCAGTGGGGTATGAGCCATAGGAGCCTGCCTCTTTTATGTCTGAAATGACCCTAGACATTTTCAGTGGTGATGGCAATAAAAACATATACTAGCCCTCTGGGAATTTTTACAAAATCAACATTTCAATCTAGGAGAATAATTTTTCTACAATTAGAACAAATTAAGTTAAGGTCTTTTTGAGTGCTTGGTTTTTAATATTTCCTCAGGAGATTAGACTTATTTTTGTTTTTTTCATGGAAGTTCTGATCATAACTGAATGAAAAGTAAAAATTGTGCACATGAGGTGATGTGTCCTTTAAATCCAAATCTCTGGGCAGTGTAAAATGATAACTTTTGTGGGCTCTAGGCACTTTGATGTATTGGGCCCTGATATGGTTTGGCTTTATGTCTCCACTCAAATCTCATCTCGAACATCCCCAGGTGTTGAGGGATTGACCTGGCAGGAGGTAATTGAATCATGGAGGCAGTTCCCCCATGCTGTCTGGTAATAGTGAGTGAGATCTCACGAGATCTGGCAGTTGGGGCTCTTCCCCCTTCACTCTCTTGCCTGCTGCCACATAAGACATGCCTACTTCTGCCACGACTGTTTTCTAAGACCCCCTGGCCATGTGGAACTGTGAGTCAATTAAACCTCCTTTGTTTATAAATTACCTAGTCTTAGGTAGTATCTTTATAGCTGTGTGAAAGCAGATTATTACAGGCCCCTTCCTCCATAAAAAATAAAAATAAATATATTTTATGATTATCTTAGTATGAAGACAAATATAATCCAGGCTGAATTATATTCATTTTTTATTCTGATTTTTTAAATAGCCCACTTAAAATATGGTGGGCCCGTGGCACTGTCCGTACTATGTCTAACGGATAAGTCCACCCTGTCCTTGGAGATTGGGTCTGGCCAACAGCATTTTAAAACCTCACTGGTTAAGAATCTCTCTGGTATGAGGATTACCTGTTAACTGCAAGGGTCTTAGGAATTATCTGTGGAAGTGTCTGCCTCTTCTGCTTCTTCCAACTCTAGTTTTCATAAGCTTCTCACTCTCCATATGAAATATACAGATGATTCAGGGACATGGCAGAATGGGCATACTACTAAGGTTGCCAGATTCAGCAAATAAAAATGCAGGCTGCCCAGTGGAATTTGAATTTCAGGCATACTTATAGGGGGGGCAAACTTATACTAGAAAGTACTTGCTGTTTATCTGAAATTCAAATGTAACTGGGCATCCTGTATTTTACCTGGCAACTCTACATGGTTCCTTTATTCTTGGAACCCAAAGTCTTTCTTCCTCATAAAATACATTTTGTAATGAATACGCTAGGCACTAATCAAGTGTTTCTTAAAGAATGCTCTGTAGACTATTAGGAATCACATTTAAAAAAAAAAAGATTCGTGTGATTAAAGATGTGTGTTTTCTTTAATGCAAGCTCTCTTGGATTCTCCCATTTGCCAATGCACATCAGGAGATCCAAGAGCAGGATATGATTTAAGGGATTCCCCAATGTGTTTAACCACTGAGTGGGTTTCCTTTCTTTCTGAAGTTTCTCAGAAGTTTCGAGAAGTTTTCTCAGGACTGAATTTTTGACAGAACATACTTACTATTCTGCCAATGGTACATCTCTCTTTATTTGTGATGAGCGTAATGAATATTTTGATTTGCCTTACTGATTTACTTTACTTTCCTCTCCTCTTTGGTGCTGAGTGGCTTCTATGGTGGTTCATATACAGCAGGGTGAATCCATCTTTCTCTTTTACCTCAGAGTATTTTACAGTCTCCCTTTCGTAACTAGAGTAGGTTTAGTTAGAACTAGAGTTTACAGTGTGGGGTCTGTATTTCATCATCGTGTTGAATGAAGGGCACCTAGAACTGGTGTATAGGGCCAGCTATATAATTTTGGCAACCCCAAACAAAGTAAAAATGTGAGGTCCCGTGTTCAAAAATAATTAAGAATTTCAAGATGGCAACAGCAGAACATTAAACCAAACATGGGCCCTGGTTCAAAGGCACAGGTCACAGCAGGCCCTGTTCAAAGGCACAGGTCACAGCAGGCCCTGTTTAAAGGCCCAGGTTACAGCCTGCAAAGCCAGCCCCCTGCATTTCCATCTTTGGTGCCAAGATGCTGAGAGAGCCCTTGCCCAGAAGACCCCAAGAAGACTTTTCAGAGGCTGATCACCAGCACTGTCTTCATATACCAAGAGTTTGTAAGAGGAAGCAAGGGCATGAGACTGGGCCCCAGGGAACATAGACACTTTTGGTATTTTGGTCATTATGAATTTTTGTATTAAAAACATTGTATTAAATTATTTATTTTGGTTTTGATGCTATCTTTTTTCTGCTTGGGCTGCCATAGCAAAACATCACAAACTGGATAACTCAAACAACAAAAATTTATTTCTCAAAGTTCTGGAGGCTGGGAAGTCCAAGGTCAAAGTACCGTTGAGTTAGGTTTCTGGGGAGAGCTCTCTTCCTGGCTTTCAGATGCTTGACCGACTCATTCTTGCTGCCTGATCTCACATGGCCTTGACTCTGAGCATGTGTGGGGAGAGGGGAGGAGAGAAGAAGATATTCTACTTCTTCTCTTATAAGGCCGCTAAGAAGGACCCCACTCTCACACATGCCTTACCCTTATGACCAAATCTAACCCTTACTACATCCCCCAAACCCCAAAATGTTTCCAAATATCATCACATTGTGGGGTGATGGGCACAAATTGGGGGCAGGGCACAAACAATCCGTCTATAACAGATGCCCCTTTGTGCCGGGGGGAGGGTGACACACTCACTTCATCTTTGTCTTAGCCCAGTGGAAGATGATGAAAGAGTTATGCTCTATCATTATTTACTCTAAAGAATATGTTTAAAAGGGAAACATTTTCCTTGTTTATGTTTTACAACTCACCCAGAGAAGAGCTAGTGCAAAATATAGAACCATTCTTTAAGACTTCATATAGAAATGAAAAAAGCAAGATTAATCTATTATTCTCTAATTATAATGACACTTGTTCTATGAGTGTTTGTTTCAAAGATGGTAAATAAATAAAAAAAGTTGTGGCCTAATAAATTTTATCTGCTAATTTATCTTCTGTGTGTCTTCTCCTTTCTTAATATTAATAAATATGTGATTAATCATAACTTCTGAATCATGTAAAAGAGGCTGGTCTTATTGAACAAATCATAGCTTTAATATTTTTCATAAGTTTCTAGACTACAGTTGGTTTATTGCTTTGAATTTTGCTTACTTGTGGTGGTTGTTTCTGCATGCCAAGTGTCCATTTCTTCCTACTTGGAGGAAAATGCTCTTTTCTTTGGCAGATGAGCCCTCTTGGACTTTTGGCCTACTGTCTTCTGCGGGCTAAGTCCCTTGGTGATAGGTTAGATACAGCGCCCAGCCTTGACCAGTCAACAAATTCCATCCTCTGGATGAAGCCATTGGTTGGGGATCAGCCTGGATCCCCAGTAAGCCCCATGAAAGTTGGCCCCAGGCTTTTCATGGGACTATTGGGAAAGGGGCTTCCTTTTCTCTGAGGTTGCTGAGCAGGAAGGGCATCAGCCTGGAGCTGCAGGTGGCATCCTGGCCACTCCCGAAGGTGGGCTTACTGAGAAGAAGGTACAGAGGGTCCTGATGGCACTCCTGAGCACCTGGATCAAGCCATGGTTGAAGCAAGGACTACTCTAGAGTTTTAGTTATAGGAGAAATAAAATTACTTAAAAGAAATTCTGGTTTGAGCTTCTGTCATTGACCACTAAGTACTGACACAATATTCTAGCAATTTCAGAGCTGGAGATGAGTGATGATTGCATTGCAAAAGTGGCCTCTCTCCATAATACCCAAGTCAGTCTGAAGGTACACTTACCAAGACCTTGCCCCAGAATGTATTAAATGTTCCCAGAAACACCCGGTTGCTACACTGGTGATGAGTAGTTGTAGCTACTTTCTTATAAGTATTTTCCTACTGGACTGTGATAAGCCCTTCAGGAGGCTTTTTGGGGAGGAGGGGCAGGAGTGGCAAGGGACAGGATGAGAGAAGGTATTTATTTAGTGTTTACTAGAAGTATCTGTGCCTTTTAGAAATTTGTATCCTTGTGCCTGTCATGTATCTCCATCTAGGTGTGGCAGGGGTCAATTATGCAACTAGATATTCTCTGAATTTACTCCCCTTTAGAACAATATATTGAAACTCAACAGCAGCAACAAAATCAATTCTTATTTATATTTATTTATTTTTTGAGGCAAGGTCTCCCTCAGTTGCCCGGGCTGGAGTGCAGTGGCACTATGATCATAGCTTACTGCGGCCTTGAACTCTTGGGCTCAAACAATCCTCCCACCTTAGTCTCCCAAAGTCCTGGATTATAGGCATGTGCCACCACACCTAGCTGGAATCAATTCTTTGAAACAAAGTGGATTCACTTTTTCTGTAGAAGGCCACATAGTAAATATTTAAAGGTTTCCCAGGTGGTAAGGTCTCTTGCTGTTGCAATGTGAAAGCAGCCATAGACAATACACACACAAATGAGAGTGCTGTATTCCAATAAAACTTTATAGACGGCCGGGCGCGGTGGCTCACGCCTGTAATCCCAGCACTTTGGGAGGCCGAGGCAGGTGGATCACGAGGTCAAGAGATCGAGACCATCCTGGTCAGCACGGTGAAACCCCGTCTCTACTAAAAATGCAAAAAATTAGCTGGGCATGGTGGCGCGTGCCTGTAGTCCCAGCTACTCAGGAGGCTGAGGCAGGAGAATTGACTGAACCCAGGAGGCGGAGGTTGCGGTGAGCCGAGATCGCGCCATTGCACTCCAGCCTGGGTAACAAGAGCAAAACTCTGTCCCAAAAAAAAAAAAAAAAAAACTTTATAGACAATAAAATCTGAATTTCATATAGTTTCTACATCACAAAATATTGTTCTTCTTTTGATTTTTTTTTCAACCATTAAAAAAGATAGAACCATTCTTAGTTGTCGGCCTATAGAAAAAACAGGTGGTGAACTGAATTTTGCCTATGGGCAGTAATTTGCATACCCTGGTTTAGAATTTAGATCAGCACTTTCAAATAGAAATATAATCTGAGTCACATATGTAATTTAAAATTTTCTGGTATCTATAGTTAAAAAAACACAAAAAAGTTAGAATTGATTTTAATAATATATCTGATTACTCCAGTGCAACCAAAATATCATTGTTTCAACATATATTCAATATAAAAATGTATTAAGGTATTTTACGTTCTTTATTTTTGTTCCAAGTCTTCCCAATATGGTATATATTTTACATTATAGCACATCTCCATTTGTATATGACAAATTTTCATCTGAAATACTTGATTTGTAATTTCATAAAATTCACAGTTGAAAAACAGATTAAGATACACAAGGTGTTAGAAAACATTCTTAAAGTTTTCCAATTGTTCAATCAAGTATTGGTTTAAAAATGTAAGTTAATTAAAATGAAATAAAATTTAAAATTTGGTTTCTCAATAACTAGCCATATGTTAAGTGTTCAATAGCCACCATGTTGTACAGCACAGACTTAGGTCAACGAAAGGTTTTTTGTTGTTGTCGGTTTTTTGGTTGTTGTTTGTTTGCCAGGAGGAACCCTTTACCAGTGTCTTGGTTTAGAATTGCTAGAAGACAGTGATTATAAAAAGCAGGAAGACTATATCAGCCAAGTTACCAGAGCACAGAGTTCTTCCGAAAACCATCTTAAATGCTTTGAAGTCCTCTGTATATACAGGTCCCCCCACCTTGGTTCAGCACCGGAAGCCCTCTTGCCTGGAGTGCAGTGACCAAGTTAGAGAGCAATATGACCCATTTCCAAAGAGGTATGGAGTCAAAGATCCCGTAGGGCCTGGTAAGTGACAGTGAGGATCTCACACTTCCTCCCAAGTGGTCAGGCAGTCATTGGAGGACTTTGAGCAGGCTCACCCTGGCTGCTGCTATGTGGGGAGCAGGCTTACTAGAGGCAAAACAAAATGGAGGGCAGTTGTGCAGCTGTTGCGGGTGGACCGTGATGGTGCCTGCAGGGCCACAATGCAGGGGAAGCAAGGGAGGCGCTTGGGGTCCTAGATTTAGGGAGGAACTCACCCCCAGCGCCCTAGAAGTGCTGCCGTACAATCCTGGGAGTGAGCTCCGCATTATATTTTGGCCCTGGTGGCTTGGACAAGAAGGGTTCCATATAAAAAGTGAGAGAAGTAGCTAGAATTGGGATATATTTTGAAGGAAGAACCCACAGACTCTACTGATGGATTGGATACGGAATGTGTGAGCAGAAGAGAGAAGCTGGGATGATAACACATTTTTGGTTTTCTCTGTAAACCCAGCTCACCCCTAGGGTAGCCAGCATTGCTCTTTCTGATCCATTGCCAGGTTACCAGACCACAGAGTTCCTTTGAAAATAGGAGATCTTCAATTAAACACATTTTGAAATTGCAGAGAAATTCAGTTATGCAGGTTCAAGCTGCTTCATTGTAACAAAGGTCACACTGTCCATAAAACTGGATGGTTTACGGTTCCACTTCATTGTGAACCAACACAGAGATGGCTTGTCCTTTAATGCCACTTATCAGAAGCCTCCGCAGGACTATGGACCGTAGGGTGGCATTGCAGCATTAACTTGTTTTTGCCTTTCTGGAATGGGAAAGCTGCTGTGACCCTTCACGCCATGAAAGCTGTGCGCCAATCCATTCCCTCGGCGCTTCCTGGAGGCTGTGCTCTGCAAACCGCTGCTCCTCTGGGTCTGGCAATGGGAATCCAGGCTTGCTCTTACCATCCTTCCTCCCATCATCTCCACCCCTTTCTACCCCTCTTAAATTCCATTTTACAACACACAAAGCAAGATAGCCTTTGTTAAAAAGTTTAATGTTCTTAATTAGTTGAATCGGTTGGGCTAATTAGAATACCAATTAAAACTGGCAGGGCTATCATTAATTTGAAAGTGCTGTGGTCTAGTGTTAATCGCTATTAAACCTTATAGTTTGTGAAAGATAGAGAGAGGATGAATTCACAAAATACTATTTTAAATGTTAAAGGTCTGCGGTCACAAGGATCCCGCCTGCCAGTGAGTATTCTAGGGACGCATAAACCGCAGAGATTGTGCAGTTGTTTAAGACTTGGGTGCTGCAAGGGGCATAAGGGCCTCCCTTTTCAAAAAATGTTAAAAAGTCTGAAATGTGTTTTGTTAAAATAGTCAAAGTGTTTAATTCACCAAATAGACTAATGATCTGTAATGATTCTTTATATATATTTAAAAAATCAACGTTTAAGTTACCAGTGCACAAAAAAGTTTCTGCTGTTTCCAGAGCTGTGTCCTATTTGGTTTATTACTTCCCAAATATAAGGAGCAACCCACACAGCTAAACCTCTTTTATTTCTGGTCACTGTCTGCATAAGACATTAGAAGAAATAACGAGGTCTTTGGACAAAAGCTTCATGTTGGGGCTTGCAGGTGTGAGAGAGTCCTTGTATTTTCATGTCTCATTTGGAGATGACTAAATGGATAAGCAAGTCCTAATTTATGTTTTCAGAGGAATATAAAAATCCCTCTTCATTTCCTCAACAAGCAAATATGGAATGGACAATTATAACTGTTCTTACTGTGCATTCTCTAAGATCTGACTTTATTTTCCTTCTATTCCAGTGATAAAGACAGAAGGTATTACCATCTATTATCCTTGCTGGTATCCTCTCGGTATATCTGTGATAATTTTTCAGAAAATAAGCCATGTAGTTTATAGAAAACAAATATAAACATATATTTCATCATACGTATTATGGCACAGTTAGGAAATAAGAAATCTATCTTTTTAGATGGTGAATTGCTTTACAAAGAATATAAAAATGTTCAATTCGATTGCTACCTTAAATCTTCTTGGAGGAAAATTTAAAACAGACAGAGCAACAAATACAAAAACAACTGAGCGATTACCAGTGTAGTATGATGTGTGGGCAAAAACTTGCAGGAAGGAAAAAGGATTTATAACCCAGAATCTTCTCCGTGTGCGTGTGTGTGTATGTGTTTTGATGAAACATGGTGACATTGATATCAGGGATACTAGATTGAAGTAACATTTAAGTGAAGGTCCAGGTAGTCTTATCAAAATTGATTTTACCTTAATCAAATGCTACTGTATTGCAGGTACTATGCTAGGCGCCTAGCTAGGCACAGGAGAACATGATTAGGGTTCACTTGGGAAGACTGTATTAATGATAGCAGAGCAAATAAAGAAAATAGTACTTGATAAAGAACCAAAATAAAGACTTGCATCCTTTGAATGTGGGTTCCAATATCACATTGAGCCTTGTGCCTTCCCACTAAATTTTTTACCCTTTTTTTTTTTTTTAAATTGTGCTTTAGGCTCTGAGGTACACGTGCAGATCATGCAGAATTGTTGCAGGAGTACATACATGGCAATGTGGTTTGCTGCCTCCATCCCCGTCACCTATACCTGGCATTTCTCCTCATGTTATCCCTCCCCAACTTCCCCAACCCCTGCTGTCCCTCTCCTAGCCCCCCACAACAGACCCCAGTGTGTGATGTGCCCCTCCCTATGTCCATGTGTTTTCACTGTTCATCACCCACCTATGAGTGAGAACATGTAGTGTTTGATTGTCTATTCTTGTGTCACTTTGCTGAGAATGATGGTTTCCAGATTCATCCATGTCCCTACAAAAGACACAAACTCATCATTTTTTATGGCTGCATAGTATTCCATAATGTATGTGTGCCACATTTTCCTTGTCCAGCCTAACATTGTTGGGCATTTGGGTTGGTTCCAGGTCTTTGCTATTGTAAACAGTGCTGCAATGAACATACATGTGCATGTGTCTTTATAATAGAATGGTTTGTAATCCTTTGGGTATATACCCAGTAATGGGATTGCTGGGTCAAATGGAATTTCTATTTCTAGGTCCTTGAGAAATCGCCACACTGTTTACCTTTGTTTTTAATCCTGCTCACCAGCTCCAATTCTTTCAGGTCTGTTAGTTCGATGAAAGCTTTAAGTTTTGGTTAAAATTATATTCAGGCTACTTAAGTCTTATTTTTAACCTATTTGTGAAGAATTAGTCATTGTTTTCTTGTAAAATGACAAGGAATTAAAATTTTAATATCTATTGAGCAATTATTAAGCACCAGGAACTCTTCTTATGCAAAGCACTGAGAAAGGAAAAAAACTGAAAACAAATGAAGTCGAGGGTTCCCTAATCCTAACCCTAAACCTAATTCCAAGTAAAAGTTAGAACTGGGGACTACACTGATCCGCTGGTCATTTTTGTTTTCTTTCATTTTACTCAACTAACTTTGAGTTACACATTTCCTTGTGTTTCGTAGCTGCTTTTATTTCTTGTGGGCAAATCCCTAGATGAATTTACTCTCTGGTCAAACCGTAAATCCTTTCGTTAATTCCCTTATGCAGTGATTCAACAAGCATTATTTATCATCTACTGTGTACCTGGTACTGTGCTAGGCTGTGGGATACAAAAATGCAAATATAAGATAGCTATGTCCAGGCTGGGTGTGGTGGCTCACGCCCGTAATTCCAGCACTTTGGGAGGCTGAGGTGGATGGAGCACCTGAGGTTGGGAGTTCAAGACCAGCCTGACCAACATGGAGAAACCCTGTCTCTACTAAAAGTACAAAATTATCTGGGCATTGTGGTGCACATGTCTGTGGTCCCAGCTACTCGGGAAGCTGAGGCAGGAGAATCACTTGAACCTGGAAGGCAGAGGTTGCAGTGAGCTGAGATTGTGCCATTGCACTCCAGCCTGGGCAACAAGAGCGAAACCCCATCTCAGAAAAAAAAGATAGCTATGTCCAAAAAGTTTCCAGCCTAAGAAGTGAAATAAAGATGTATAGAAATGGATGTAATACTTCCTGGCAAGCAGTGTGTCAGAGTCGAGAACAAGGTGCTTGGGAGGACAAAGGATGGGGAAAGGAACTTGCTCTGTGATCAGTGAGAGAGGTGAGGTCAGGGTAAAGTTTGAAGGACAGGTGGGACAACTATGGCATTGGTACCTCTTGGAATATGCAGTGCAGAGTCCCTGCCTTAGGGTTAAGTGTGATGAGAGGCGTTTCATGTCATTTGGACCTGTGCAACATAATGCAAAGGAAGGGATGGGACACTGGCTAAAGGCACAACTCCGATGTCGTTAAGAGAAGGGTGTACTTATGTTCTTTCTAAAATCTCTCCAGATCTCGAAGAAATGACGTGATCAACATATAATTAGTTTCATACTTTAGAGAGTTATTTTATAAATTAACAAACTTCAGTGGTAATTTTTTATCTACAAAGAATCTATTGCATCGAGCCAATGTGACATATTTTCAAAATTTTCTTTTGGCTTCTATAAGGGGTACACAAACATGGAGGACAGTAATACAATTAATTTCACTTTTAGAAAGAAGGTTAAGAGAAGAAATGATAATAATTTTATTGCTCTTTTGAATTGACTTTAGACTAAATATATTCCTTATTACTAAGGAAAGTATTCATACTAGGTCAGACTCTCTTCTATTTTGATGTGAATTCTTAACTTGAAAAGAGATCCAGTGAAGTCAAAGCAAGAAACCATTTCTCATTTTCCCCCAACCTCCCTGAAATTTTTGAGCAAATCCCTCATTTTACTACGGGTGCTGGATGTTTGTTATTTGATGTCTGTGTATGTGCACGTCTGTGTGTATATTTATAGTTTATCTGCCCTGTGTCATTCTGCAGAAATGGATTCACTCAGTCAACTGGATATGAGCGATTTGAGCCCAGTAATCAGCTGGAGGAACAAAGAGACTGCAATCAGGAGAAGCCCCTGAAGGGAAGGTAGTCTACTCATGAAAGTCCCCTGGGGGTCCTCATCAGCACTAGAGAACTGTTTTGACAGAACCACTGAATTGGGTGCAGGAGTCAAATTCCTGGGACATCAAACCAGGACAGATTTTCTGCTCGTCCACAAACAACAGAGACCCCTCTGTCTTTAGGGAATAGGAGGAGCCCGCTCTCAGGGGTACAATGGCTTCCAGGGTTGGTTGGAATAACTTGCTGTAGGCAAAAGGGCAAGGAACATTGAGTAGCAGAAATGGAAGCAAATAATTTATTTATTTTTTTTAAATTGCAAACCCTGATGTCTGGCCCCTGATATTTGAGCATATTCTCCATTCTTCTAACAAAAGAAACACACATGCTTATTCTACCCTTTTCCGCCTCATCTGGCAGCCGCTTTCTGGTCCAGCAGACACTAACATCTAATGAGTCAAACTTCTCATTTTCAGACTAATCAGTCGGCTGCGCTAATTGCAAATGCAAATATGCAAATTTATATTAATTAATTACTCTGCTAATTAGTTCTGCGGTCTTTTTTGGGTAATAAATCATTGTGCAGTGGAAGGGAAACAAGTCCTGTCCCATTTCACTCCACATAAAAATTTAATGTACTCATGGAAGAAAGTATGTTTAAAAAAAAAAGAAATCGTAAGCTGATCACTGTGCTTCCACTGACAAGTCCTCTACAGAAAGGTGCAATTGTGAGAGGGCTTTCACATCTTCTGCAAATGCCATTACTAAGGTGCCTGTTAGCAATTTAATTATCACATTATGAGCTTCAGAAAAAGCCAGTCTGCTGTGCTGCAGGCTGTGACATGGAGCTCGGCAGTTCACCCACTTTGAAGCAAAACACTTATAAATAAAATGAGAATATAGAGAGGGAATCAAATTTGTTTGCTGGAACACTACAGCTTGGGAACAAATGTTTTCAGGGGTTTTTGTTGCTGTTGTTATTGTTTTAAGTTAAAGTTATCATCTTGCTCTTCATGACCTTGGAGCAAAAGTTTTATCAGGTTTGGGATATATTGAAGTGGTGTGTCATGGTGGGAGGGGGTTGGAACCAGAAAGGTGAGGAGCTGCTGGTGTAAGAGGTAGGAGACAGTCTTTTACAACAGCTAGCAGTGACGCATGCTCATTTATTTATCCCATAAATTCTTGTTGGAGACTTACTATTTTCCCAGCTGCCCACTGTGGGGGATGGCGTGACATGCATGTGATGTGTGAGAAACATCTCTCCCAATTAGATTGTGAATTCTTTGAGCATAAGAAGCTGTCTCATTTACTTCTGTGTTCTTAGTTCTTTGCCCAGATAGAATATTCAAAAAGTATTTGTGGAATGAATGGATGAATATATGAATGAAAGAGTGAATGGCTGCAGCCTTCAAAAATCTCAAGTCTAGTTATAGTGACGACAACTGTTACTCATGTCCAGTATTGCCTTTATTGTTGGGTAGGTGTCAATATTAAAAGGTGATGGTCAGGCACAATGGCTCACACCTGTCATCCCAGCGCTTTGGGAGACCATGGTGGGAGGATCACTCAAGCCTAGGGGTTCGAGACCAGCCTGGGCAACACAGCGAGACCCTGTCTCTACAAAAAAGTTCAAAATTAGCCAGCTGTGGTGGCACCTGCCTGTAGTCCCTGCTACTTAGGAGGCTGAGGTGGGAAGGTAGCTTGAGCCCAGGAGTTAGGAGTTAGTGAACTAGGATGGTGCCACTTCACTCCAGCCTGGGTGGTAGAAGGAGAGCTTGTCTCTAAAACAAAACAAATGAAACAGTTTAGGAGATGAGAGGAGTGAGAATGCAGTGGTTCAGATTTAAATCCTCACATGTTAAATATCTCTTCATTTCCCTCTTCTCTACAAGAAATGTCTACTTTACTTCCTCATGGTCTTGCCTCACTGTTGGGGCATGTGACGTTTGAACAATAAGAGGAAACTGCTATCCTTACAGCTGGGCAACTTGCCTTCAATCCCTGGCTTGCCCATCTCCTGGTTTTGTGATTTTGAGCAAATTATTTGACCCCCTCAAGTCAGTTTCCTTATCTGTAAATGCAAGAGGAATGCGTGTCTCAAGCACGGTGTGGTGGACCCAGGGCTCTGCAGCCAGGCAGCTCAGCAGCAGTTCCTCACCCCTCAGCTGCTCTCTTCATGGCTTTAGGTCTTCATTTTTTATTATTTATAAAAACATTATTTACTTTCAAACTTTTTGAAAAATTAGAGTGTAGGACACATGTACATGGTACAAAATTCAAAAAGCATAGAAGGTATCCAATAAAAAGTGAGTTTCCTTCTCTGACCCCTGGCCTCTCTATTCTCTTCCCAATGGCAACAACTAACTTCTGTATATCCTTCCAGAGGCAGACAGTATATTTTTAAATAATATAGATTCCCCAACACACAAATCATAGTGTACCATAATACCATTCTGAATCTAACTCTTTTAACCTTAAGGTATCAATACACACAGCGCTATTTGCATACTTTTAAGCCTGCATGTTTTCTGTTGTATGAGACCATAGTAATCTATTTGTATCAGCCACCAATTGGCGGACATTTTACATTGCTTTCAATTTTCTGCTGTTATAAATAATGCTGCAATTAACTTCTCTGTACATATAACATTTTGTCTATGTGGAGGTAGACCTGTAGGACAGATACCTAGAAATAAAATTGCTGGATCAAAGGATACATACACTAAACTTTGAAACACTGTGACACTCCCCTCTACAGAGGACATACCAATTCACTTGCTTATGATGACTGTGCTCCCTCCTGACACCCTTGCTTGAGCAAGGTCTCTAAGTCTTGGTTCCTCAGTGTTCTCATCTACAAAGTGGGGCTGATAATGCTCCAGTCCTCATAAGGGGGTTGTGAGGAATGAGTGAGATCATTCATGAAGAATCCTTAGCATTGTCGTGTGTCTCTGTCCTCAGCATTATCATGATTGTTTTCATTTTCACCACTGTGTGTAATTATTTTAAGGTAAAAGGAAATCACCATTGTGAAAGCACTGTGTATAGAGCTATAGAAATATGAGTCATCAATAAGAATCTATTTTGCTTTTCCTACTTTGTGCATAGAAGTATTCCTCAAGTGCCTTTGAAATTTTCTGAAGTTCCAGAACTGTCCGTATGTATAATGCATTTAGCAATAGGAACAACGATTAACTTCATTCCCCCAAATTAATCAAGTGCCCAAAGTGCAGAATAAGAAAAAGAAAGAGGCGTGGGTGATGGAAAGTGAGAAGACAAACCAGGGAATTAAAATGAAGGAGACAGTAAGAGGCAAGAGAACCAGGGGTGGCGAAAGGGGAGCATGCAGGAACCAGAACATATGGCTAGCCGGATTGTGGGTCACACAAGTGAGGGGTGGAACCAAGGTCTAAGAGCAGGAGAGCTTCCAGCTGAGGAGGTGGCTGAAAGGCTGAGCTAAGCACTTGGTTAGCCCAGTGTGTGCCCAAATCCTCACGCCATCTCTGGGAAATACTACCATGTGTGACCAGCTAGAAGGCTCCCCTCTGTTTCTGCTTTCCACTTCATGCAGGAGTTGATTCCTGGGCTCTCATTTCATCTTCCTCCTCTGCTCTCCTTAACCTTTCCTGGCTGGATGTTTTTCCCGAGTTATGTCATCAAGCCGTCCCTCTGAAGCCAAGCTGCTTCTGTCCGATGTCCAGCCATCGTCCCTGTCATCCAGCTGTTTCTCCTCTCTGCTGGCTGATTCTGAGGTCTTTATAGGCACAGGATGGGAGTGGTGCAGGCTACGAGTAATTTAGGAAAAGGCAACAATCAAGCAGGAAAACAGGGAGAGAAGTTCTTACTTTAAGAGGCAGTTTCAGGCCTTTCAGCTTGAGGCTAAGTTTTTGTCAAGGACCTACCCTTTTTAGCCTAGAAATTATCTGCCCCTTGTTCCTATTAATACTTTTGTGAGGACATTTTTCAGAAAGTGCAGGTGGATGATAAACACTTTAATCTTTGCATGTCAGGAAAAAAACTTTCTCTTGTCTTCAAACACAAATGGCTCACAATTTAAGTTTTTCTTCCAATTATTTTTACATATATCTCCCAATTATTTTCTGGCTTTGAGTTTTAATCTGATTTTTTAAAAGTAGATTACCTTTAACAATTGCAGCAGAAAATTACTGATGCCTGACTATGTATAGGTTGTTTTCCTTTGCCTTTCAAATACAACAGCATAAGTAGAATTTGTGTGGTGTGTGCCTTTCTTCACTGTCTGTGTAACGGACCCATGAAATTCAGATTGACCTTGTACTTTTTTTTTTTATCACAGGAATCTTTTTGCTGTTATTTTTATATTAGAGAATTGCTTCCTGCATATTTCTATTTTCTTGTATTTTTCTCACCATACTCATGTTGTCTCTTGTGGATTGATCATCCGTGTCATTGATCTTTCTGTGTATACTGTGTCCCATGTTTGTCCTTTTACATTGGGCTCTGGGAGAAGCTGAAAATTTGGATTTTCAATTCATGAATTCAGTTTTCTATACTTTCGATTTTGCTGTTTACCACTTCACTTGCACTTTTATATTTGAAAATTCTATTTTTCACCTGAAAGCATCCATTCCTGGAAGTAGATTTTTCCTTTGCAGAGACACAATGCTGAAATACACCAAATTTAGAGTGCAACTCCAAAAATACAGCTTTTAACTTTCTTGCCATTAATCTATATTGTTTTGGGAAATTGACTGTGCTATTTCTTTGGGTCAAGTGAATTTCTTCACATGTCTGGTGAATTTTCACCCTTGCGGGTAGGAGCAGAGATGGACGCTTGTTTATTTTTAAGTATTATTATGACGTTGGCAATTTTATAAATCTCTGTTCACATGTATTTTAGTTCCAGACAAAAAAGAAATGAAAGCAGCTTATATTTTCTGTGGTTTTATTTTTGGCAGATAAAGGTTCCAGATGCTTGAGAAGAGAGAGTGGGGAATATAGCCAGAAGCAGTTTTGCATTCTGGAGCTGCATTTGCCTGCCCGTGGCTCTCTGTTTCACTGAGTACCTGGCCTGCCATGTGCAGCCCAGGCAGCAGCAATGACGCCATTGTCAGTTCCATTCACACTTCCTGAAGCCACTGGCAGGGTGGTTTTTTCACCCTGCTGACAGCTGTGTCACTCAATCCTGCCTAGAGGCCCTAGCTACTCCAGATTAGAGGTGGGAGACAGACCCCCCAGGCCATCATGATCCCTATTGCTGTTGTTTATAGTTGCTCCAGATTGGCTTTGTGCCCCACCTGGCCAAGTACATGCTAAGAGCAAGGCGTGTAGACCACAAGCTACACTATTTCATGGCATCATTCAGAAAACTGAGATTTGTTCCTACGGCCCACCCTTAGCCCCAGCCTAAATGCTTGTCAGTCTTGGGTATTCATAGGGGCTCAGCTGGTGGTTTGCCTTCTTCATAGGAAAATATATTTTTTCCTGCTGAAAATTTCAGGCTTGGCATTCCATTCCTCAGTCTGGTGGTCGACACTATGAATGTAAAATATTCTATGGCATTTCTGGCCTCTAGGGAACAGATTATCACCCATTTTTATTTTTATAGAAATTGGCATAGTTGGGACACTTAATTGCAATGATTGGACCACACTGTAAAGGACATAAAGAGCTACGAAAAATCTCACCCAACAGCTTTGTTGGTCTATAGAGCACAGAAATATCTGAATGAACAAATTCAGTAAACCACCCTGATATATTATCTCTCCAACGTGATCCATTCACCGATGCAGAGATATTCAGGTTTCTCTTTTTCTTCTTGATGTTTGATATCATAAAAACATAGACAACATCCATGGATCCTGAAGATCAAAAATGTTTTTCTCCAGATCTTAAGACCATTTGGCAGAGGTGCATGTCAATGCGGTTGGTTTATATCTGAGCCCTGGGACTCCCTGGTGTGTTTGTAGAAGGCCTGGAATAACAGTTTGCGTTGCTCTCACCTTCACCTCTTTTCTTAAGGCACAAGCTGAGCTTTACAGTTCAGAAGTTAAACACATTAGAATATTTATTTAAAGGCAATTGCACTTTCTGCTCTTTCTGGGTAGCTGGGCTCACCAGGCCACTAGACCCCCAAATGTGTATTCGTCTTCTTGTGGCCCAGCCTGCAGGGGCATTGCCTCCCTGTTGTTAGCAAATGGTTTCCTCCACAAACCTTTTAACTCCACAAGTTTGCAACCATTAATTCTTAAGGGTTTTGACAAATCTCCCCAGTTAAATATTAAATAATAAATATGGCCCGGATGGCAACAGCGCATTGTGAAGTCTGTTTGAAGTGTCCTTTAAAATATTAAATTCAAATAAATGATTGAATCAGAACAAAGGCTATATCTTAAGACAAATTCAGCCAAGTCTCTTTAACCTTTGAGCTTTCAACATAGATTAGAAAGCCAGAGCAACGCATGCTTTCATAGCAAATTGAAATGGGATTTTTGAAACAGTTCCTGCAAATACAGGTAACCCATACCTAGGTTTGATCTGCCTTTGCCATTTTGGGGGAGAGATTTTGCTGCTCATTGTTTGATAAAAATGTGATTTTTTAAAAAGCCCTTCTGTTCAAAGAAGCAAATCCTTGAAAACGCTAGCATTGGGTGCTATGTTTATTCCTTGTCAATGTCTTCCATATGAAATCTGTTCTGCTTATAATATCTGCCACAGTTGGAGCCCCGAAAAAAATCTGTTTCATATCTGCCCTTTGTACTTAGCTTATTTTGTTTTATGCTTCCCCCAAGTTATACGTCTGTAAGCTATCTTTCTTCTAAGCAGGCAGCCCTAGGGGAGGAGGAACTGGGGGATTGTCCTTCATTTAGGGGAGCCTGGACTTCTGTCACATGAGCTATATCTTAGGTAGGAAGCAGGTAAAGGAGAAGAAGGTGGCTTCACCAGCTGGGAAAAAAGATAAGTAAAGCCAAATTCTGCCTCCTTCTCACTCCCACACCCTGTGTGGCTGGTCCAGCACCCGTTGGCTCTACTCTTGGGTTTGTGCTCTGCCACAGTGTCCCCATCTGTTTCCATTTGCTTCCTTGATGCTGTACAACTTCCGGTAGCTCTTCATCCAGTCTGCCCAGAACAATGACTCCACATACCCAAGCTTCTTAGAAGAGAGTGTGACACAGTTGGCCACAGGGCATGCACAATAAAGAGACCCTGTTATAATAAATATGGGTTGCTCATTAGGAGCATATGGTTGACTTCGTGGGGGCTGAAAGGTGTGAGCATGTCAAAGACAGAGACACCTATCAAACATCTCTTGAATGAATGCTTGTGGGCTGCAAGGGTTTCTGAAAGGAACAGAAATGAGATGATTGTTTCCATAGATGCACACTGCACTCTGCGAGGCCTGTGGGCTTCTGTGCCCACCCTGGTGGGAGGATGCTTCAACACTAGGCAGCTGGGCCCTCAGCTAAAGCCCTATTGTCTGAACACTGTTTGGATATAGACCTATTCCCTGCCTCTCACTGATGCTCCATCAAATAGGCAGGGATCTCCCTCACTTCAGAAATTGACAAAGCAATTGTCTGATGCTGGAGAGGCTAAACATTGTCCAAACCAGCAAAGGGAGCTTTGACAGCCAGAGAGAGAACCTCCCAGAAAACCTAGGAATAATATGCTCCTTTTTCCTCTACAAGAAAGAGAAATATCATCTGATGGGGCAGCCCTCAAGGTTTCAAGACTATCTGGGAAGGAGCCTACTTAGAAGCCTGTTGCTGACTTGCAAGGCTAGACTTCTCCCAGAATTGGGGTCAGGCTGGTCCAAGGCACTATCTGCGGTTCCTGTATGTCCATTCTGTTCATGCCACTAGGGGTCCTCATTGGTTTGCTCAGGACAGAGCAAAAGGCAGCTTTTGTGATAGAAGCCACCAGAAAGAGGCCTTCAATTTAACTTCGTTGTGGGTCTCAGGCTATGTGGTCTTGGACAAGCTACTCAGAGAATTCCTGGGCCTCAGTGTCCTTATTTTTACAATGGAAAGATGAAGGGGTTGAGAACTTACTTTTGTGGAGGACCTACTAAGTGCCAGACATAGCTTTTGTTTTAGTAGAGGTTCCTCCAGAAACAAAGCCTGAGACAAGGACTTGATCTAGTGGTTCCTGGATCCCAGTTGAGGGTGACATGGAATGAGGAGAATCAGCCTACAGGTATGCCACAGAGGGGTTGCTGAGCATGGCAGGGGCTGGAGCCCAGGCAGATCTCCTCAGCAGGGTGTAGAACGCCTCCAGAAGGCTGGGCCATTTGTCTGCCAGCTCCCATTCCATGTGGATTGAGGGCTGCCTCTGAGGATGATGCATTTTACCACAGAGTGGAGAAGGCCCCAGAACAGAAAGTGGAGACACATGATACACACTTAAGGTGGGTGAATCTGAAACCCAACAGGCTGTCACTGAAAACAGACATGGGTTGAAGGGCTACGGTGCTCAGTGATACATGTATAGATATACATAGCCTGCCAATGCCTTGGACACAGATGCGGCAAACCTACTGTCTTCCTCCTAGAATTGAGAGAAGCATGTGACAAAAAGTGCAGATGGTGACTGATACAGAGTAGGTTTTTACTAATAGAACTCACTGTCTTGTTCAGGCAGGGAGAGTGTAGCTACTCAAACATTTCCACTGCCAAAGAACACTTCCCTTCACTGGGGTCACTGTGTGTGAGGAGAAGGAGCAGTGTGAGGAAGAACAGGACCCTCACCAAGGAATCATTTGGGAGCAAGTCAGCAAAACCTTCAGCTGCTAAGAATAAAGGCCGTTATAGAATTTCTCTGTGCTTACCTGTTTAGGTTCAGGATCCTGGACATTTTTGAGGTGACTAATCCAACAGGCAGATAACTTTCAGCAGCACATCACACAGCCACAGAATGTGTGGCTAGCATTACATTTATGTGTAAAAACTTCTCAATATAATTATTACTGTATTTCCAAAGACATACTTTTTCCGACTGGAAGAAAGAAAGGAAGGAGGGGAGGAGGGAATGAAGAGAAGAAGGGAGAAAGGGTAAGAAGAAAGAAGAGAAAGAAGAGGGAAGGAAGAAAGGAAGAAAGGAAGGAAGGAAGAAAGGGAGGGAGAGAGGCGGTGGGGGAGGGAGAAATCAGTATTAAATGGATAGAGACTTGTGAACAGAGATCAAAGCATAACTGGCTTCCCATCCCCTCCAGTGGAAAACGTCATGAACCTAAAAGCAGAGCAAAGTTTTGAGTTGGCGGCCAAGGTGCAGACGTAGCCTTATTATAATGAAGAAATACCAATGAAATTATTACAGCCTGACTTTACCTAGAAGCACGCATCTGCATTTCTACCTAGGATTATTCATACCTCAAATTACCTGAGATGAACTGCATTAAATTCCTAGTGAGATTTTCCAGAGAGTTTATCAAAATTAGGTCATCATTTACCATCTCCTGTCTTGCTTATTTCTCTTTGGTGCTTGCCACCAGCAAAAGGTGTTTTGAGTAAACATGGGTCTCTAGGCCAAAAGGTGTCCCCCATTTATCTCTGTACCCACAGACACTATCTTGGCCCAACCTCCTCTCAGCTTTCATTTATGTTTCTGTGACCTTCTCTGTACGTAGTGTCCCTGCCTCTCTGCTTCCAGTCTTTTCCATGTTCCAGTCCAAACTCCTCACTCCTCTGAGAGGGATCCTTCCAAATTGCATATGTGAGCATCTATATCACCCCTCTGCCCCAAATCCTCCAATGGTTCCAGGTGTTTTCAGGATGAGACTTAGGACCTCACATGACTGTGCCCTGTCTGCTTGTTATGGACCTCTCAGTCCCCACACTTCTGTGGTTCCAACCAGACACTGTCCATTTAAACACAGCGCACCACCCTCTGTGTCTTAGCTGGAAACACCCACCTGCCCTGTACCTGCTCAGCACTTCCTTGTAGGCTTCCCTCAGCAAAGGCAGAGATTCTCTTTCTCATATCTGCCCCCTTAGGACCAAATACGTTGCTCAGTAAATATTGAATGTGCTCAACAGGAGCACAAATAAAAGAAGACTGTTTCTTTCTAAGTGGTGACTTGGCCAAACTACAGCATGGAAAAGAGAGGTGGGGGAACGTTCTAGGTACCAATAAGAAAAATATGTGATACAAATTTCCAACTCCTCCTGCATCAGGTCTTCATTATGTGTTTTATCTATTTCATTTAAACAATTCTAAAAGCACCACACGTCTGTACATTTAAATACATGAACCGTTGCATGGACATAGTGTGTGACAGAAAAAGACAGTAAAAAAAAAAAAATACATGAATCTTAGTGACAGAATGAGACTTTGTTTCGTAAATAAATAAACCTTAAAAGCTCACACAAATGCTCTGTAACTGATTGTTGGGTTTTCCACCATTTAAAATTGCCTGATGCCCTTTATTATGAAGAATGAGAGTTGACTGGCAGCTATCTAGAACATAAATATTTCTATGCTGTAACTAGTGGCCAGGTTAACTAATAGAGACATTGCCTCCCTACCATTTAATACAATAAGATTTCACATATTTTTCAAGGCATGAGTGAAAACGAACCAGGTTTTAATTGAATAAAGTTTCCTGAAGTTAAGCTCTTATAATTCCATAGATATAAAAATATGTAGGTCAACAACTGAATTTGCTGTCAAAAAAGTGCCTTTCCTTCCAAATAAGTAAAGTTATTCAAGTTCTTACCAAGATTAAATAGCAATACAGTTATTAAAAATAAGTTGCTTATTTGCCTTATATAAGAAATTAAAGACTATTTTTTATTATGTTTGTGCTACCAGCTGCAGGTCTAATTAATATTAGTGGCAGCTTGAAGCAGAAGATAATGCACTGAGGTTTATTGTTGCTTACATTGCTTTCCCCATGTGTAGCAGGCCCATGTGGAAGCAGCATTCATCTAGAGAACTCATTTAAACAGTCTCTTCTTCATCAGGGCACTGATAACACCAAATCTCACTTGACTCACCCACTCATGAATTCACGCATTCAATCCTATTCAAAATATTTATTGAACATTTACTTTTACCAGGCATGCTGTAAGAAGCAACAATTTTTTTCAGGGCATATATGGCAAGGTGATTACCCTCTGTAGGGAGCCTGGTGCACACTGTCCCTGATGCCACATGTATTAGGCAGATCCCAGGCAGGGGGAGTTTCTATTAATAATGTTTGAAAGAGAACCACCCAGCAAGGCCAGAACTAGGAGGAGACAAGCGAAGCATTCAGGTCGGGTTCAATTTCAAGGAAGGCATCATAATCCATGATGAATTAAATAGCAACATTAAAAAACGCATTAAAATATTATCTTGATTACTGATGTTTTTGTGCCCCGCAATTTTTTTTTTATTTATTAAAATTTTTTTTAAAAATCAATTAACTTTTTTTAGAGACAAGGTCTCACAATGTGTGAGCTGGAGTGCAGTGGCTGTTCCTAGGCCCAATTACAGCGCACTATAGCCTCAAAACTCCTGGGGTCAAGAAATCTTCCTACCTCACCCTCCTGAGTAGCTGGAACTACAGGTGCACACCACTATGCCCTGCTTTATTTTTACAGACAAAGAATAATTGTATATATTTATGGGGTATAATGTCATGTTTTGATATATGTATATGTTATTAAATGATTACATCAAGTCGATTAACAAATCCATCATCTCAGGTTTATTTATTGTGCTGCAAATATGTAAAAATACTCTCAGCAATTTTGAGATATACATTTCATTTATGCAATAGATCTCAAAAAGTTTCTGTCTAACGGAAGCTTTGTATCTTTTGTCCAACACCTCCCTTCCCCTAAAGCCTCTGTTAACCACCATTTTATTCTCCGCTTATTTTTTTGGATTCTTCATGCAGTGTTTGTTTCTCTACACCTGGCTTATTTCACTTAGCACCCCCCTCCCCCAGAAATGAAAAAGATATTTTGTCTTATGGCCCTCAGTTTTTGTTCAAGAGAGGATCCAATGGTATATTGTTTAACCAGTCTGAATATAGAATATGCTAAGGAGAATAATGCCCTCCAGCTTCATCCATGCTGTTGAAAATGGCAGAATTTCCTTCTGTATTAAGGACAAATAGTATTCCACTATGTATACTGATATGGTTTGGCTGTGTTCCCACCCAAATCTCATCTTGAATCGTAGCTCCCATAATCCCCATGTGCCATGGGAGGGAAAGGGTGGGAGGTAATTAAATCACAAGGGTGGGTTTTTCCCATGCTGTTTTCATGATAGTAAATAAGTCTCATGAGAGCTGCTGGTTTTCTAAAGGGGAGTTCTGCACACGCTGTCTTCCCTGCCACCACGTAAAACGTGCCTTTTCTCCTCCTTCACCTTTTTCCATGATGACGAGGCCTCCTCAGCCATGTGAACTGTGAGTCCACTAAGCCTCTTTCCTTTATAATTTCCCAGTCTTGGGTATGTCCTTATAGCAGTATGTGAATATATATATATATATATATATATATATATATATATATATGTGTGTGTGTGTGTGTGTGTGTGTGTGTGTGTGTGTATAAACATTTTCTTCATCTACTGATGGATACTGAAAACTGGTAAGTACAAAGATCCATAAGAGACTACTATGAACAATTATATGCCAACAAAATGCATAACCATGTTCACATAAATGTGCACCTGAGGCAAATGCCTCACTCTCCTCTTTTTAGTCCTGACCCTGCCACCATGCAGACTTCATGGGTGTCTAAATGTGAAAACTCTGGGTTGGCATCTCTCTCCCTGTTCTCATGGCCTCCTGCTTAAATGTATTTATTTATTCAGGGGTAAAGCAATTCATTCCACAATAATAAATTCTAGGCTTAATATGTCAGGGAAAAAATACAAGAGTGATTTTGTTCATACTAACGAGTAAATGACTAATATCAATTCTTACCATGAATCATATTTAGAATAAAGATGATGAGCAAAGAATCCAACTAAGTGTGTGTGCCCTGAGGGGAGAAACTGCACAGGAAGGAAAGGCTGGGGACAATTATAAGATGGACACATTTGTGTTACAGTCCAGGTCATGCCCAGATGGTAGAAGTGGTAGATTCAGAGCTCATGAAGGCAATGGCCATTACTTCCATATTTTTCATATAAGCATGCATGAGTTTCTTATTGAGGGAGGAGCCATGGGCACAGCTTTGTGTTTCCGTCATAATATAGCTAATTTTAATGGACAAGAACAAAGAAATTTAGAGTTAATAGTGAACATCTGTCCATGATTAACCCCAATTGCACTTGGAAATCAGAGGTGATCATTTCATTTTGAAATCACAATATTATCTTCCAGTGAAATCGGTTAGCCTCAGTTCTTTGTTGCCAAAAGAAATCCTAGTACTTAGTTTTAGTTCCTAGGTTTTTGGAAAATATTTATTTATAAATATAATGTTCACATATTTAAAATAAATTTTATGATAATTGCCCTTTCCCCAGTAAAAAGTTAAAAAAAATTCATCTCATTGCCCCCATTTTTTTAATCAAGGGAATATCTAAGTGTACATTGTTTAACCAGTCTAAATATAGAATATTTCCAGGGCAAAGTGGACATTTTGGTAATAGAAACTTTATTCTGCAGCCCTTAATATATACATCAATGTACAACGTCACCAAAGTCAGAAAACTTTAACACAGAAATCCAAGCTCAGCCCTACTTCAAGATTGAAACCCATTTAAATTCCAAGAATAAGTAGCTGACAAAGATAATTTTCATAGATTAACATTTTTCACCTGGGTTTTATATTTCTGGAAGAAATATACACTGCATCGGTTATGCATTGATCAAACTTTTATTGTGCCAGCTGTACTTCATAGACCTGAAAAAGTGATTCAAGCAAAACAAAAGAGAACATAAAAGCACAACTATAATGGTTTTAAATCCCAAAGAGGCAATTACAAGTTTGATTCCAGTGATGCAGCTGGACTCCATTGGAAAACTAAACACCTTATCCATATTAAGTAGTTATGAAGGCTAGGGCTCGGGATGTAAATAATAAATTTGCGCTGCAGTCATATTTGTAAAGTACATCCCTTTTAATAAGTGGAAAGAATATGGCAATAAATTTCACATTAATTCATGTGCAAAAGAGAATTTTACAGAGTTCAAATGTGTTAAGACAGGTAAAAAATGTGAGGTGTGCAATAACTAATCATTGTGATGAAACAAATGAAAAAAGATTAGAATAACGTGCACAGGATTGGATTGTAACTCTTTAACCACTCGGAGCTGGGTTCAGCCTAATGCAGCTTTTTGTATGCATGATGTTTCTCTGCCGCTCTTTAGAAGAAAAATGAAAGTAAATGGGGCATTGTGTTGTTTCCCAAATTAATTCACAAAAGCCTAGGACAAGACACTTACAGAACTAATTATTGCCTGGCTTAGAATATCTTTCTCTTCCCAAATTTTTATACATAGGAAAAATAAGAGTCAAGAATTTGTACAGGATTCCATCCAGCATCAAGTAAGCAGAATAGGGCTCTTCCCAGCTCCCCTCCAAGTGTTTCAGATAGGCTCATTAATTCATTAATCTGCCAAAGGTTTAGTGTCTGTTACATATCAGGCACTAGGGATCCAAAGATCAGAAGGCACACCCTGAAACCCCAAGATGTAATGGGTTACTGGGGACAATAGATGGGCACACCGAAAACCCCAGTGGAAAGAAAAAAAAGCATTGCCAAGTACAGAAATTCACTGTTAAGTTACAGACAGAAGGGCTACCTAACTCTTTTTCTTAGGGGAAAGATTTCAGACAAAGACTTAGTACAAGAACGAGACTTGTATATTTTGACTTAATTTTGCTGTTTGTAGCAAAATTACTGGACGTTGCTCAATATTTAGCCCATTTTTTTCTTGATAGGCCATTCATAAAAATTAAGCTAAATTCTTATCAAGAAGAAGACCAAGAGGAGTCTGATAATTATCCCTAGAGTAAAATATAAAACTGGATTACTTTCGCATGCCAAACATAAAGGTATATTTAAACATTAAATGCAAAAGGCAAAAATATAAACATTTAGGAGAAAAAACAGTATAATGTTTTATGAAGCTGGAGTAGGGAAAAATTTTTAATCAATTTTCAAAGAAGTGCAAGACCTGAAGTAAAAGATAGATAATTTTCATAATATTAAGAGTTAAAAAAAAAAAAAAAAAACAACTCTGAGAAGACAATCCACGGCCTGGAAAGATATTTCCAGGTTGTCTAATCAATATAGAATTAGCGCCCAGATATATGTAAATATATGGTATCAACAAATCAGTAAGAAATTTTAATATAGAAAAATAGAATAAAGAAAACTACACTAAAGAGTAAAGAAAAACATAAAGATGCTCAATCTCTTCAACAATCAGGAAAATTCAAATAAGACTACAAATTTCACACGTCAGATTGTCAAAAAGACAGAAAGACTGACAATAGCCACTGGTGGTGAGGATATGGGACAGCAGGAACACTCGCATTCTGTTGCGGGGATTAAATTAGTACAACCACTTTGAGAAACAATATGGCAGAGTCTACTACAGGTGCAGATATGCATACTTTATGACCCAGCAAATTCACTTATTGGTATATACCCCAGAGAAACTCGTATATATGTACACAGAAGACATGTCCAAGAAAGTCATGCTTTGCCTATGAAAGAGGTAAAATATCCATGAATAAACAAACGAGTACATAAATTGTGTTGTATTCATTAATGCCATACTATACAGCAGTGAACGTTAATGAACATGCTAGATATTTAATGAAAGGGGAGATAATGAAAACGAAAAGAGAAAACAAGTGTGCATGTTAAAGAGAAATCGATCCTGGAGCAGCCATGGATTTTTTCAGAATAAATGAAACTCTTGGGACTGAGATGTGGAGTTTGAATGCCCATGCAGAGCAGAGAGTGGATGGCAGCCCATCTAGAGCAGGGAATCAAGACCAGAGCTCCACAAAGAAAGCTTCTAACTTCAGTCTTTTCTGTCTTCATCTAGAAAAGGTTCATTCACTGGCCTGGTGAAGCAGCAAAAAAGTTTGTTCTTAAAGGAAAGAAGGCACTCCCAAAAACTTGAAATTCTAGGCCTATACCACTGCACTAAAGAGTCTCAAGTGAACCAAAAACATGATTAGGAGACCCCATGCTGAGTAATCAACGTAAAAGTTTTTCCAGAGTCAGGACAAAATAATGTCAGTGAGTAATTCAGTTTACTATATGCAAACACTCACTGGGAGATCTCTTGAAGCCTGAACTTTAGAAAGAAGGAAATTGGATCCAGGAAGACCCCAAAGAAGGATGAAGTCATGAGAGAATATAATATAAATTTAAAATGGCTATAAAAGCAAAACTGTAACAATAATAACTAAATGGGATAGGGGCAGAGTGGTTTAAAAGAAGTTGAAACTAAGATATGAGGTCGGAATAACATGGACAACTGGTAATGGGAAAATGGATTTAAGGCATCTGAAGGCCACAGTAGTGTAGAATAAATAGGTATATAGAGGAAATTCAGACTTCATTATGGGCCATAGACTTGCTACCTCTGCCTACAACTTACCAATAATCCCATTTTAAGTTCTTTCACTTGATTCATTTGAATGTACTGCTTTCTCTCATGAGTCATTTTGGTACATACTTGAATACTTACATTAGAAATTAAGAAAGGCTGTAAATAAATGAGCTAATATTTCAATGCAACATGTAAATTGAAGAAAATTGAGAAAATGAACTAATAAAGGAAGAACAAAAATTTATGATACAGGAAATAGGTACGGGAGAGGATCAAAAAAATCAAAACCTACTTCAAAGAAACAAAAAAATACTGGGATCGTTTATGGGAAAGAGAAAATAAACAAATAATATTGGAAACACAGAAGGGTCATGATGACAGTGTAAATTCAATATGTCCTAAGACGGCATTTTGAAAACCTTTATGCTAAATTTTTATAAAAATGTATACAAATTTGAATAAATCGCCAAAGCTGGCTTGAAAATTATTGGAATGTTTTAAGATTTTCAAAGGATTTAAATGCTAATATTCTGAAAAGAATAATCTTAATGAAAATCTGCTCCCCAAAAGCACCACACCCAGTTCTATCAATGTGATGAAGAAAAGAAACAAGCACCCATCATAAAACTCTTCCAGAAGATAAAAGAGGGTAAGCTCCCCACCTGCCTATATAGGCCTGCTCTATCTTTGATGCAATAATTTAAAATTTTTGTAATATAAAATATATCAAAATGTATAAAGCAAAAGTAATAGAAATAAATCAGGGCAAAGTTACATTAACCTTGGCATTAAAAATTAAAAACAATTAACCTTGGCATTAACCTTGGCCTTACAAAAACTTGGCTTTTTTTTTTTTGAGATGGAATCTTTCCCTATCCCCCAGGGGGCGTGCAATGGCTCAGTCTCGGCTCACTACAACCTCCACCTCCAGAGTTCAAGTGATTCTTTTGCCTCAGCCTCCTGAGTAGCTGGGATTACAGGCGCCAGTCACCACGTCCAGCTAATTTTTTGTATCTTTAGTAGAAATGGGTGTTGGCCAGGCTGGTCTGGAACTCATGACCTTCTGATTTGCCCACCTCAGCCCCCCAAAGTGCTGGAATTACGGGCATGAGCCACCATGCCAGGCCAAATTCAGCATATTTATAAATAGAGAGAGCACCCACCATGATGAAATTAGAGAAGGCACCTGTCTGAGGCGTGAGCCTATTGGTACAAAATGGCGTGCCTAGAATACCACACTTCGAGATATGTCCCTTTAAGAATTTTTAGTTTTAGGGGTTTGTGCACTGCACAACTGAGAGCAGAGCCTCATTGTGAGTGAGAACATCATGGAATGGGGGCTGGGAAGTGAAGGGAGTTCAGGGAAGTGGAATTGGTTTGTTTTATAATTTCCCCATGTTCAGCCTGCCAATTTGTTCCTAGAATCTGCACAGCAAGCTGGTTTTCCCTATACATATAAGACAACTATTTGTACATGCTTTGATTGTCATTTTTGATTTCTTACAAACCCAGATACATTCCTACACTTGTCTAGTTGCTTCTGAACGCAGACAGAGTGACTGTTGTCTGCTGTCGTAGAGTCATTTGGGTCACGGAATTAAAATTTACAATCGTTTCCACTACATAAGACAGCGTCAAACAATGTCACCTAATTTCCTATGCCCATGTTTCTTGTAGTTAATTGTCTTGTAAAACGGAAATATTAAAAAAGACATTTCTGATATGACGGTACACTTTTGAAAGTCATATTGTAAGTATACAGGCATTGAGTTAACACAGAGCTTGGAGATTTTTCAGACTGGAAAAATGCCACTTTTTTTTTTAACCTCATACATCTCTTTAGTCTGAGTCTTTTCACTCCTCTTATCTAGTGTGAGTGAGATTGGTCTGTAGGAATCAAACTTACTAAGGGATGCTATAGCTCTAAGGCAGAATAAATTATTTTATCATGTCTGCTTTCTTGAGTACCAGTTTAAAAGGAATACAGTGGCTTTAAACCCAGGCAAGCTACTGCCCTGCAGCCTGTCTCACTCCTCACAGGAGCCTTGTCTCATCTGTGTTACCCTTGGAAGGCGTTCTGGCTAGTCATTAAGAATTTTGTTCTTGGTATACAGAAGACCTGAATATAAATTCTGACTCTGCAATATATTGGCTGACAGATGCTGGGTGAGGCATGCACTTCTCTGAGCCCATTTTCCTTAAGTGTAAAGTGGAGAGAATTTCCATCCCAAACGATTGTTGGTGAAGTAAAGTAACTCCTGTGAAATCTAGTGCTGGCAAACAGTGAGGCCAAAACCAGTAGTCATTACAATTCAAAGACTGACCTGGAGGTCCTCTCAGGAAGAAACTCATGCCAAGAGAGAAAAGTTGTATGAAGTCAGTTTGAGGTCTTGGACCAAGGGAATTCTTTCTACAGCAAGGTGTCCATCATGCAGGCTGTCCTTTAGTCCAAGCCTCTTAACTTCTGCCTAAGTCTCAAGATGAACAAGTCAAAAACAAACAAAAAAAAAACTGGTTTTACCAAGAACTTTTAGATGCTGTGAGCAGGAGCCAGCACTGTGTGGCCGCTCATATATGCAGGTATGGCACAGGGAGATAAAGGACGCTTTCCATACATGGGCCTTGTGATGGGGAGAGTCTTGGACATAGTGATGTGCCATAAGAGACCTGGGGGACAGCATGCTTCAGGAGCTCTGGGCCCTGCCCACAGCAGATGTCACTCAGTGGCTGGAGCAGGAAGAGATGGCATGACAGATATGTGGACAGGTGCATGTGTGTGTATATCTGGTCCTAGAGAAGGACCCATCCCCAGGACCAGTACGGAGGTCTTCAAGATGGTGCTCAAGTTTCCACCTGAGAAATTGGTAAAGGTGGAGCCAGAGAAAAAGGTATTCTTATCCAGGTTGGTCTGGTAGTATGAACCCAGGTTACCTTTTACATCCTGAGTGACACTTCAGAAGCCTCTATCTTCTAGATTTCAAGGTCTTGTTCCTCTTGAGAGAGCTTGACATCTATTTTTTCCCCTCTCTATATTTGTCTTTCTCTCATATATGTCATTCTTAGAATATAAGTAATAACTTATCAGTATTTGGACTTATTTGTTGGATTTTGCCTAACTTTTTTTTTTTACTTTATTTTTATTTTTTTATTTTTTTTAAATTTCAATAGGTTTTTGGGGAACAGGTGGTGCTTGGTTACCTGTATAAGTTCTACAGTGGTGATTTCTGAGATATTGGTGCACCCATCACCTGAGCAGTGTACACTGCACCCAATGTCTAGTCGTTCATCCTTCACCCCCATTCCCACCCTTTCACCTGTGTCCCCAAAGTCCACTGACTCATTCTTATGCATTTCCATCCTCATCTCTTAGCTACCACTTATAAGGGGGAACATACGATGTCTGTTTTTTCATTCCCAAGTTACTTTACTTAGAATTATAATCTCTAACAACTCCATCCAGGTTGCTGTGAATGCCATTATTTTTTTCCTTTTTATGGCTGAGTTATGGTTACAGTACATATGTACGTGTGTGTGTGTGTGTGTGTGTGTGTGTGTGTGTGTGTGTAGTATTTCATGGTGTCATGGTGTGTGTGTGTGTATATATATATATATACACATTATAGTGTGTGTGTGTGCATGTGTGTATATATATATAAGTATTCCATGGTGTGTGTGTATATCTGATCCTAAAAATATATATGTGTGTATATACATGCACACCATGGAATACTATATATATATATATATATATATATATATATATATATATATATTCAACCACAACAAAGATAAATAGATAGGGCTTAATTAGAGGGCATTTTGATGGGAATTGCATTGAATTTGTAGACTGCTTTTGGCAGTATAGTCAGTTTCACAATATTGATTCTACCCATCCATGAGCATGGGATATGTTTCCATTTGTTTGTGTTGTCCTTCAACAGTGTTTTGAAGTTTTCCTTGTAGAGGTCTTTTACCACCTTGGTTAGATATATTCCTAAGAATTTTATTTTATTTTTTACAGCTATTGTAAAAGGGATCAAGTTTTTTATTTGATTTTCAGCTTAGTCACAGTTGGTGTACAGCAGGGCTACTGATTTGTGCACATTGATTTTGTATTCTGAAACTTTACTGAATTCATTTATCAGATCTAGGAGCCTTTTGGATGAATCTTTAGGATTGTCTAGGTATATGATCATATATCATCAGCTAACAGTGAGTGTTTGATTTCCTCTTTACTGATTTGGATGCCTTTTCTTTCTTTCTCTTGCCTGATTGCTCTGGCTAGCACTTCCAGTGCTATGTTAAATAGAAGTGGTCAAAGTGGGTTTCCTTGTCTTGTTGCAGTTCGTGGGGGGATGCTTTCAACTTTTCCCCATTCAGTATAATGTTGGCTGTGGTTTTGTCGTAGATGGCTTTTATTACCTTAACTTATGTCTCTTCTATGCCAATTTTGCTAAATGTTTTGTTTAAAAAAAGGGATGTTGGACTTTGTCAAATGCTTTCTCTGTGTCTACCAAGATGATCATGTGATTTTGGTTTTTAATTGTTTATATGGTGTATCACATTTATTGACTTGCATATGTTAAACCATCTCTGCATCCCTAGTATGAAACCTACTTGATCATGGTAGATTATCTTTCTGATATGCTATTGGATTCAGTTGACTAGTATTTTGTTGAGTATTATTGCATCTATGTTCATCAGGGATATTAGTCTGCAGTTATCTTTTTTGTGATGTCTTTTTCTGGCTTTGGTATTAGGGTGACACTGGCTTCACAGAATGATTTAGGGAGGATTCCTTTTTTCTCTATCTTTTGGAATAGTTTCAATAACATTGGTACCAATTCCTCGAATGTCTGATAGAATGCAACTGTGAATCCATCTGGTCCTAAATATTTTTGTTGGCAATTTTTTTATTACCATTTTAATCTCACTGCTTGTTATTGGTCTGCTCAGAGTTTCTATTTCTTCTTGGTTTAATCTAGGAGGGTAGTTTATTTCCAGGAATTTCCCCATCTTCTCTAGGCTTTCTAGCTTGTATGTGTAAAGGTGTTCATAGCAGTCTTGGATGATCGTTTGTATTTCTGTGGTATCAGTTGTAATATCTCCGATTTTGTTTCTCATTGAGCTTATTTGGATCTTCTCTCTTCCTGGTTGATCTCACTAATAGTCTATCAGTTTTGTTTATCTTTTCAAAGAACCGACTTTTTGTTTCATTTATCTTTTGTAAATTTTGTTTTGTTTCAATTTCATTTAGTTCTGCTCTGATCTTTGTTATTTCTTCTCTTTTGCTACGTTTGGGCTTGATTTGCTTTTGTTTCTCTAGTTCCTTCAGGTGTGACCTTAGATTGTCAATTTGTGCTCTTTCTGGCTTTTTGATGTAGGCATTTCATTTTATGAATTTACCTCTTAGCACTGCTTTTCTTGTATTCCAGAGGTTTTCATAGGTTGTGTCACTATTATTGTTCAGTTCAAAGAGTTTTAAAATTTCCATCTTGTCTTCATTTTTGATCCAATGATCATTCAGGAGAAGGTTATCTAATTTCCATGTATTTGCATGGATCTGAGGGTTCCTTTTTGAGTTGATTTCCAATTTTATTCCACCATTGTCTGTGGCAGTACTTGATATAATTTCAATTTTCTTGAATGTATTGAGGCGTGTTTTGTGGCCTATCATATGATCTATCTTAAAGAATGTTCCATGTGCTGATGAATAGAATGTATATTCTGCAGTTGTTGGGTAGAATGTTCTGTAAATATCTGTTAAGTCCATTTGTTCTAGAGTATAGTTTAAGTCCATTATTTGTTGACTTGTTGTCTTCATGACCTGTCTAGAGCTGTCAGTGGAGTATTGAAAACCTCCACTGTTATTATGTTGCCATCTATCTCACTTCTCAGATCTAGTAGTAATTATTTTATAAATGAGGGAGCTCCAGTGTTAGGTGCATATATATTTAGAATTGTAATATTTTCCTGCTGGACTAGTCGTTTTATTATTATACAGTGTCCCTCTATGTCTTTTTAAACTGTCGTTGCTTTAAAGTCTGTTTTGTCTGATGTAAGAATAGCTAATCCTGCTTGCTTCTGAGGTCCATTTGTAAGGAATATCTTTTACCACCCCTTCACCTTAAGTTTGTGTGAATCCTTAGGTGTTAGGTGAGTCTCTTGAAGGCAGCAGATAGTAGGTGGGAGAATTCTCATCATTTCTCCTGTTTTGTATTTTTTGAGTGGAGCATTTAGGCCATTTACATTCAACATTAGTACTGAGATGTGAGGAAGTAATCTATTCATCATGATGGTTGTTGCTTGAATATCTTGGGTTTTTTTTTTCATTGTGTTATTGTTTTATAGGCTTGTGACATTTATGCTTTAAGGAGGTTCTAAACAAAACAAGGTTTTGTTTCAAGATTTAAAACTCCATTTAGTAGTTCTTATAGTACTGGCTTGGTAGTGGAGAATTCTCTCAGCATATGTTTGTCTGAAAAAGACTGAATCTTTCCTTCATTTATGAAGCTTTATTTTGTTAGATGTAAAATTCTTGGTTAATAATTATTTTGTTCAAGGAGGCTAAATATAAATCCCCAATCCCTTTTAGCTTGTAGGGTTTCTGCTGCAAAATTTCCTGTTAATCTGATAGGTTTTCCTTTACAGGTTACCTGATTCTTTTGCCTCATAGCTGTTAAGATTCTTTCCTTCATCTTGACTGTGGATAACCTGATGACTGGGCGCCTTGGTGGTGATCTTTTTGCAATAAATTTTCCAGGTGTTTTTTGAGCTTTTTGTATTTGGATATCTAGATCCCTAGCAAGGCCAGGGAAGTTTACCTCAATTATTTCCTCAAATTATTTTTCCAAAGTCATAGATTTCTCTTCTTCCTCAGGAAAATCAATTATTCTTAGGTTTGGTTGTTTCACATAGTCCCAAACTTCTTAGAGGCTTTGTTCATGTTTTTGATTTTTTTCTGCTTTGTCTTTGAGCCTTGTTTTCAAGCTCTACGTTTCTTTCTTCTATTGACCCTGGAGGGACTCTCTCTGCTTTTAAGCTTCCAAATATAGAAGAATTTTTAAAACTTGTTATTTGCTCAGAGAAAAAAATGATAAAATTAACAACTTCCAAACAAAAGTTTGAAGAGAAGTTGAAGAAACGTGGAGAGTTTAATCTAAGGAATTTAAGGTTGGGATGAAATGTAGTAACAGGCTTTTCATAGTTAAGGTTACACAGGACAGGAGCCTCTTTGCTCTGAGCCCGTTCTCTCATGCAATGGCTGTAATAGAAGGGAGACTTCAAATGGAATGAACTTACCTCTTCTGGCCTCTTAGAGCTCAGTCCACCCAAAGGCCTCAAGGAGGGAGGCAACTGGTGTGCCTCAGGCTCCCGGAGGCAGTTGGTCATTGGAGATCTTTCTCTTCAACGGGGATCTTACGAAAGATTATAGGATGGCGAGAAGAGAGGTTTTCCTCACCTCCACTGCTAAGGGAGGTTGTTTCCTGACCTTGGCCTAAACGCCAGGCTCTTCTTTTGTGGTCTTCTCTGCTAATATAGGCTTCTGTTTGTTTTGTTCTTATTTTAAAATACAGGAATTTTCCATTTTACTCCTCTGTCTTAAATAACAACAGCTTTGAACACCTCTTCATTGTGTCTGAAATAAAGTTCTGACTCTTGGTTACGGTATTTATAGCTCCTCACATCCTGACCCTGATCTTGTTTAGCCCAAGTTTTTCAACAGATCCACTTGCTACCATCTACACCCTACATGGGCACAGGCATATGGGGATTTTCATGCCTCAGAACCTCATGTTTAAACTCAATCCAAATGCTGTTTCCTCTAAATCTTCCCTGATCCCTCATCAATGTAACAATGGCTCAGCATACATAGTTCTATAATCTAGTTTATGACATGGTTTTATAGTCTTAATTTTTTTGTTTCCTGTATCTATCTCTCCCATAGACTGAGCTCCCTCAGGCCAGATTCTCTATTTCTTTCTTTCTTTCTTTTTTTTTTGAGACGGAGTTTTGCTCTTGTTACCCAGGCTGGAGTGCAATAGCACGATCTCGGCTCCCCGCAACCTCCGCCTCCTGGGTTCAGGCAGTTCTCCTGCCTCAGCCTCCTGAGTAGCTGGGATTACAGGCACGTGCCACCATGCCCAGCTAATTTTTTTGTATTTTTAGTAGAGACGGGGTTTCACCATGTTGACCAGGATGGTCTCGATCTCTTGACCTTGTGATCCACCCGCCTCGGCCTCCCAAAGTGCTGGGATTACAGGCTTGAGCCACCACGCCTGGCCAATTTCTTTCTTTTTACTAACCTCAACATCTAGCACAAGGTCTCGCACAAAGACTTTGCTTAATAAATTCTGATTGAACTGCATATGCCCAGGGAAGACTGTGAGTTAATTGCAAAGGAAAGAATTTGTGACCTCTGCTCCCAGGCAAATGAGTTTGGGAAAAACTCTCAACCTTCCCCCTAGATGGTCTTAATATCAAGACCTCTTTTCTACAGTCTGTGCCTATAACTCCTAAGTCCCAGGCTCTGAAAAGAATTGCCTGGGTGTGAATCTAGACTCCCTGAAGTTGTGTGGCTTCTGGTGATCATTTAACCTTTAAATTTTCCTCAGCTGTGAAACCAAGGACTTCATAGCTGCATCTTAGTTCCGCTGTAAGAATGAAATAAGATAATCCACATAAAAATAACACCTCACATTTGTGGGCTAGGCACTGTTCTAGTGCTTTACATTTTGCCTTCTTTCTGACAACCACAAGAGCTGAGTGCTGTTTTAATCATTTGGCAGATGAGAAAACTGAGGTATAAAGGGGCCAAATATCTTTACAATGTTTGTTCACTTACCTATTAAGTGGCTAAGCTGAATTCTGCTTCTCAAGTCTGCATTCTTAACAACTCTTGACGTTTATTTTGTTTTTTGTTAATATTATTTTTAGCTTGCAAATCACAATTATATATATATTTCTAGGATAAAATGTGATGTTTTCATGTATGTATGCAACATGGAATAATTAAGTTAATTAACATATCCGTCACCTCACTGTGAAAGTTGTCGGAATCAAAATAAATCTCTTGTATTAATAGAGCTGAGGAAAACCAAGATGCACAAATGCCTCATAACAAGAACTATCACAGAAGGCTCAGCAAAAACCACAACTTTGTACAAAGGCTATCGAAACCTTACACAAAAATACACTTCTTCAAGGATGTCTGCCCAGCAACTGCCTGTCCAGCCTCAGACTGGCCACCACCTTTGTCATTGATCCTTGTAGCCAAGGATAATTACCCTAAAACAACTATGTGTTCCTCTCCATTTTTCCCTTAAAAACCTTTGTCTTCCTTTATTTCCCTGAATATACATATAGTTGACTATGGCATGCATATTCCTATTGTAATACCTATTCCTGAATAAATAGCATTTTCTTTTTGAGAGTCTCCCTCTTTGCTTGTTATTTAGGTTGACATCATCTACCCATCATTTTTTGTGGTGAGAACTTTAAAATTTGTTCTCAGCAATTTTGAAATATACAGTATATTGTTATTAATTATGGTCACCCTGCTGTCCAATAGATCTCAAAAATGGATTCGACTTGTCTAAATAAATCTTTGTATCCTATGACATTATATTCTATACTTCTTACATTAAGAGCATCAATTTGAACCATTTAATGTGAACTAGGAATATTATGATTCCACAGCTTTTCTTCACACCAAGGTTTTCTGTCTTCTCAAGGTAGTTTTTGAAATTTTTACAGACACAGAATGTTAAAAATCAATTTATGCATGCAAGGCATTTATGAATGCAGTTGAAAATAGGTCATGCAAATAATTATCAAGGGTCACATATCAGAAAGCAACTGCGAAAATACTACCTTGTGATTATGATGAATTGATAGCTGCTGATGAGGGAAAGATATTTGTTTTTATTTTTCTCTTTTCCTAGCATCAGGCTCTCACTCTGTCATGCAGGCTGGAGTGCAGTGACATGATTATAGCTTACTGCAGCCTTGAATTTCTGGGCTCGACAGATCCTCCTGCCTTAGTCTCCCCAGTAGCTGGGAATACAGGCATGTACCACTATGCCCATCTGATTATTTTTCCATTTTTTGTATAGACAGAGTTTCACTTTGTTGCCCACTTTGTTGAACTCCTTGGCTCAAGGAATTCTCCTGTCGCAGTCACAAAATGTTAGTATTACAGGTTTGAACCACCATGCCTAGCCTATACTTGATTTTGTTTCCTTCCTTCTGGAAAGCTAGGAGTATTTATTTACCTACTTATTTGTTTGTTCGTTTATAGGCAAAATGGGCATTCTCATTTAAATTTGTGATATTCAATTTAGAAGTCAGAAGGGTGATGTCATGTAGTAATCACAGTCTTTTAAAGCAAATTTCTCATTGTCAGACAACCAAATTAACTGGCATAAATGTATGACAAATTGTGAAACAGTTGATTGAACCAATTGCCAAATAGAGGTCTATTCAGATAATAACGCAGTGCTCAACACACTTTAGCACAGATTATATGAAAAGTCTTTATTTAGCAAAAGCAGAGATCAAAACTGTTGTCCTACTTTTATTTTCTCAAGGATAATATGATTGTAATAATACTAATTTGATTGCCTTTGGTGAAAACAATTTCTGGGCTCCATTCACTGGAAAGTACATTAAGTTTTGTCAGTAAATGTGATCATATAGCAGAAAAGGATGGAAGGTTAGAGTGAGTTTTTTTCTTTACTTTCCTTTGTAAAAGACTCCGTATGTTACAAGTGATGGGCACAAGAGTAAAGTGATGTTTGCAAGGTTCTGATTCTTCCAATACCAATACATTGCTTTCTTATTTTTTTGATATTCCTCAAGCCTTATAAGCTCCCATAGTTCCTAGGAAATATACTTCAACAGTGATGCTTTGGGGTCACACTGGTGCTGATGGTGCTTCATTCCCAAAGGGCATGGACAAGCATGAAAGGGAAGGATGGGCAGGGCGGGGCTCAGCGCTGCAGGTTCATGCTGTTGTTTTAACCACCTTGCCCTGCTCTATGAGTTCTTTCCTCACCACGACCCAGATGTCACTCAAGCTAGGCAGCGTCAATAGAAATAATGGTAACATATTTTTCTTCCTTTCCAATGGTTGTTATACCATATTTGCTAGAACTTTCAGAAAACGTTGAACAATCACATGAAAATGAACATTCTTGTCGTGTTCTTGATTTCATGGCATTCACGAAATATATGCCGCCTCTCCACAGCCCTGCACTAATGATAGAAACCAGGACTCAGTCTCAGAACTCTTTCTACAGAGCTTAAATGTTGTTGATGCATCAGTCTCCAACTAGCTCTACCCCCACAGCTACCGCCAGCTGATAGGAATGAGCAAAGACAGTGAAAATCACTGGCCATTTACACTCTAGAGTTTTGCATGTGTGAAAAGTATTCTTCTGATTTTGTTTACTTAGACATTTCTTTCATCATTCTTTTCTTTTTAAAACAAGGATGCATGCTTAGACCATTTTCCAAGATGATTATATGCTTTTTTCATTTGGCTATTATTATCATGAACCAAATCAATTTCATAATGTTGAATCACTCAAATTTCTGGCTGAACTATTCCTTGGCCATGATACGTATACTCATATATTTGTTAATGCTTTATTTAGTCTTTTATATCTATTAATATATCAGCAAGTGATGTTTACCTTCAGTTTTATGAAACTTTATGTTAAAACCATGTGTTAGTATCAAAGTTTTGCTAACTTACTAACAGCACTTGAGGAATTCCATCTCTTGCTCTGCCCTAGAATTTTAAATTGTATAAAATTCATCTATTTCTGACAGTCTGTAGTCTTGCCTGGGAAACCATCTGGGCTGAGTAATTCTTGGAATATATTTTCAATTTCGTCCATGATTATTGGTATATTCACATTTTCTTCCTCTTCTTCAGTTAGATCTGGCAATTTACATTCTCCTAAAAAATGTATTCACTTTATCTATATTTTTGAATTTAGTCTTAAAGAGTTACAGCTACATTCACTTAGAGTTGTGTTAAAGTGGAGACCAGGCCTGAAGAAGCCCTGAGCAGACAAAGCCAGTTGAGTCTCATAAATGACCATGACCTCAACCTTGCTTTTTTTTTTTTTTTCAGACAGAGTTTCGCTCTTGTTACCCAGGCTGGAGTGCAATGGCGCCATCTCGGCTCACCGCAACATCCGCCTCCTGGGTTCAGGCAATTCTCCTGCCTCAGCCTCCTGAGTAGCTGGGATTACAGGCAGGTGCCACCATGCCCAGCTAATTTTTTGTATTTTTAGTAGAGACGGGGTTTCACCATGTTGACTAGGATGGTCGCGATCTCTTTTGCTCGTGATCCACCCGCCTCGGCCTCCCAAAGTGCTGGGATTACAGGCTTGAGCGACCGCACCCGGCCCCTCAACCTTGCTTTTACAAACATAAGTGAAACTTCACTTGAGCTGTTTCTTGCAAATGCCTATACAATATTAAAACAACAACAACAACCAAACAGAACTGGAGCTCAACCAATTAGAAACAGGCAACAAACTTATGTAGCTGGGACTTTCCAATGGGATAACCAAGGAAAGCTATTACATAACTGTAACCAAATGTTTTCTTTGCTTTACTTCTGCACTTGTTCTATGAAAACTTCCCTCTTGTGTTCCCTTAATGGAGCTTCCAAACTACTTCTGGTTGGGAGCTATGGATTCATGAATCATTTGCTCAGATAAACACTTCACAATGTTATTGTGCCTCAGTTTGCTTAACTGTTGTTATATTCTCTAGCCTATACGTTATATTGTAAGTCTAAAATGTTAAAAATATTTGTTTTTTCTTTATCATCATTTTTACACGTTAAAATTGCTTATTTTATTGGTCTTTGCAAAGAAACAATTGTTGGATTAGTGTATTCATTCTACCACTGTTTTGTTTAATTTTCTACTTTTGTCTTTGTTATTCTTACCCTTCTACATTCATACTTACTTTGTTTGCTCTTGTTTTCATAGTTCAATAAAAGCATTCAGGACACTGAGTACTGTTCTTTGGCTATGCCATTTTCTTCATTCTCCTAACACTTGCTCCCAGTATCATTAATTTCTAAAATACCTTGTTTTAATTAAAACAAATTTTTTTTTTAGATGGAGCCTTGCTCTGTTGCCGAGGCTGGAGTGCAGCGGCGCAATCTTGGCTCACTGCAACCTCTGCCTCCTGGGCTTAAGCAATTCTCCTGCCTCAGTCTCCTGTGTAGCTGGAACTGCAGATGCCTGCCACCACACCTGGCTAATTTTTATATTTGTAGTAGAGTCGGGATTTTACCATGTTGGCCAGGCTGGTCTCGAACTCCTGACCTCAAGTGATCTCCCTGCCTCCGCCTTTCGAAGTGCTGGGATTTCAGGCGTGAGCCACCATGGCCAGCCTATCTTGTTTTAATTCTCTGACCTATGTTATTTATGAGATTTAAAAAAGAAAGAATTTCAAATTGTTTTATATTTTGTTGCATAGTAGCCAAAATGAATATTTCATAAATTTTCTTTTTGACCGTTGAGATTTTATTTATAGACTATTATGTGATTAGAATTTTTGAATGTTAGAGAAAAATTCACTGCTGACACAAAATTTGAAATATATTTACTTGTTTATAAAATGGGAATATCTTTTTTCTATTAATAGAAATATGTGCTTGTTTTTATGAAATTCAATGGCTATAGAAATTTGTACTATATAAAGATACACACATTCTAGACTACAAATTTTTTAATGAAAAACATTGTGGACATCTTTAAGTTTCAGTATTTAAAGTTTATAACCATTACATATCATTCTAATATGTGAATATGTCATGTTTTTTGTTAAGAAATCTTTTAATCATTCACTTATTCAGCAAAATTCAAGAAAGTTTTAGGCCCAGCGTGGTGGCTTATGCCTGTAATCCCAGCACTGTGGGAGGCTGAGGCAGGAATATTACTTGAGGCCAGGAGTTGAAGACCAGCCTGGGAAACAGTGAGATTCTGTTTCTACAAATACTAAAAAAAAAAAAAAAAAAAAAAATAGCTGGGTGTAATGTCAGGCACCTGTAGTCCTAGCTACTCTCGAGGCTGAGATGGGAGGACTGCTTGAGCCCACAAATTAGAGGTTGCAGTGAGTTATGATAATGCCACTAGCCTAGATGACAGAGCAAGATCCCATCTCTATAAAAATAATAATAAAAAATAAATAAGAAACTTTTAAATATCAGGGTTTATACTAAATGTTATAATACAAGAGTAAAGAAAACATTCACATTCCTTTTTTTCTAAACAAAATTTAATAAAATTCTTTGGGCCTAAGACCAAGCACATTTACCATTCTCTGACATATCACCAAAGTCTTCTCTACCAGTTTACTCTTCACCACCCTTAGTATAGCTGTTAGGGATTGAATTGGACTTTGGGTCCAGAGACAGGAAAGTAAGCAGTCCAGGCTGGTTTGTGGGCTCCAAACCAATCAGACAACCAGATTCCTGTTGTTTCCCTGCTCCACTCTTCTGACATCTGGTTTCCATTCTCAGGCCATCTCATTGTTGAAGATGGGCTCCTAGATCTCCAGCTGTTATCTTCAAGACACAGGACAAAGAGGAGACATGAAGTACCCAGTGTGCTACTGCTCCTCACTGAGGCATTTTCTTTAAGTGGACTTCCCAATAGCCCTGCACAACACTCCTGGTTCCAGTTTACTGGACAGAACTTAGTCACATGACCACATCTAGCTTCAAGGGTGACTCTGAGGCCCTGCCCTAAAGAGAAAATGTAAGTGACTCTGTCACATTCACAAATAAAATGTAGGGACAATCTAATATTTGCCACTACAAAGAAATAGTAACTCATTTTTGTTTTAAATGCATATTTTTTTTCACTTAACATATTTTTATCTATTTATTTTTTATCTGTTTCTTTTTTATTTTTTTTGAGACAGAGTCTCACTCTGTCACCCAGGCTGGAGTGCAGTGGCGTGATCTTGGCTCACTGCAACCTCCACCTCCCGGGTTCAAGTGATTCTCCTGCCTCAGCCTTCTGAGAAACTAGGATTACAGGTGCCCACCACCACACCCAGCTAATTTTTGGATTTTTGGTAGAGACAAGGATTCACTATGTTGGCCAGGCCGGTCTCAAACTCCTGACCTTGTGATCCGCTTGCCTTGGCCTCCCAAAGTGCTGGGATTACAGGTGTAGGCCACCATGCCCAACCGTCATCTGTTTCATTAGGCATTGTCTGTTTATGATCTTCCTCTTCTTTTCTCTTTTTCTTTTCTTTTTTTTTATTGAGACAAGGTCTTGCTCTGTTGCCCTGGCTAGAATGCAGTGACACAGTCACAGCTCACCGCAGTCTCAAGCTCCTAGGTTCAAGTTACCTTCCTACCTCAGCCTCCAGAGTAGCTGGGACTACAGGCATGCTTCACCATGGCTTGCTATTTTTTCTTTTTTTTTTTTTTTTTTTTTTTTTTGTAGAGATGGGTCTTCCTATGTTAACCAAGCTGGTCTCAAACTCCTGGACTCAAGCAATCTGCCTGCCTCTGCCTCTGCCTCCGAAAGCACTGAGATTACATGCAGGATCCAGTGTACCCAGACGTGTCCTTTTTTTCTGTTACTTACTTTTTCCTACTGATTCTTAAGAGTTTTTTTAGGGAATAAAAATACTAAACCTTTGACATTTAGTTTGTAAGCATTTTCCAATTAGCTGCTTAACTTTCTATTCTGCTTGTGGTGTTTGCTGTTAAAGAAAAATGTTTTCTTCATTGTAGCCAAATATTTTTCTTACACTTTAAGAGTCTTTAAATTCTGGGTCATTTTAGAAAGGTCTTCCCTAATCTAGCTTGTAAGGTATTATCCTACATAGATGCTTTAAAAATAGACTTTGGTAATTATTTTGTTCAGATACCAGTTTTTTTTAAATTGCCATCATTGTTACATTTTTATAAAAGATTTTCCATATTTCACTGCAATTTTATTGGTTCCCTAGAGGCTTATGGTCATTGTAACATCATTGCAACATTTGTCCTTTATCAGTATAACAAGGCCCTCCTTATTCTACTTTTTCCTTCATTCTAGTTTATCTTCTGTTAACATAGAAACATGTCCTTTGTGTTAATGCTATTGCTTGTCTTCACATATGGTATTACTTTTAAACTTTTTCTGTTGCTTTATGAGTATTGTAAATATCAGCTAGGAAAGCTTTTAGCTACAAGTCAGAAATTACAACTAACCATAACTTAAACAAATAAGTATATATTCTTTTGCTTTTCTAGCTTTTTTTTTTTTTTCATTTTTAAGAGTTTTAGAGGTTGTACTCGCCTTCTTTCCTAATGCTGTCTATCTTTAGCATGTTGTTTGTTGCCTCATGCTTACAAAATGTTTACTGCAGCTCAAGACAACACAGTGATTTCCAAGTCAGGAATAAAGGGTTGGAGTAGCTCCAGCTATGTCAGTTCCTGAAAACTGAAAAGAAAAACTTTTGCTGAAAAGCAAAAAGTTTCCCAGACACCCCACACTTTCATCTCATTGGCTAGAACTATATCACAGGACCACATCCAGCTGTGAAGAAGGCTGGAAAATAAGTATTTATCTGTTCTAGACTCTGTAGTAGAGGATGTAGAAGAAGACTAGATTAGCCAACTAACTCTTACCTGCCTCAATATGTCTTTTGGAAGTAACATATGATTTTTTTTACCCAGTTTGAAATGTGTCTTTTCAATTTATAATTTTAGCAAATGCATTTGTCTAATCTTCCTGAAACTCCACCTCAATCATGTCACTTCCTACCTATCTAAGCTCTAATGTGCTGGAGTTTCCCAGCCCTTATTTCCAAGCCCAACAGATCTTCTTTGATTTTAATTTTCTCATCTTGCTTTTATTTTTAATACTTTAGTATTAATAGAGAGGATAATTTCTTTACCTACTTCTTCTCTTTTTTATTCTACTAGGGTTAACTTAGTGTTTGCTGAAAACATTTTTAACTTGTGTTTTCCTTATAATAAGATTCAATCATGGAATATCTTTAATATCCCATTACTTAAGAGTAGTTATTAATTCCTAAATTTCACTTTTGTTACACTTGCACTTCCATTATCTAGTCTAATATTTGAAGTTTAGATCTAGAATATAATATTCTGCATTATACAGTTCAATGGTTTTTTTACACATTCACAGAACATGTACCCATCACCACAATCTATTTTAGAAGGTGCTGGTGACCCTAAAAGGAAATGAGTACTAACGCATTTCCCATACGCAACCAATTACAAGAAAGACTAGTGGCTTTTAGAGGCACACATGGCCAATCCTAACACAAAATGAAGTTCCATTAGTCAATTAGAAAGAGGAAATGGATATTGGCTACGCAATTATAGTCTTGCCACATTCTCTGTCTTGTGATTCCCTTCCTAGGTTAGTGTAAATATGTCTTCAGTTAGTATTTTTTAAATAGTACATTTTTTACCCCTTGTGTATTTGAGACTGTATTTCAATGGATTTCACATGTAAAAGTACACATTTGCCTTGGATCTTAAACTTTCTTATTCAAAAGTCTTGCTGCTACTTTTTAAGCTTTATTAAGACGTATTTCACTCATTTATAGTATACATTTTTGTAGTTTTTAGTATATTCATGGAGTTGTGCACCCAACACAGTGATCGATTTTAGAACATGTTCATGACCCCAAAAGAAAATCCTATTCACATTAGCAGTTACTCTTATTTCCTCTCTTCTCAGCCCCTGACAACCACTAATCTACTTTCTGTCTCTATGGATTTGCCTATTCTAGACATTTTATATAAATAGAATCATACAATATATGACTTTTTGTGTCTGGCTTCTTTAATTTAGCATGTTTTCAGGGTTCATCCACGTTGTAGCACTGGGGTCCCCAACCCCCTGCTGGTTTATGACTTGTTAGGATCTGGGCCACACACCAGGAGGTGAGTACCACCTTACAACGTGGAGGCCTGATCTGAAGGGAGCCCTGAGATACTCCCCCTGTCAGATCAGCCCGGCATTAGATTCTCATAAGAGCAAGAACCCTATTGTGAACTGTGCATGCAAAGGACCTAGGTTGGGTCCTCCTTATGAGAATCTAATGTCCAATGATCCTGAGGAGGAACAGTTTCATCTGGAAACCATTCCCCGGCTACTCCCCTCTACATCCGTGGAAAATTGTCTTCCACAAAACTGGTCCCTGGTGCCAAAAAGATTGGAGACTATTGTCTGTAGATGTATCAGTACTTCATTCCTTTTTGTTGCTCAATAATATTCCATTGTATGGGCATTTTATCTATCCCCATACTGTTGCTAGATAGTTGGCTCGTTTACTTTTTTTTGGGGGGGGATATTATGAATATGTTATAAATCTTCACATGCAAATTTTGTGTAGACGTATCTTTTCATTTATCTTGGAAAAATACCTAGGAGTGGAATTGCTGGGTCATAGCATAACTCTGTGTTTAACCTTTTAGGAAATGGATAAGCTGTTTTTCAAAGTGGCTGCTCCATTTTATATTCTCACCGGCAGTCTATAAATTCTAATTCCTCCGTGTTCCTGTCAAAACTGGTTATAGTTTGTCTTTTTTATTACAGCTATCCTACTGGCTGTGAAGTGATATCTCATTGTAGTTTTTATTTTCATTTCCTTAATGACTAATAATGTGGAGCATATTTTTATGTGTTTATTGGCCATTTGTGTGCTGTCTTTGGAGAAATGTCTATTCAGATCCTTTGCCCATTTTTAAAAATTGGATTGCCTGTTTTCTTAATTGTTGAATTGTAAGAGTTCTTTACATATTCTAGAAACAAATCACTTGTCAGATATATGATTTGCAGACATTTTCTCTCATTCTGTGAGGTTTTTTTTTCAGTTTCTTGATGGTGTTATCTGATGCACAAAGGGTTTTACTTTTGAAGTCTGCTTTGTTTTTTCTTTTATCATTTAAACATGTGGTGTTGTAACTAAGAAAACATTGCCTAACTCAAGGTCACAAAGATTTACTTTCATGTTTTCTCCTAGGATTTTTATAGTTTTAGCTCTTACAGTTAGGTCTATAATCCATTTTAGTTATCTCACTTACGGTGTGAGACCTGGATCCAAATTCATTATTTTGTATGTGAATATCAAGTTGTCACACTACCATTGATTGAAAAGAAGATTTTTTCCCCATTGAATTGTCTTAACATCTTCATTGAAAATCAGTTGACCATAAATGTGAGGGTTCATTTCCAAACTCTTAATTCTATTCTATGGATTGTATGTCTATTGCTATACCATTTCCATACTGTCTTGGTTTTTATAATTTTATAGTAGGTTTTGAAATAGGTGAGTATGATTCCTCTAACAGTTTCTTTTTTTTTCAAGATTGTTTTGGATATTCTGGGTCTCTTTTGTTTTCATTTGGACTTTAGGATATATTCACCATTTTTTAACAGGAAAAATAGAAAAATTCTAATAGAAATCTTAATAGAAGTTGTCTTGAATCTGTAGCTCAATTTGAGGAGATGGAGTATTGCCATCTTAACAATGTTGTCTTCTGATCCGTGAACACAGGATGTCTTTCTATTTAGATATTCTTTGATTTCTTTCACCAATGTTTTATAATTTTAATTCCTATATTTCTTTTGTTAAATTTATTCCTAGTTATTATATTTTTTCTACTGCTGTTATAAATTATTTCTTAAGGATTATTTCTTAATTTCATTTTTGTATTGTTCATTACTGCTATATGTAAACACAATTGGTATTTGCATATTGATACTGATTATTGCCAAATTTCTGGACTCACTTATTAGTCCTCATTGTTTTTTAGTCTATTTTTTAGGATTATATATATATAAGTATGTATATATATATAAAATCATGTCATGAAAATCGAGATAATTTTACCTATTCTCTTCCAATCCTGATGCCTTTTATTTCTTTATCTTGCCCAACTTCCCTGGCTAGAATCTCTAAGACAACGTTCAATAGAAATGACAAAAGTGACAGATTTACCTTGTTGTTCCTGGACTTGAGGGAAAAACATTCCTTTTTTCTACACTAAATATGATGTTAGCTTGGAGTTTTGTTTCTTTTCATGTTTGTAGATACAGAGAAGAAACATGAGCTCAGTCATTCTCATGGAGTGAATGTTGATGCCCCCCAAATTCATCTGTTGAAGCTCTTTCAATTGGCTGTGTTAGAAGTAGTGCCTATGAAAAGGCAATAAAGGTTAAAAGAGGTAATAAAGTGGGCTTTAATCCGATAGGGCTGGTGTTCCTATAAGGAGAGGGAGAGTCACTGGAGCTCCCTCTCTACCTTGTGAAAACACAGTGAAGAGACAATCATATAAAGCCAGGAAGACATTCTTTACCATGAACCGAATTGGCCAGCACCTTGGTCGTGGACTTCCCAGACTTCAGAACTAACAAAGAACACATTTCTGTTGTTTAAGACACTTAATGTGTGGCATATTGTTATGGCACCCTGAGATGTCTAATATACTCACTTTATGATTTCTTTTTACTAGATATTTACAGACATTTAAAAATCTTAATGTTTATAGCCTTTGTTAGGATATGTCTAGGTGATGTTCTCTGTTCACTGGCATTGTTTAAAATATTGTTGGTTTTTATATTCTGCACATCAAGGCCTTTATTTAGCCTGGAAAATATCCCCCCTGTTCTGTGGTATTGTTTTGCCTCCTACATGCTAGTATCTTCTATAGGAATACTAATTCATGTGCACATTGTTTTCTTTCTTTTTCTCCTTTATATTTTCTGTCTTCTTTCATCTCCCTCTTTTCCTTTGGATTCAGAGAGAACATATGAAGGACACATGACTGAAATCTCAAGTCAGACTGCAAACCCTGACTCTGTCCTTCACCAGCTTTGTGATCTGTGCCTCCTGTGGCTTAGTTTCCTTACATATAAATGGGGATACTATAGTTTCTACTTCATGAAACTGTTGTGTGGGTAATACATGTAAAGTCTTTAGAATAATGCATTATAAGTAATGCGTACTTGGTAAAGAAATGTAAGCAATGGATATTAGTATCACTGCTGCAATTTTTCAGAGTATCGTTTGTGGACATTCTGCTTAAAATATGAATTTAATTTTTACATTTGAATTAAATTTCACTGCAGTCCTCCCCATTCTTGCTCATTTTCAACTCATCCTGTTTCTTTCTCTCAGCCTATTTCCTTCTTATGACCAATTTATTTTGATCCATAAGGGTTGTATCTTCTTGCAGTCTTGTTGATACCCATTTCAGTAAAAAAGACTACTTCTGATGTGGGGTACATCTTTTTCAGAGAACATAGTCTTGTACCTGCTTTCCTATTTTCCTTGTACACAATTAGTTTTAAAGGCCCTTTGTTGAGCGTACTCTGTTTTCGTTGCATAAACTAGATCCATTTTAATTCAATGTCTGACAGCAATCCAGGTGAGTGGGCTACACTTGCTCTCCCCTCTGTCTGCCCTGTAGTGATCACATTGCCATCCCAGGTCTTAGCTGGAAGGCAGGGTGCTTGGTTCCCATTCTATTTCCCTGTGTTTTCAGATTTTCACTTAATGTTTCTCTTTGCTACTTAGAGGTTACCTCATTCATTTTCCTGGCTTTTTGAGCTTTTTAAAAATAAAATATTTGAATGATTTCTCTCAAATGCTCTTCCTAAAGTTTTTCTTGTTGTGCCTCTGACAGAATGCTTTGTGTGGAGGAACATTTCCTAGAATGTACTGTGCCACCATCACTTCTTCCTCAACTCCTTTTGCTATCTTAGTGTTTTCTGGAATTTCTAGTCCCCATATGAATATGGGAAGACTGGGAGAGGACAGAGGCCAGGGGTCATCCTCCAGCTGCCTTGAAGAATACTGCAAGAAGTGCAGAGGATGATTGATGTCATCCTTTCACAGATGCAGGCCGTACATCTCCAGGGCAGGGAACAGATAAGTGGGGAGAGGTACAAGCATCTTTCCTCTCCCTCTTGACCTATGGTCTTTATTTCATAAAGCCTCACTTACTGAAACCTGGGTACATTCCCTTCCGTCACAGTCTACTTTCCATATAACTGAGGCTGATGTTCAGCCAGTACCTTCCATTATACCTTTAGAGTTGTTCATGACTGTCTTGGTAGGTTTGTGCCTAGTCCTGGATGATAAATACTTTGAATAGCATCCTGCTCATTACATATGTCAATTACCCCTGGATACCAAGATATGGTTATTTTTCAGGCTAAGCTTTCCTGCTGTTATGGGCTTGCATCTAAGCTTGATTTGGAGCCCAAGCCAGGCGCCAGTTTGCCGTGGAAGTCTCTATGGGCTAGAATATGAAATCCATGGCATGCCTGCCATTTCTGACTGCATTGAGTAATTTCATTTAATAATCATTTTGATTTTCCCTCTGTGTAAATTTTCCCTGAGAGGAGGTTAGGCTCATTGGGAGGTGAATTCATTCTCTCAAGTCATTAAGGTTCCAGTTAGTGCTTTGTGGCTATAATTAATTAAACTATACTCAAGTTACCTAAGAATGAAATTTCCTATGTGTCTAGTGGAATTTGAGGTTCAAACTGAATATACTCAGGAATGAATATACCCAAACCTGGGTCTTTCTTGAGGATCATCCTATGTGTTTTTTGCCTCCCGACCTGTCTTGGTGGATGTTTCTTGTGGGTGGGCGCATGATAAGGTTGATATTTCACTTTTATTATTGTATTGTGTAGATTTTTTTTTTGCTAATCTAATGGTCTTATCTGATAATATCTGAGAAAAGGGTTATAGACAATAAAAATGGAAGTATTCTTTATTTTAATTAAAATGCTAACATAAGGCACAATCATTGAGTGATTGCATTACAAAACAGCTACTTGTTCTGCCATAGTTAAGTGTGATTTGATGTGTCCATTATAAGCCTCTATTCTCAGGGGGTTATATCTTGGCCAAAATAGTCCCTCCAGGCTGAAACTTGGCAGACATCTCAGCTTAATTATAGTCATTTTCCTTTTTGGATTAAGAAAATGGAATTATTAGTGCTTGAAGCCCATTCCCCCATATTTTCAAAGGATTATATTTATATTCACATAAATTGTGGGCTCTTGATCCTTTCAAATAAAATGACAACATAGCAGAAACCAAAGATCCAAGGACCCCATGGAGAGAAACTCATGCTTGCTCACGCAACTGCAGCAGAGTCAAGGAAATCACTGAATTAATAGTGTGGTTTGTGGGTATGGCAAGAAAGCCAGTTCTGTGGGTTTGCTGCCTTGAGTAAATAGGTGAGGTGCATTCCCTGATCTCAGATCCCAAGGCCACAGCCATCATCACATTCTTCCATAGACTTTTTGCTGTTACCTTAGAATTCTCCCATAGCTTATCCAATCTCTTTTTCTCATTCATTTTTACCCATCAACAGAGGTAGACAAAATCCAAGGAGGAGGGAGGTAATCAAAGAGGTCTTCAGTATAATAGAGAATTCTGGATATGCATTCTTCCCTGTCTGGTATGTCGTTCTATTGGAGACCTGAGAGGAGGTCTCAGGGCCTTACCAGCCTCCAAAGAGCCATGGAAGTAATATGTTTGCTTCCCTGAATTATTTATGTATTACTTTTGCCAGGGTTAATTGAAATATAGATGACTATAAATAGTACTTACATTTTTATTATTTCTTAGGTGTAGTAGGTGAGATTTGATGTAAAGTTTCACATCTTACCTTTTATGTCACTTGTTTCCCTTTTTTAAATTGCTTGAAACATGTCACATGTCCTTTCAAGTGAAATTACTGTAGACAGTAGAGAGAATACTTTTTGCAACTTTTAGATGACTTCCCTAACAAAAACTATACTCTATAATTTGCAAAGTTTAGTTAAGAAACCAATGAGGTTTATGCAGTTTACAGCTTGGTATTCCCTGGGCTCTTGCTTATAAATCTATCTAGATATAGGTCATGAATATGTAATATGCAGACTGATGCTGAATGTAGCACCGTAATATAAATAGACTACATGACCTTTTCAAAAAAGCAACAGGAGTTGGAAAAAAAAATCTACTCAATTTCCTGCACAGTACAGCCCAGTAAGGAGGCAGTAAAATCAAAATGTTGAAGTTACTAGAAAGAAAATTTTGCTGAATCAGTTCCTTCCAAGAGGCTGGCATGAATGAGACGTATTGTACACAGGGAGACGCAGCTTAGGCACACCCGTAGCTGTCATGGATTTCATTTACTTAGAAGGTTTGGTATTTGTGTTAGTGCAGTGAGCAAGTAAGGTATGTCAAACGTTCATAAAAATGAAGCCTACCACTATTAAATTAGAAACTAAAAAGGTTTTGAATGGTAAAACTGAATATATTTTAATTGAACATAATTCTGTTGGAGACTATTTAATTACCACCTTGGAACAGAAACACAAACAGTGTGATAATGAGCTATGGAACCAAAATTTAGAACAGATAAACTGAAAAAAATTACAGGTACCCCAGTGTAGGAAATGCACAGTGCTGATGATATGAAAATATGAATTATTTATATCTTCTTTAAATGTAAAATGTAAATTTGCTTGGAATTAATTTCTGTTGGGAAATTACTACTCAGTAAACAAAGATATCTCTTAGGGTAATTTTTTTCCTCCTAAATGTATTATTATTATTTTATTATTATTGTTGTTATATGAGGAACAAGAGAAAGTTTAAGAATATTCAAGGTTGAAAAATTCTGAGTTACAGTTACACTGGAAAATTAAGTCTTTTATTTCTAGACAACATGTAATGTAGACAGTTACACAGTTATTTTCTTCAAGGGACAGGCAAACTAAGTGTGATGGACTGCATTGTGACTTCGTAATCTGTAATGTCAAAAATGTTTAACCCCTAATCCCCAATGTGACTGTATTTGGAGATAGAATCTTTAGGATATAATCAATATTAAATAAGACGATAAGAGTAGGACCCTGATCTGATAGAAGTATAAGTCTTATAAGACTTACAGTCATATAAGAAGAGGAAGAGAGTGGTATTTCTGTCTCTCTTTTTTTCTTTGGAAACACAGAGGAAAGAAAGACATTGCAAGAATAGCAATAGCAAAAGACATAGCAATGAAGACATAGCAAGAAGGTGGCCAACTGCAAGCCAGGAGGAGAGACTTTGCCAGAAACCAAACTGACCAGTGGGAGAAACAATTCCTGTTGTTGAAGCCACTCACACTATGGTCTTTTGTAACGGCAGCCTGAGCAGGCTAAGACAGCTTTTAGTACTGAGAAGTGGGTGTTGCAGTTAACAGATATCAAAACCATGGAAGCAGCTTTGGAACTAGGTGATGGCCACAGGCTGGATAGGTTTTGAGGTCAATTCTAGAAAAAGCCATTGCTCTGATGGGACTGTTGGTAGAAATATGGACTTTAAAGGCAATCCTGATGAGAGCTCAGAAAGAAAAGAGAACTGCTGTAGAAAAAGCTTCTATCTTGTTAGAGAACATATGAATAATTATGACTAGAATGTTGGTAGAAATATAGACATTACAGTGAGGCCTCAGACAGAAATGAGGAACAGGCTATTGGAAACCAGAGAAACTGGGGTTTTTGTTACATAGTGGCAAAGGACTTGGCTCAATTTTTTTTTTAGTGTTTTGCGGTAGATAGAACTTGTCAGTAGTATAATTGAATAGCTGGGGAGATTTCAAAGTATTTTTAAGTAAAGTACTGGAGGTGTGGTTTGGATCCCTGTTACTACTTGTAGCAAAATGCCATAAGAGAGAGAAAGGAATCGAAGAAGAAATTGTTAAACAAACAGGAACCAGAACTTGGGAATTTGGAAAATTCTCAGTCTATCCATATTCCAAAAAACCGAGAAAGCTTGTTATGAAGATAACACTAAGAGTGTAATTGAAAACCACTTAGAAAGAGATCATGACTGCAAATCATGAACTAAATCAGCCATTTGAGCAGAAACTAGGAACAGACATGGGATTATACTGACCGAGATGCTACCAGTTTGAACTAAAGGGGCCAGAGTACATGGGTCAGAATGAAGGAAGGGTGCTGGGCCTCTTGGATTCTACAGGACTGGACCATAGAGTTATTTTGCTGTGAGCCTGTGCTATTCTTAAAGGAAAGGGAAGAATTACTGCAAAGCTGATTCAAAGATTATTCAGTGATCATTAAAATGATAAGAAAGGAAAATAGCCTTTTTGCTGATAGTGAGAAAGTTTGAGTGGTCTGAATAGATAATCAAAACCAGCCACAACATTCCCTTAAGCCAAAGCCTTATCCAGAGGAAGGCCAAACTCTCTTCAATTCTGTGAAGGCTGAGAGAAGTTGAGGAAGCTACAGAAGAAAAGTTTGGATCTAGCAAATATTGGTTCATAATATTTAAGGAAAGAAGCCATCTTCCCAACATAAAAGCGCAAAGTGAGGCAGCAAGTGCTGATGTAGAAACTATAGTAAGTTATGCAGATGATCTACCTAAAATAATTGACAAAGGTAGCTCCAGTAAACAATGGATTTTCTAAATGTAGACAAAATAGCCCCCTAATTGAAGATGTCATCTAGGACTTTTCATAGCCAGAGAGGAGAAATCAATGCTTGGCTTCAAAGCTTCAAAGGACAGCCTGATTTTCTGTTAGAAGCTAATGCAGTTGGGTGACTTTAAGTTGAAGCCAGTGTTCATTTATAATTTCAAAAATCCTAGGGTCCTTAAGAATTATGCCGAATCTACTTTGCCCTTGCTCTCCAAATGGAACAAAGCTTGGATGACAGCGTATCTGTTTTACTGAAAATTTAAGTCCATTTTTGAGACATATTGTTAGAAAAAAAAGATATTTTTCAAAATATTACTGCTCATTGACAGTATACTTGGTCACCCAAGAGCTCTGATTGAGATGTACAAGGAGATTAATGTTGTTTTCATGCCTAAAAACATGCAGCCCTTGTCCACAAGTAGTTTTCACTTTCAGATATCATTATCTAAAAAATAGTTTTAAGGCTATTGCTGACATAGGTAGTGATTCTTCTGATGGATCTTGGTAGAGTAAATTGAAGACCTTCTGGGAAGGATTTAGCATTCTAGATGCCATTAAGAACATTTGCGATTCATGGGAGAAAGCCAATATGTCCACATTAATGGGGCTTTGGAAGAAGTTGATTCCAACCCTCATGGATGACTTTGAGGGGTTCAAGATTTCAGTGAAGGAAGGAATTGTAGATGTGATGGAAATAGCAAGAGAATTAGAATTAGAAATAGAGCCTGATGATGTAACTAAGTTGCTGCAATCTCATGATAAAAATTGAATGCATGAGGAGTTACTTCTTACGGATGAGCAAAGAAAGTGGTTTCTTGAGATAAACTCTACTCATGATGAAGATACACTCTACTCATGATGAAGATGCTGTGAACATTGTTGAAATGACAACAAAGAATTTAGAATATTCCACAAACTTCCTTGATAAGGCAGTAGCAGGCTTTCAGAGGTTTGAATCCAAGTTTGAAAAAAGTTCAACTGTGGGTAACATGCTTTGAAACAGCATCACATGCTACAAAAAAATCTTTCATGGGAAGAGAGACAATCAATGCAGCAAACTTCATTGTTGTCTTAATTTTTAGAATTGCCACAGCCACCCCTATCTTCAGTAATCAGTCAGTAGCCATCAGCATTGGAGGTAAGACCCTCCACCAGCAAAAATTTTTGACTTGCTGAAGACTGACATGATCATTAGCATTTTTAGCAATAAGTGTTTTTAAATTATGGTGTGCATATTGCTTTTAGACAATGCTATTTTACACTTACAGTATAGTGTAAATATAACTTTTATATGCACCAGGGAACCAAAAAAGTCCCTGTGACTCACTTTATTGCATTAGTCACTTTATTGCAGTTGTCTGGAATCAAAGCCTAAATATGTCTGAGGTACGCCTATATATATTTTTGAATCGTACCAACTCTAGTCTATAACTGAAGAGAGAAAGAAAATATATTATTTGTGATTTTCCATTATAGACAGTCATACTAATTTATTTAAGTTACAAAATGGTTCCTATTAATGTGTTTCAGCTTTCATGCTCAATTAGACACGGTCTGCCATACAAAATGCCCACACTGGCTGGATATTTACAGGGAGAATTTTATGTTGCCATACCAAAGTCTTGCAAAAAATTAGCACTCAGTTAAGTATTTACGTGAAGGATTGTGGAAAGGAGGAGGGAGGAGCAGAAGTAAGGGACAATCAGAGAGGTACAGTTGAAGGAGATAAATAGGAAGGAGGCAAGGAAGGAAGGAAGGAAGGAGGGAGAGAAGGAAGGAAGGAAAGAAGGTAGGTAGGTAGGAAGTAAGGTAGGAAGGTCACCTCATGATTCCCCTCAGCCAGCTGTCATTGTAAATCAGTGAGCAGAAAATGGTATGATGTTATTGAAGGACATGCAAAGACCTTTTTATTGGGTTCTAAATTCTCCGTTATTGGATTCTTATGTGTATCTCCTGGAGACTTCCCTTTTAAATACTCCAAGGCACCAGCAAAAGTTAATTGATCTGATTTATCCCTTTAGTCTTATTGTTGACTAGAAGAGAGTAAATTTCTCAGAAACGTAACCCAGGAGAGGAAGCCCGTGATGGGAAAGGGGCTTCGGTGCTTTAGATGGAACTGTGGCTGTGTTGCTTTCAGGCAATCATGGAGCTGCCAGAGTCCTGGTTTCCTGAGTCCCTAAAGGAAGGATAGGGAGTAATGTTTTCTATTTCCTGATTTTGCGTTGTTTGTGTGATTTTAAAAAATAACCCTTAATTGTCTGCCCTCACTTTTCAGCATTCAGGAAAGAACACTGAGGTAAGAGCTAGAAGGTGTGTGATTAGGCTTGGGTCTGCCCCAGAGTGGAGTGGGGTTAGTTTTTGCCTAGAGTGAGCCAAATTCTCTCCTTCCCCTGACTAATCCTCAAGTCCCAAGGATGCTTTTTCTTGACCAGATGCAGAATGAACTGGAATCTCCAGTGGGGCGCAGTGCAGAGAGCAAAGACTTCCTTCCACTCCTCACCAGTATCACCTTGACATGGGTGGAGCTGAAAGGGAAAGGAAGCCATGGGTTAGCATAGGGTGGGGGGCAGCAAATAAGGAGGAGAATGGAGGTAAGGCTGTGGTCTAGGAAAGGAAGAGGAGTCCCTCCCTAAGAATATCATCCCTGGATACCCCTGCCTCCCAGCTCACCATCCCTCACTTCCTCTTCTGACCTTTTTGCCTTTCCAGAATCATTTCTATTCCAGGCTTTCTCCCTCTCCATGTCATTCTGCCCAGAAGTGTTCACAGCTGTTCTGTGAATTCTCTCCATAGCACAGTCCCAGGGCATCGCCTGTAGATTGTCAGCATAGGTCCCTGGTCTCATGGCTCACAACACTTGTCCATTTGCACTGAGTTGAGGAAGTGTAGGCAGCATAGCATGGCGGTGAAGAGTATGGCTCTCAAGCCAGTGGGCCTAGGTTTGATTCCCACCTTTGTGACTTTGAGCAAGTTATTAACCTGTTAGTTTCCTCATCTTCCAAAATTGGGACATAATGCTGTCTCTCATAGAGTTGTTGCAATGTAACATTAATACATGTAAAACATTATAAACATTCCATAACTGTTTGCTTTTTTATTGTGAATAGTTCCTGGAAACCAAGTACCACATCTGGCTAATTTCTGTATGCTCAGCCCTATACAGAATGCATCATAAATACATTGTAACAGTTTTAATCAATTGTTAATTAATTGATTACCAGCTTCTTAATGGACTCCAATATCTGACAGTTATGGGTGTGCAGGGTGAGGTAGTTAAGTCTTGCCGCATTGCATAGATTCAAACACACCAGTAACAGAGTCTGGCAGCCTGAGTTCAAACGCTGGTTCCACCATTTTTCAGTTGTGATACCTTGGGAAAGTTTCTGAAACTACCTGAACTGAAAATTTCTCATTTCTAAAGTTATGCCTTCAAGATTAAATGTGACCCAGTTTTTAGCACAATGCCTGACATACAGTATGAACTATTAATTAGCTATTATTATTCCCCTGTTGTGCTTTGCTGAAGATATGGAGTCCACATCTGCAGGTGTGGGACTATGGCTGAAGATCACTTTGCAGAAATTCTGGCTTCTGGAGTGAGGTCAAAAACACAGACATAGGGACACTGGTTTTGCTCTGTTCTTGTCCTGACTAATATCTTCCTCTCTGCCTCCCCTTCCTGTGAAATCTCTAAGTCACGCTGCTGGGTTCAGAGCTGTTTCTGCATGCGAGGCAGTCAAGGATGCTGTACAATTCCCAGATGTCCAAGCTGGATAGCACCTCAGCAACCACACACTCATCCCCACTTCACAGGTGAGGAAATGGAGTCCAGAAAAGAAAAGCAATTGGTTTGACCACATTACATATTTAACAGTAGCAGAACTCAGACTAACATCAGGTCTTTCAGCTCTCTATCCGTTGATCTTTGTTAAACCAGGACATTCCTGAGCTGAGGCCACTAGGCCTTTTTAACCCTTACCAAAATCACATACAAAACAATGTATATAAATCATTAAAAGGTCCAGATAGTGGGGAGGGGGTGGGAGAGAGGAGGGAAGGGACATAAATGAATTAATTTCTTTAATTAACATAAATGTATGGTAAGTTAGCTGCTCAGAGTATGTTTGAACTTTCTTGCAATTCATTCCTCTACTCTATTCCAACTAAACAGAGGTAATGCTCTGAAATGGTTAAAAATAAAGGTTCTGGGTCTCAGAGGCAGAATGTATTCCCAGAATACAGCTGGAATACTAGCTGTGAGGCCTGCACATGTAACTTCTCTGTGACTCCATTTCCTTACTTTACAGAATGAGAAGGAAAGACACACCTACCTCATAGTGTGGTTGAAGGGATTTAATATAATAAGACATCAAAAAACACAGCAGAATCTGCTACATGTTAAGTATTTACTGTATGTCAGTTGTTCTGGATGGTTAAAATTGCCACATGGCTGCATTTCAAATGATGAAGGTTCTTTCTACTTCTTATTCTCTTGCAGTATGAGATTGCTTCTGTCTGGAATGTCTCTTCTTCCTATCAGAGTGGGAAGTGTGGGAGGCATGCCTGATGGGGGCCAGGTTCTGAAAATAAAAGGTATGATGCCTTCTCATACTCACACTCCAGACACTGAGAGCCAAACATGTCCTAAGTCCCAAGAGAAGATTATGCTGGGGCCTTGTCAGTTAGTGAGGGGTTTATTGGTCACCGGAGTCTGACCAGGCCTCTCTGAGTCTCCCTGCTACCCACCCCTGCTCATGTCTGCAGCCTTGCCCAGCCCCTCTTCCCTGAGCAGCCCTTGTTCCTTCCACCCTGCCCTTCTCAAGGCTCCCCCACCCCATCAACTCTTTTCCTATGCTGTGTCATTGTACCTGACTTTCCCTCTCCCTGGGACATTCTTACAATTCCCTGCCTCCAACCCAACACCTGGCTTGACCTTTTCTTAACAATGTGCAAAGTCTGATGGAAGGGTCTCTCTGAATCCTGAATGCTCCCAGGCTCCTCCAGCATTTTGTTCTGAGTTGTTGTGCTATCGTAATACGTGCATTGTGTCTCTTCCCTGCCAAGAGTGGGCTCCTTCTGGGCAGAGACCCGTCTTACTCTTACTCCCCCAGGTTCTAACACATGACCTGGCACATCGTAAGTGCCCTTGCAGACTGGTAGAGAAATCAGTGCCCCTGCCCACGCTTGACCACCATTCTTGCCAGTACGACTGTTGAGCTCTTTCCCTTCTGCATATAGAGCCTGGAGCTCAATTAGGCTTCCATGTGTAAATTCTGTCTTTTAATTAAGAACTGTAGAAAATGTATATGTGAATGTGGATATATTTTCAACCTCAATGCTGGCATTTTCTCTACACTGGTTTTGGATACTCTGGTCTCCCCTGGGATCACGCCTCTTTCCCCATAAATGGACAGGAAAGTGAAGTCGTGAATATTTTTATCTGACATTATTTTGGAGCATGGCTTCCCTGTTTGCTGTTGTTTCCTTTTCATGGACCATTAGCAGCTTCCAAAGGCAATATCCTTTCACTGTCACACTATGCCATAGGGGGCCATTTCAACAACTTCAGACTAGGGCATTAAGTGCAATTCTGGATGAGAGTCAGCACATAACCAAATAAAAATAATAAAGGGAAAGCTTGTAGGAGCCATTTGGAACGCTGTCCCGTGCTGAATTCATTTGCAGCCTCGCAGAAACCTACCCATCACTGGTGATCAGCCCCGAGCCCGACCGTACCTTATTTAATTGTAAAGTATTTCATATCCTCAGAAACAGCCCTGCTCATTTGCTTTTCCTTTTTTGGAGATTGTCTTGGTAGAATGCTGAGATTCTAATCATTGGGGGAAGAAGAAAATGTAGGCTTTGATTTCAGCAAGAAAAAAAAAGGTACACTTCTTGTAGCTTTTCTCCTTTCCTTAAAATGAGCATTTAGGAGACCTTTTTGGAAATTCTTCTAAAATAGGTGCTCCGCACAGCAGAGAAGACGGTAGAAAAAGCAAGGTGAATTAAGTTCAGGTGCCTAACCCAGCATGAGCCTCTGCTACCCTACCCCTGGTCTCAATGTGGACGGCAGTTTCAGAAATGAACTGGGGAAAAACAAGCACAAAAATTTGTCTCCAGGCCAGTGTCCCTGATGGGCAACTCAAAAGAAAGCAAACTTCCCCCGATGGAGAGAGTCCCCTGAGCCCGAATTCCAGGAAACTCTCAGTTCTAACCAAGTCAAAGCAGGTTAGCCTACATCAGCTCTTCCTGGCATCGCGGCCACCTGGGGGAGCAAAGCTGTTAAAAGGATTCCTGGAGACCTTTTACCTAGAAATTCTGACTTAGTTGATCACTAGTGGGTAATGAGAATCCACATTCTGTTGGCTTTTCTACATCTCAGTGATGCAGGTGAATAAATACTAGTGGCTATTCAATAATCAACCAGCCAAGAAATGTTTGTTGAGTGCTTGTGCAAAATGTCGTTCCTGAGACCTGAGATGGTTATACAGTAGAGCTGCTCCTTCAGTTTAGCCTAAGGATGGTTTGCATTAAAAGACCATGGATGGCTATTAAAAACACAGCCTTAGGAGCCTGAATAATAATAATAATAATAAATAGGAGCATACAGATCATAGCTAACATTTATCACACACTTATGTGGCCAGCACTGTGCTATACAATTCTCCTCTAGTCTCCTTTAAGTTAAGGACTATTTTGTTTGTCTTGTTTATTGTTGTCACCTCAGCTCCTAGGACAGGACCTGGCACATAGTAACTGCTCAATAAATGTTTGTCAAATAAATGCATGAATGCATTATTAGTTTATCCAATCTTCAAGATAGCTCTCTAAGCTAAATACTAAATATTCCAGATATGCTAAAATTCTGGAGGGAGACCAGAGGATCTGTAGTGTTATCAAGCACTTTGAGAGACTCTTAAGATTGACTAGATTTGGGAAGCAGAAAATCTGGACCAGATTCCCTAATGGGTATTTAAATCCCATGAGAAACAGTCTCATTCAGTGTTTCTCAGCTTGTCCTTGAATTTCCCAAAGATAATATACCCTTGCATTTTCTGAAGATAAGATATTACAATAGTGCAAAACACAGCCCAGACCACAGTCTAATCATTTTAATTATTAAAATGTTCTTTTTTTTTTTTTTTTTTTTTTTGAGTTGGAGTCTCACTCTTGTCATCCAGGCTGGAGTACAGTGGCACGCTCTTGGCTCACTGCAACTTCAGCCTCCCGAGTTCAAGCAATTCTCCTGCTTCAGCCTCATGAGTAGCTGGGATTATGGGTGTGTGCCACCATGCCTGGATAATTTTTGTATTTTTAGTAGAGACAGTGTTTCACCATGTTGGCCAGGCTGGTCTCGAACTCCTGACCTCAAGTGATCCACCCACCTTGGCTCCCAAAGTGCTGGGATTACAGGCATGAGGCACTGCGTCCGGCTAAAATGTTATTTCTTATGATAAAGTGAATCATAACTTTTCTTCATTTCTATCCATGGTTCTTATTTCTTCTCCAAGAAGAAAACCATGTCCATCACATTGAGCTATCCATTACTGTGCATAATGAATATTTAAGATGATACTATTTTCCATATATTCATGGATCAAGCCAGAGGCAAAGGGAACGAGAGATCTGTGGTCTGATCCCAGATGAGAGACCTAGGGTCCTGGACTCGTTGGAAATAATACTGTGCCCTGAGCTTAGGCAGAACATGGACTCAAGTCTGATAAACTTAGATTTGAAACTTGACTCTTGGACAACTTGACATGTGACCTTGTGAAAGGCTTTCTCATCTTCAGTTTTCCCATGTGTGAAGTGGAAATCATGAAGTATCATAGCATTTTGGATGCAAAACATAAAAAGCTGCCAATAACAATACCTAAACAACATATAACAAAAAATTAATACAAATATAAAAATCACAGCTAACATTTGTCACAGGCCTATTATGTGTCCAGTACGGTGCTGAAAAACTGTCCTTTAAGCCCCTATAAGTTAAGGGACTGTTTTGTTCATTGCCGTATCCCCAGCACCTAGAGCAGTGTATGACTCATAGTAATGGCTTGATAAATATTTGTTGAATAAATGAGTGAACCCATTATTAGCTTGTCTAATCTTCAAAACAGCTCTGAGCTAAATGCTTCCTGTAATCCTATTTGACACATGAGAAAACTGAGACTTGACAAGGTAAAGTTACTTGTGCAACCAGTAGGTGATGAAACAGGGATTTAAACCCAGCCACATTCCTGTGATCCCTGCCAACTAGTTATTGTGTGCATATTGCCATTGATTGGCAATATTGGTAAATCTAACTTTATATTTGTATTTTTTTTATAAATGTATTTTAATGCCTAATGCATTTTATATTTGTGTTCTTACACACCATGACATCTGTTGCTGGAGGCAGGGGGGGCATTAATTTGGTTCTGATAAGAGATCCCAATGCTGTCCTTACTTCTCGTGGACAAATGTGCATTTTCAGAAGCTGGAAGCTACCAGACAGGGCAGCATTCTTTGTGTCCAACTTCTGGTGCCCTTGATGCCTGCTTTGTGTGAGACCATGCTTTACCCAGAATCTTCAGCTGTCTTTTCCTCCCATTGAATAGTCACTAGGAAAAGCAAGAACTCTAAAACTGCTGGACTGAAAATGAAATATGCAATGGCTTCGGGCTATGTTTTCCCTTTGCTGGGAAGCACTGCTATGATAATTGTTTCTACAAAAGGAAACTACAACTCTGGCAAAAAAAAAAAAAAAAAATCAAACCCTCTGTTTGCTCGAACCTATCATAAACCATTGCTGGTAATTATAGAGGCTGATTGTGCGACAGTTTAACTTAATTGGCAATTTTTTTTAAGCTGCAACATGATAAAAATAGTAAAGAACGAGTCAGGTTCTAGAGACGGAACATTTAGCTTTGGTGAAATGTCAAAGATCTGCACACACCGCCAAAGGTGTGGGAATGTAGCTGTGCTGTCAGCTCTGTTATTTAAACCCTTGCTTCTTGTGCTCTAAATTCTGTTTCCTGAGTGCACAGTCTGTCATGGACTTGCATCCTGTTGTGGCTAAGCAGGTCTTAAAGCAGTTGTGGAAAGAAATTTGTCCCCTAAACCAATTTAGAAATATGCATCTTGTGTTTAGAAGAGATGGCTGTGCAAAACCAACTAGCTGTGTCCCATTACAATTTAAGTATGATCACTTCTTTTGGGGGTTCATTTTACTTGATTAAAAAAATTCATTAAAGCTTTACCTCCTTTTCCATTACTAGGGACACTCTCGTCCCTGTTTCCTTTCCTTTGGTCTTTCTCTTTTATCATCATGTTTGCCACATCGTCGTCGTCATCACCCCATCTTAATAATAACAGTAATAATAACCAGCATTTATGATCACTTCCATAGGCCAGATATTAGGTCAAGGACTTTCAACAGATTATCTCATTTAATCTTCACAACGATTCAAAAAGCTACCTGTTAGAAAGTGGTAAGCCTATGTGATATTGTGCTGGCCTAGAGCCAGAACCTGAGCAACACTATTTTATAAAATGCAAAACTGTTTTTTAAATAAGTTGAAGTGGCTGCCCCATTCTCCTCACAATAACTACTGTCCTTGGCCTCTGTAAATAGAACTGCTCGTTTGTTCTGCAAAACTATGTAAAGCTGCTTACCTTTTCTTATCAGTAACGGCTAAAATCTGTGACTTCTATCACCACCCAGACGATGTATAAACAAATGTATATCTTGACTTCTGTAAACCACTGAGGTAACAAACAGAATGACAAAAGTCCCCTAGACCTTGGAATGTCCGGAGAACCCCGCCCTTGTCTCCACCCAGGAGGTGAATTACAGAATCCCCTGGACCTTGGAATGTCCGGAGACCCCCGCCCTTGTCTCCACCCAGGAGGTGAATCACAGAATCCCCAAGCCCTTGGAATATCCGAAACCTTTTCATCCCCATCCCCGCTCCTCACCCCCACACCCAAGGTGGTTTTTCGGGTATAAAAAGTCGTGGCACCCTCCTTTTGACACCACAGGTTGGAGAGACGTGAGTCCTCTGTGGTCGCCGGCATAATAAATGGCACTGCAATCTGGCATACTTTTGTCTTGGTGATAAGTTTCTACGTCCGGTCAAATACAACACCTAGGTTCACACCCTGTCTGTTTGAGACCTGGGCATACACTTATATCCATGATATTTTCTATCATCTTACAGTTTTGTTTACAACTGGGCCCCCATCTCTGGGACAAAGCTTAGCTAAGTTTTATAGCCAAGGCAGAAAATGGAGCAAAACCTCAGGGCCACCATCTAGTGAGGCTTGGCATTGGTCTTGCTACCTGTAAAGCCAGTATCTAGTATGTCAGGAATAACACTTGGGGGCCTGTGTGCCTTCCAGGTGGCAGTCTTCCATGTGTAATAACCCTTAGCCATGGATCCTCCTCTGGATGGGAGCTCTGGCCTCCTTTCCCTGCCCAACCTGCCAGGTCCCCACTAGGCTTGGAGCTCTTCCCTGAACACCAGCCCACAATCTAGGGTCAGAGAGACCCCTCCCCACTCCTATCAGTCCCCTTCCCCCAGTGCTTGGATTCTCATTCCCTGTACCTAAGGGTGCATAGTGAAGCTAAGCTGGATGTAGAGATGCTTTAGTAACTTCCTTTGAAATGAAAATCGCAATGATGGTGATAATTATGGTGATTTATTGAGTGCTATTTGCCAGCACTATTCAAAGTGCTTTTGCATGTACTAGCTGCCCTCCCAATAACCCTAGGAGGTAGGTCTATTGCTTTCACTGGTTTCCAAATGAGGAAATGAGGAGCACAAAGGTTAAAGTGACAAAGCCAGATGTGCACCCAAAACTGGTGAGCTTAATCATAATGCTATGCTGTGATGTCAAACAGCGTTGCAAGTGATGTGAGGAACCAAACATTTAAAATGCTTCAGGTGAACACAACAGCTTCCAAGTAAGTTGACTTGTGAAAAAGTACTTTGCTTGCAAACTTAGCATGTCACTTGGAAATGGCTGTAATTAATGTAAAATTTAGTTCCAGTCTCCTGGAACCTAAATACCATTGAGGCCAGCAGTATTTTCTACATTCTAATGTCATTTTAGAATATACTTACATCATTCGATGTTCAAAAGCTTTCTAATGATTGAATTGCAATTAAAAGCTGTTTTCCTATCAAAGTGTAAATGATCACAATACTACCTATATTTGTATGTGACTCATTAACATTCCACCATATTGCTGACATTTATACATGCCATTGTCTCTGATGGTTCCAATACCAGCTGGTTAACAAGGAATTTCAGCACTTGATGTTTTTAATAATCCATAGGTAAGAAAATTGCTGTGATAAGAAACATACACATTCATGACTGTACATGCATAGTCTTTTTCCCTTGTAAAATGGTGGTTAGCAAATTTTAAAAAGTTGTTTCCTACTGGTTAGCTGTGTGAGGTCATCAAAGGAAACCTAAGTTGGAAGAGGAAGGAGCTAAAGTCAGAACAAGGGCTGGCTCTGTTTGCAAATGAACCGTGAATAAGAAATAGCATCAAATAAGAAAAGAAAATTCAGTAGGCGGCTCAGCTGTAGAAAAGAGAAGTCTGCTCGTACAAGGGTCTGGACTGAGGCTGGAGGCTCAGGGACTCAATCATAAAACTACCGTATGTAGACATGCTTTAGAAAAGATAAGTAGGAAAGAATGAATAGAGAAAAAAGGTGGCAAATGCTCCAGTGGGCAGAAGCTCCAGAAACCTCCACTTCACTGAAGAGCTGCATCAATCTCTAGGGACATCAGGGGCGTCTTTTCCCTGATTCAACGGCCTGAGACAGAGGGAAGAACTGAGTGACAGGGGCTGTGGCCACAGAAGCTTAGTGCCTTCCATCTAGGCTTCCACTAGAAGAGACTTTCCTGAGCATGTTACCAAACTCTGTGAGCCAGTCCAAAGCTTCCTTCAATTAAGATGCCAAAACCTCTTTAGCTTCCAGGTGAGAAAAGATTAAGGAGAGGAGGCTGACTGGAGGATGAGGGTCCCCAGAAGGGACCTTGAAGCCTAGATATTGCTGGGTGAAACCAAATCTGTGGTCTGCTATCAGATTCTATGCTTCTATGTATTCTTATCTACCACAAACGCTGTCTTCATATAGAATGGCAGCTTTCACAACTGTTAAGCTAATGCATACTCTTGCAGCTTGGGAGAATATTGAGATTTCTCATTTAACACACTATCACCAGCTGGGATTTTTCCTGGAGGAGATGTCACCCTTTTGTGGGACAGCAAATGGAAGCAAGACTTGAGATAGTGCCTGGGACGCTGGGGAGCAGAGGCTTCCGTCATGCTTGAGGTACAATCTGTCTGGTTATGCATGGAGGGATGGATTGCAGAAAGGTCAGAGAGAGGGACACATACTAAGATAATGGACGGACAGACAGACTAGCATGCCCAACTGTTGCCCCAGGACATACCTTGGAAATATGTGGACCTGAGCTGGGGAGAGGAGCTCAGGTGTGTGTGGGTAGATGGCCCAAGCTGTGCCTGGCAGCCAGGGTCTTGGGTCAGGTTCATGAAGATTGAGAATGGCAGGATGGTGGCAGTGGCTGTGGTCTGGCTGTAGACTCCTGGGCTGAAGCAGAGCTTGAGTTTCAGACTCTGTTCCATGACTCTGCAGAGGACTACACCAAAGTGGCCCAATGGACTGTCAGGGACACCATGTGGCTGCAACCATGGCAACTGTCACATGGAGTTCCCCTGAGAAAGAAGCATGCTCGCTGCTTCCTGTCCTTGCACTGATTTAATCTGACATCCTGGTAAGAGTAAGACCTCAAAGACTTGGCACAAGAATACGAGGGCTACAGAGGAGAGCATTTTTTGTTGTTGTTGTTTCCATTGCTGTTGTCTTTGTTTTGCTTGGTTTTTTAATTTTTTACTTCCATAGGTTATTGGGAAACAGGTGGTGTTTGGCTACATGCGTAAGATTTTTAGTGGTGATTTGTGATATTTTGGTGCACCCGTCACCTGAGCAGTATACACTGCACCCTATTTGTAGTCTTTTATCTCTCACCCCCTTCCCATCCTTTACCCCTGAGTCCTCAAAGTCCATTGTGTCATTCTTATGCCTTTGCATTCTCATAGCTTAGCTCCCCATTATGAGAGAACATACGATGTTTGGTTTTCAGTTCTTAGAGTTACTTCACTTAGAATAAGTCTCCAGTGTCATCCAGGTCACTGTGAATGCCAGTAATTCATTCCTTTTTATGGCTGAGTAATATTCCGTCATATATGTGTGTGTGTGTGTATTACAGTTTCTTTATCCAGTTATTGATTGATGGGCATTTGGGTTGTTTCCACATTTTTGCAGTTGTGAATTGTGCTGCTATAAACATGTGTGTTCAGGTATCTTTTTCATACAATGATTTCTTTTCCTCTGGGTAGATACCCGGTAATGGGATTGCTGGATCAAATGCTAGTTCTACTTTAAGTTCTTTAAGGAATCTCCACACTGTTTTCCATAGTGGCTGTACTAGTTTACATTCCCATCAGCAATATGTAAATAAATTATTACCTATAATTATATTATTTAAAATATAAATAACAAATATATAAATATTATATAATTATATGCTAGCTTATTACAAATACATAGGAAAAACAGTTTTTCTTCTGCCTCTACACCATGTAAGAATTTCCCCCATACACCAAGCAAGCAATCAATTCTGCAGCAGACACCAGCAGATGTCCTCCAATTAGGTTCAGTTCCGACATGACCTACCTGGAGACAATGTCAAGTCCCCTAAGTTGAGACTCAGTCCACAAGACTGTACCCCATTTCCAATGCCAATCTCAAGCCCCAAGTTGTTTTATCTGTGCTTCTAATTGACCGGCTATACATTGGGGGATCCCATAACCCCCTCCTTGGGTTTGACTGATTTGCTAGAGTGGTTCTCAGAACTTAGAAATAACACTTACATTCGCTCGTTTATCATAAAAGATATTACAAAGGAGGCAGAAGAAGAGATGATGCATAGGAGGAGGCACATGGGGGGCACAGAGCTCCCAGCCCTCTCTGGTGTGCCACCCTCCACATCTCCATGTACTCAGCAATCCAGAAGCTCATCCTGTCCCATCTCCTTGGACTTTTTACAGAGACTTCACTGGACAGGCATGACGGAGGCCCGGACCACCATGAGGAATGTGAATGGACACAAAGGGTGCCATCCGACACTACCAGATGGAGTGCGGAACCCAGCAGGGCCTGTCCGTCCAGATCCTTCTTGGCCTCTCTGTGTGACATTTCTTCCTCTCAGGGATGGGGCAGGACCTCTTCTGAAATGGGGTCTTATGACCTATGGTCAGGCAAGGTAGGTAAGAGATTTTCTTTATGGTCTAAGAAAGAAAAGTAGGGGGAGATTCCTGCCTCTGGGAGAAAAAGAAGCAGGTAAAAGAAGGGCAGGAGGTCAGAGAGAGAGAGGTTCTGTTTTCTGAGGCCTCCTCCTGCAGAGTAAAGCACCTATATTTTTAACAAAAGACTCTTTCACCTTTATGGCTCTGAAGCTGCTCCAGGAACCAAAGGCAAAAAGCCAAATGCTTTAACAAAAGACATGCTTATTGCTGTAGTCACCTAAAAAATAACCAGGGCTGTGGGAGTTATCAGCCAGGTACCGCGGATGAAAACCAATAATATCCATCGTAATATCACACTATCAGATGCCCAGATTCAATAAACATTAAAGTTTTGTCATATTTTCTCAGATGAAAAACAAAACAATTGCCCATAGAGCTGAAGTATTTGTAATCCATTTTCACTGCCTTCTCTTCTTCCCTCCTTCCTCTTTCTGCTCTTCCATAGGTGGTGTGAACCTTCTTATCTGTGCTTTTACACTTACTGCCAGTGTGTGTTCATACATGGTATAAAGTATTGATGTGTTTAAAATATATATAAATGTTATATTTTCTGTGTCCTTCTTCAATTTCACTCAACATTAACTTTTGAAGGTTATTCATTGGATATAATGGAGTTAGATCTAGTTCATTTGTTTTCATCTCCCTCTTTCCCTCTATGTATACTATATATGTATCTATACATGTAACACTTTGTATACTATTTACATATTTTGCTTCATCCATTTTTCTATTAAAGGATGTTTGGTTTGTTTCCAATTTTCACATTTTTTACATTTAATTTTTAAATTAAATTAAAGTTTATTTTTGTATCATGTGTTCTGTGGGATTTCCACACATCACAGTATCATTCTGGGATAAGATATCTTTTTCTTCACTGTTTTGTAACATCCCTTGTTTCCTATTTCAGGTATTGATGTACTTATAGGTTTGCTTTTTGACTACTCTAGTATTTCATTAATCTATGTGTTTATCGATGAACCAATGTAGTATTGTTTTAATTATCATAGATTTATGACAAGATTTGATATTTGATAGGGCAAGACCCACACCTTTACCCTTTAAAGTTAGAAAGCTGTGATTTAGATATTGAGCTTAGGCTTTAAGTCACTTCATTTGAATAAAAAACCAGGGGTGAACTTACTCTGACCGCAAGCTGAGGAACTGAGATATATCATCTACAGTCTGTATTTGGTCCTTAAAACAATCTTGTAGGATTGAAAGTGTTATTCTCATCTTAGACATCATAAAAATAAGAAATGGTGACGTTAGGCAACATGTCTGTGTGAAGACATACAGAACATGACATGTGCAGAATCTCTCTGACTTGCATACATATTAAAGCTATTTTCTACGAGATCATGTAGTACCCCTCATGAAGCCCCGTGATAGATGATTGCCTCTCTTCTTTGACAAGATGAACTATTTCTCTTTTCCTCTTTGGAGTGTAGGAAACTTGGATTCAAATTTGTGCTTGATAGTTTAACTCAGAAGTTTCTTATGATTCAATTGTCTGTGTACTACTTTTTATCTCTTTTCTTAATACCCCATTCTAATTTGCATTTTTCTTGTCTTGATTTTTACATATTAATTCCTAATGCATTGTGTTAATGCATGCAGGTTCTATTGCCAACCTTAAATAATTTACAAACAAAAAATGAAAGAATACATGTTCTGTTACAACTAGGCTTTTTAATGTGCATTGGAATCACATGGGAACTTGTCGAAATGCAGCTTCTCAATCAGTAGATCTGGGGTGGGACATGAGGCTGCATTTCTAATCCATTCCCAAATGGTGCCTATGCTGCTGGCCTAGGGTCACAGTTTGAGGCGCAAGGTTCTGCACCAACAATGAGAATATATTGTGTAATTAGATCGCTGGGCTTCCCCGGAGGAGAGACAGATGCCCACAGTAGGCTGAGAATCACTATTGACAGCTCTCAGGTTTTCTAATCTTGACGTGCAGCTGGGAAACAAAGGTATTCTTCAGTGTGGTCTACTTTCAGCCACCTTTCCCAGCCAGGACAAAGGCTTTTCCAGCTAAGAAGGATCGTACAAGTAGAAGGGATGTACTTCCTTTCTAATAGCATGTCTCAATTCTGGCTGCACATTAGAATCAGCAGGGGAGCTTTTAAAACTTGTTATACCCAAGCCACACTTTGGCCCAATTAATCAGAATTTCTTGGAGCAGGGCCTCAATAATTGTTTAAAGTTTCTCAGGCGATTTCAAAGTGCAGGGAAGGTAGAGAACTCTGCTTTGCAAGGATAAAGGGAGATGATTCCTGTGACCGATTTTTCAAGAGGATTCTGCCCTCCTAGCTGACTCTCCTTCTGAGGCAAGAATCTGGCCATTGTTTTCAAACTATTTCTACTATCAGGTTCCTGAAATTCCCCGTTGGAATCCCATATCAAGCTGGTTTTCTTGAGAAACTTCCCATTTTCAGATCCAAGTACAAATTAAAGAGTAAACATTTTAAATAACAGATTTTTTTGGTACTTAAATAATTATGAACCAGATCTTTTGCATCTTCACCAATATATGCTTCAATCTGCATCTCCATTTCTTTGTCATTATTTTTCATGTCTGAATTAATTGTATTGGAAGGCAAGTTTCCCATTTTCTCTTTAAACATCTTATTTTTATGGTGTGGAAATTAGGGAGTTTGAAATCTACATGACCCCGGAATTGAATCTCGACTCCTCTAAATGTTAACAGTGTTAAAGGGCAAAGTTTGTCATAGAAAAAAGCCTGAATAATATATATTTTACCTGTGTCGTGTCAAAGCCTAATTGGTGGCATGGCACCAGGCTTAAGAGGCTGAAGAAGAGACCCAGAGCCAGCAAACGTGACATGGGGTTTTACTGAGGGCTTAACTTACAGAGGAGAGAGTCCAGTGGCAGGGCCTGGGTGGGATAATGTCACTGCCCAGTGGCAGTGGGCTAGGCAGGAGAACCACAGTGGCTTACAACAGGCATGCATTTTTTACAGTGTTTTCACTCAGTACCCACCCCATGATGGCCTCCACCTGGCAACCTTCATTCAACTCAGCCTTGGGGCCTCCAGCCCCTGTATGGCCTGTGTTTCATGGAATGGGATGGGACAGCTGTGGTGGTACTCAGATGTTCCTCAGAGGCAAAGAACAAATCTCCAGGTTGGCCACTCCTGGATTCTGTAGCTCGGAACACACATTCAGCTATGTCTCCCACACAGGGTCATTCTCAGTGTATCTCCCACACAGTCATTCTCAGGGTATGCTGAATGTATTGCTAGGAGGTACGTTTACCCGACAACAAGGTTGATGAATGAGTTAAAAAAGTTAAATTAGCTAAATGAGAATATGCAACAGAATTTCCTTCATTTAATGGAAACTCAAATCTTAGCTTCCTTTCTTCACAATTGAGAAAGAAGTTGCAATATATACTTTCATATAATTAATACCCTTCCTTCTCCAAAAAAAGATTTAAGGAGACTGAAAGGAACAATAGAAAGCCAATATACAAATACTTAATGGAAAGCATGCGCCTGAATGAGATCATTCTTTTAGAGAAATAGCTGTCACATTCCACCATTAAGAAGTGATGTGTACTCCATAATCTTAATCCAAATGAATAAGTTTTGAACAGAAGAATTGCTGCTCAAATTCCTAATGAAACATAACAATTACTTTATTTTTTCTTTTAAACTGAAGTCTGTATATTGCAAAAAATTAAAGGCAAATGTTTATCTTTTTTTGTTAAATTTCAGGGCTATTTTGAAATTTGGTATTACTTTAAATATTGGCAAAGGGTTAGATTTATTGTTTTAGAAAGAAATCCATTCCCATTCCATTAGATTATTTTTCAGTGGTAGATTTATTTTTCTGCATTAAAGCAAGTAGATTTACATATTTATACTCTCAGAATTCAAATTACCAGTATATTTAGATATGCAGTTGTGAAATGAAAGAATATTACCTGTTCTCAGAAAGTCTTGGTTCTGAGCTATAGTAGGGATAATCCTGAATATTACTGTTTATTTCACAACTCCATAACCTTGTTTCTACTCCCTCTTTGAAAACAGGTGGAACGCCATATTTAATTTTTAAGCTAATAAAAGGTTTTATTTTGTGGGATTTTATAGCTTCTTTTGTAATATGGAGATATAGGGGTGACAGTCAGTGCCTCATATAGAAGATTGCAAATTCAAATAGGAACTGTTGTAACTAAAAGAAATAAATAAGTAAAGAGGCGCTGCATTTCCTTTAAAGCACATACAAATAATTTTCACTCTCACCAAGAGGCCCAAGCTCATTTTTCTTTAAACAGGTGGTATATTGCTTATCATTTTCCCCTGGGTACAGAGAAATATTTATCTACAAAAATAAAAGAAACAGTACAAACACGACGCTAAGTGGCATATGCTATGTTACCTTTAGGTCATGGAGACAGTAGGGAACGGCGAGGACTGTGGCAAACAACAAAATGTGTCCAATGGTGGCCATGTGGGAATGAAGCCCAGTGTCAGCAGGCCTTCTAAGTTTTCAAGAGAAACAAGCAGTCCAGATTTTTATGCTGAAAGGTTATAATTTTAAAATTATACCCGTTAAAAACAATTTATGGGACAAATAAAACATGGCTGACGACCAAATTCAGCTAGAAGACCGCAAGTGTGTAACTACTGCCTGGAGAAAGAGAAATGCAAGAGGTCCGCATGGGGGCTCTTCCAGTGAGGTAGCTGATGTGCAGATTCATTCTTTTCTAGAATAAATTACTGAACTTTCAAGGGAAATATGAGATGCTGTGTGTGTGTGTGTGTGTGTGTGTGTGTGCGCGCGCGCATGTGCGTGCACTCATGCTTGTGTGTGTGTAGACAGCGGGCTTGTCTGAAAATCTATTTGGTTGAATGGGACACTCTACGAAGCTTATAACAGTTGCAATGAAATGTTGAGGTTTCATGGTGTGTGTTTGGAGCAAGTAGGGAAGAACATGACAGCCACCACACTGGATGGTAGAGGGTGCCACCATCGGTCACTCTCAACTCAGTGGGACTCCCAGAGAAAATGCCAGGACAAAAGAGAAATGCCGTTCCAGGTAAAGGGCAATAATAAGTGTAGGTGAGGCAGCCACCTGTCAAGAGTAAATGAAACTGTTTGTAGAGGTGGTTTTGTAACATGGACAAATGTTCAAAAGGACATTTCTGCTCAGAATGGGCCAGATCAATGTCTCTCAAGGCCTTGCCTTGTGCTTGTCTCTAGCATCGTGGATTGTTGCTCCTATCCTCCCTGTCCACCATCCTCCCTGCTTTCAAATTCTCCTGATTCTTCTGGAGAACTGGAGAGTTTTCAGGCTCACCACAGCTCCACCTTTCAGGGTCCCGGACCACAAGCTCATGTGGGCCAATCACATTTTTATACTAGGAGACTGAAAAGCAGCAGCTGTCCTGCACACATATTTAGTGAATTCTGAATGTGTACTACATGCATTTTTTTTAAAAGCCAGGACTTTCCCCATGTGAGGGAAAGAAAGAGAAATTTGTATTCACACTGCTTTGTGGAATTCTAAAATGTGTTTTGGGGGGATACAATTCAAACACTAAAATAATCCATTTCATGCATATTAATTGATTTTTACATGAAAACAATTCCCATTTGCATGAGCGCTTTGGCAAGTTTAGAGTCTGGGGAAGATGTTATAAGCAGTAGTGGAGAAAAATAAAACTAAACATTGCACTATGTTGGCAAGAGCTTAGGAAGACAAGCTCAGGCTCATATTCATTTTTCCTGCTGTCAGTGGCTGAAGTCCGGTGGTTCTCCTGTCCATTGCAGGCCACTCTTTTTCTATGATTCTCTGTCCATCGTCTCAAGTTTGTGGTTTGAGTCTGAGCCTCTTCTATTGTCTAATGATCATGTCTTCTTAGGCGAGTTTCTATCCTATGGAAATAAAAAATATGTTGCTGTCTCTCAAATCCATTTTCATCTAATTAACACTCTATTCTGATGCCCCATTGGCACACAAACTTCACCTCCAAATTATGTAAATGAAAGGACATTTATTGGCTCACATATCACATAGAAATGCAAGTAGGTGAGCTCCAGGGTTGGCTTAATCCAGCGACTGTGGCTCCAATTGGTGGTGCTTCTCCTGTCTCTCCCATTCCCACACCATGTGCCAGTTTTGTCCTCTAGCTATTGGTGACAGGGCTTCTGCGGTTTTAGACTTTAGATCCTCACTCCTCAATGTCCACAGAGAAAAAAAATGTATAAATCCTGGATCTGCTCTCAGGAGACAGAGGAATCTTCTTTCCCCAAAATTTCCAGCAAAGCCTTCTGTGAGTTTTGTTGTTATAAACGGGGACGTGCCTATTCCTGTACCTGTTTTTCCAAGACAACCTCCATTCAGTGATTGGTTTTGCCTTCTCATCTCTAAATCACTCCTGTGGTTAGCACGTGGGAGGATGCAGGCCTGTGACACAGCCTCAGGAGGTCCTGACGACATGTGTCCAAAGTGGTAGGGACATAGCTTGGTTTTGTACATTTTAGGGAGACATGAGGCATCAATCAATACATGTGATATGTATATTGGTTCCATCCAGAAAGGTGGGCAACTCGAGATGACCTTGAAGAGGTTAGCCAATAGTTTTTACCTGTCTGATTTGTACCACTTTTTAATATTAAATTTTTATATTATTCCCTTTATTATTATGAAATAAAATCCATAGAGAATTAAACTTAACTACATATTTAACTTCAGAAAATTGATATAATATCCACTTTATAATATAAAAGAAATGAAAGTAGTTTATAATAAAATAATATATATTTCTTTTTTTTTTTTTTCTGAGATGGAGTCTTGCCCTGTCACCCAGGCTGGAGTGCAATGGTGCAATCTTAGCCCACTGCAACCTCCACCTCCTGGATTCAAACAATTCTCCTGCCTCAGCCTGCCAAGTATCTGGGATTACAGGCATGCACCACCACACCCACCTAATTTTTTATATCTTTAGTAGAGATGGGGTTTTCCCATGCTGGCCAGGCTGGTCTCGAACTCCTGACCTCGTGATCTGCCCGCCTCAGCCTCCCAAAGTGCTAGGATTACAGGCATGAGCCTCCATGCCCAGCCAAAATAATATATATTTCAACCTGCATGATCACACTAGAACCTCACTACTCAAACTGTGGCCTACGGACCAGCATCAGCAGCTGCTGGGAACATGTTAGGAAAGCAGAACCTCAGGCCCCAGCCCAGACTTATAAATGGAACAAAATTCCCAAGAGATTCAGGGTGCACATTAAAGCTTGGGACACACGGTGCTGGAAGACATAATGTGGTCAGACGTTTCTTGCTACTTGTAGAAACATGGTGAATGTGACAGCTGCAAATGTGACTATACAGATGTGTTGGCAACTCAAACATCCACTGGTGATATAATTTTTGGAAATGATGAACAACTCTTGAGATGAGAACAAAACAAATACCTCAATTTGCATAATAGTTGCCTTACCGGAAATATAATGTGTAATAAATGATGCAAAATATGCTTTGTGTTTACATGTCAAATGGAGTTAGATCTTTAGACTTGTATAATTATAAATAGGGTTTATGCTGATTCTGGTGTTTTTTTTTTTAATATCAGGTAGAATGTTTGAAAGTAGTGCAGATTACAGGACAATTCTTCTAGTTTTCTTGTATTTTCTGTGACAGTACCCATCTTTCCTAGGACAGATTTTAATTTGGGGTAGAGAATTCAGCTTTTCTAAACTGGCAAAGCTCAGTTTTTGTTCAGGTCAGGTTCTAAAAGGGCCTGCAGAGGACATGCCCTATGAATCACATGGGGCAGCTATTCACAGGAACAGGATGTAGATTGTATTGAGATGTCATCTCTTAAAATTAGCAATGTCACTCGTTAAGATGAAGGTGTGCAGATGTGTCTGCTCTATTGATAATTGCCCTGAGTTTGGGGACTTTGTCATTTTTGTTCACTGCTACATTCCCATTCCGTAGCCTAAGAGTTTTCCAATTTAGCAGCAATCAGAATCACCTGGAAGTCTTGCTAAACCGCAGATAGCTGGGCCTCATCCCCAGAGTCTCGGATTCAATAGGCCCAGTGTGTCCTGAGAATTGGTATTTCTATCAAGTTTCCAGCTAATGCTTCTTAAATTATCCAAGGTCCAAGGGTTATACTTCGATAATCACTGGTTCAATAATATATATATTTTTTTAGATGAAGTCTCACTGTCACCCAGGCTGATTTGCAGTGGCATGATCTTGGCTTACTACAACCTCTGCCTCCCAGATTCAGGCAATTCTCCTGCCTCAGCCTCCTGAGTAGCTGGGATTACAGGCGTGTGCCACCACGTCCAGCTGATTTTTGCATTTTTTTAGTAGAGACAAGGTTTCACCATGTTGGTCAGGCAGGTCTAGAACTCCTGACCTTGTGATCCACCCGCCTCAGCCTCCCAAAGTGGTGGGTTACAGGCGTGAGCCACTGTGCCCGGCCGGCTCAATAAATATTTATGAATGAATGGATTGTATCCAATCAACTAGTCAGTCAATAAATACTTATGGAATGGATACTAATGCCAAGCTCAGGAAACAAATCAGACACCATCCCAAGCCCTCAGGAAGAAACATCAAGTCAGGGAGAATAAACAAGTGCCATATGTCTAAGTGTCCCAGCAGAAAACAGTCAGCATACTCAAAATGGGTAATCAAAGAAAGATTAATGAAAAGAGACTACTTGCAGTGGGGTGGACAGAGTTCATGGAACCACAGGGATGGTAATGCATTCAGGGACTAGAAAGAGCAAGAAGGCTTTGCCACTTCTAAGCCAGAAGGGGCAGAAAAATTGAGAGCTGTGGCCCTGGGAAAGGGGCTCCCCGACAGGAGCTGGGACCCCACATAGAGGATCCCAGAAGCGGTTACACTGCAGGGAGGGAATGGTAGAAGATAAATCTTCTCAGTCCTTACCTGACATGCTCTACAGTTTCCTCTGTGACTTTCATATAGGGTTACCAGATAAAATATAGAACACCCAGTTAAATTTGAATTTCAGAGAAATAAGAATTTTTTTTAAATATTAGTGCAATATGTGGATATACTTATACTAAAAATCAAATGACTTTTTGTCTGGAATTTCAAACTGTGTTGTTGTTGTTGTTGAATCTGGCAACTCTGTCTCCGTCGGTAAATTTAACCAGAAGCCAGAGAGCAGGGCACAGTGGGAGTTGCCATCCGTAAAACCTCTCAGGGCATGGAGCAGGATAGAGGCAGGGGATCTGGAGAAAAGAAGAATTTTCAAAGTTGGAAAATAATGACATGTTACACGATCTAGTGCAGAGAAAGAAACAGATAATTTAAGAGAAATTAAAGGCATTCACTAGAAGCCTTAGAAAAGAGTGTGCACTTGTTATCCTTTGTCACAAGAGTACAGGTAGTATATGTGGGTAGCGTTTTTACAATGGCCTACAAGCAGACAGGATCTTCCCTTGCCATTTGGTTGTCATCTACTGCTCTCCTCCCTCACCCTTCTTGTCCCCAGAACAATGGCCACCTTCTTCCTTGCTATGGTTTTATACCTTCAAAGGTAGCCTAGGAAGCTCACTTGAGGAGACTTACACAATGAATTGTTTGGAACCACACTGATCTGGCAGAAGGGGCTTCCCCAAAACTTAGCTTCCCTCAGGTCTGGCAGCTTCTTTCCCCTGGCAGGAGGGGCGACAAATTCTCATGGAAACCAAGATCCATAAATAACTTCAGTAAACATCTTACACCTCAAATCCCACCTGCTTGCCTCCAAGTAGCAGTTATTTCTCCACTGACAAGGATGTGGAGGAGTTTATCTTTGGCTCAGCTGAACAATTCCATGTCAACCCAAGGACATTCAATGTGGATGGTCCCTTGAACATTCCAAGTATGCTCCTGCCTTTGTGCTCAATATATACACCACGTGGTGTATCTTTTACTTGTAATATACTTTCCCAAGGTGAGTTTATGGAGAATTCCCTCACTTCCCTCGTATCTCTTCTAAAATATCTCCTCATTAGAAAGACCTTCCCTGATAACCCAAAATGAAATAGTAACTTTTTCTCCCCCCCAGATTTCCTTTTTATATTCTGTTTTATTTGTTTATTGTCTGTCTTCTCCAACTAGAATGTAAATTGCTTGAGATCTGACACTTTATTTTGTTTCCTGATATATTCTGAATGCCTATAAGAGAACCTAATATGTAGTAGATGCTCAAATATATTTGTTGAATGGATGCATGTGAGAAAAAAGACGGCAATTAAGTGGACAAGGAATTGTAGGCAGAGCAAGATTGAAAACTAGGACTTCTAGGAAGCTACATTTGTGAGGGGGCAAGAGAATATAGTATTTTGGATTAGACTGAAAGAGATGGGATAGGAGAGAATCCTATTAGGATAGTTAGGATAATTTTTGGAGAGGGGGTTGATAGGGCTTGCTGGTGGATTGGATTTGTTGAGTACAAGGAAGAGAAGAGTCAAGGATAACTCTCATCATGAACAGTCGGGTGGATGGGCTTTTCATTTACTGAGATGGAAAAGGCTTACAGAGAAGCAGACTGGGGAGGTTTTGTAGGAAAATCAAGAGTTTGGCCATGTTACATTTGAGATATCTTGTAGACATCCAATTGTAGATGTCAAGTAAGTAATTGGTAATACTCGGTTTAATTTGCAGTGAAAAGTCAGTGATGGAGATGGAGATATAAGTTTTGGAGTTTTATGTAATTTTCAAAATCAAGGGACTGTTTTAATTCATGTAGAGAAAATACCTTGAGAGTGGAAAGAAGGGAGGGTCAGAAAGATAGTCCTGTGATTCCCAGTAGGTGGGGGCCAATGAGAAGAGAAAAGGCAAACAAAAAGGGTGGAGAAGGAACAGTCAATGAAGAAGTAAAATAAAAACAGAAGTGTGCCACATCTTGAATACCAAGAGAAAAACGTGAAGATGCAGAGGTTATTAGTGTAAATTTTATGGAGGGAAAATGGCAATATGTATCAATGTCTTAAAGATAATCGCATATTTTATTAAGTAATTCAACTCCAAGGAATCTAGCCTATAAAATTCGAAAACTGGTGGAATAAGATTTACACAGAAGAGATTTTCATGGAAGCATTATTTCATAATAGCCAAGGATTATGCACAACATAAATGTCCAAAAATAGGGGATTGGTTAAATAAATTGCGAAACAGCCATACAATTGAAAATTATGCAGTCATTAAATTATGTTTATGAAGAGCTTTTAATGAGCTAAAAAATGCTTATAAGATGATATAATGTTGAGTGAAAAAACAGCCTGCAAAATTTTATATACAGGGTAATCTCAATTATTTACTCATACATACTCATTGAAAATTGCTGGAAAGAAATATGCTAAAATATTTTGAATGGTTCCCTGTAGGTTATAGGATTATGAATAATAATTATTTTTCTTTGTTTTAAAATTACTTTTTGTAATTTTAAAACATGTATGTCCTCTAGAAGCAGAAAATGTTAAAAAAAAATTCTTCCTTACATTGAGTTGAAATCTGCCTCCCTCTTATCTAAGTCATTGGTTCCTGTTCCTCTATATAGATAAAGGGGTAAGCAAATCTACTCCCTCTTATATAGGACAGTGTGCAAATATTAGAAGAGAGCTGCCAACCAAGAGTTTTAGATTTACCTGTTATAGGGTGACTGTGTGTCCCCACCCAAATCTCATGTTGAATTATGATCTTCAGTGTTGGAGGAAGGGCCTGGTGGGAGGCTCATGAGGGTGGATATCCCCCTTGCTATTCTTGTGATACTGAGTGAGTTCTCATGAGATACGATTATTTAAGAGTGTTTCACTCTCTCTCCTGTAGCCATATGAAGATATGCTTACTTTCCCTTTGGCTTCCACCATGATTGTAAGTTTCCTGAGGCCTCCTCAGCCACGCCTCCTGTACAGCCTGTGGAACTGTGAGTAATCAAACCTCTTTTATCTATAAACTACGTAGTCTCAGAAAGTTCCTTATAGTAATATGAGAATGGACTAATATGCCTGTGATTTCACATCACCCTGCTTTTCCAGCTCTTGAGAAAAGAAACCACCTGCGTCTCATCCACAGCTCCTAATAGTGTCTTCTATGCCATTTACCACTTGCTAAATGCTTAGACTCACTGAACTTCACTTTTCTCACATGCAAAGTGGGGATACATTTTTGGGAGGACTTCATTTCATGAAATCCTGTGTAATCTAAATGCTATACAAATTAGAAGGTGTGGACACTTATGAGAGGATGATCTAGGAGAGAGTGGAAGGGAGGGAGAAGAGAGGAAACTGGAGAGTGCCTAGCTTGTTAGTAACTACAGAAGTGGCCATGATGGGCAGTCACCAGGGCTCCCCTCCATCAGGGGGTTATGACAGTTCCTGTACTGCCTCCCCGGAGAGGTAGGAAGAAGTGAGGTGAAAAATACAAGCACCTTTGACAAGTGAGTGAGCATAGCCTGTATGCAAAAAATGGATTCTTTCCACACTGGGACCTTCCCATCCAGTCTACATCACCATCCCCTAATGTGACAGGAAACCCTGGGCACTTGTGATGCTTGCAGAGATGCATGTCATGCAAGGCAGATGTGGTCCTTCTGCATCCTCAACGTGAAGATCCTACCCACTTGACCAATTCCTATCTCTCTCCAATCATGCCACTCCTGGGTGTTCATTAGGATTCTGCTTGGATCCCAGCTTATCCCTGAAGCTTGGAGCCTGGCAGACATGAGTCCATATCGTTACTCTAATATTTACTTACTATGTGACTTCAGCCATATTGTTAATTTTTCTGACCCTTAATTTCTACATTTATAAAATATGCTTAATAATAACTACTTCTTATGGCTCTGTAGATTCAGTGAGTTAACATATATAAAGTTCTTAACACAGTCTATTATACAGGAGAAAATTCATAAATTTAGTTTTCTCCTTCCTTCTTTTTCTCCTCTCCTTTCTTTCCTGCATGTCACAGAAATCACTCCTGTTTTCATAACTTCTTTTGCTGTACCTTTTGCATAAAATATTTTCTCCTTCTCTGGAAGTTCAGATCCTACCCATCCTAAATGATACTCGGGCCATAACCTCCATGTGAACTTCTTTTCTGAAATATTTCTTCTTCCCCTGAGCACATATAGAGCTTATTTATTCCTCCCTTTTGGAACTTGTCAACTCCTAAGTTGTGCATCTGCTTTGTAGTTGTATTTCTTTCTATTGGCTAAAATAGAACTCTTCGAGAGCAGGAGTGACTGTAGCATGATGGATCTGTAAGGTCTCGTAATGTTGCACATCTTCATTTTAAATATGGAGAAACTGAAACTCAAAGGCATAACCTGCCTATTCCCAGGTTGCATATTTAGTCAAAGACAGAGCCAGGACAGGGATTCGATTTTCTGATAACTTTGTCCAGTGGTTCGCACCAATGAAAGTGAGTGATTTGCTGCCGGACTCTTTCTCCTGGAAAGTTCTCTGCCCAGGGCTCTCTCAAAAGGCAGCAGAGTAGCAGCTTGGGACTTGAAGTCTGATGCCTGGGTTGAGCCCCTGTTGCTGCTGAGTGTGGAGTTGCTTTTACATCATTTCCTTACTGTAGACCAGGGAACTGCTGTTCTTCTCCTCCCCAGCCTTCACCAGTCTCTTACTCCTACCTTAACGATGATTTAGCCATTTGGGAAAGCACGTATGATAAAAGGATTAAAAATTACCCCCCACCCCTACTCCAGGACTGAAGGACAAGACAGTTCTCAAATTTGAGCACGTGAATGGCCAGGTGACTACTTTCTGTGGGAGGTCAGGACCTGATCTTGCTTTTGAGTTAAGTATTCTGTTTTTTTTCTTGATGGTCAGCTAATGACATCTGCGTTTTCCCTTTGTCCACGAAAGGAATTTTTTTCTCCAAACTGAGCTGCAATATCTTATGTATAATATTGGACCATCAGAAAATTTATCGATAACTTACAATGAAGGGCCCAAGTACTGTTTTGATTTTTGTTTTCAATCCAATGTTTCTGTCTGTCTTCTTTAGAAGGGTCCTCTAATTAATTGGCATGTAAATGAGGCATCAGGGCTATGGGTTTATCAAGGGCTTCACATAGTTCTCAAAGACTTTCTCATCTCATTTTCAAGGCAATTTGCATACTTTCACTCCTAGTTCTCCTTATACTTTTCTTTGAAGAAACCTCTTATGCCCCTGGGTGTTCTGTGTCTACAACTCCCTTGGCCTAACACTTGTGCTTTACTTTCCCCTGAGCGATGACATTGCCTCAGGCAAAAGTGACAAATTTCCATCACTGATGAGCCTCTTGAAAGGCTCAGAGAGTGTCTCGGGTGCTAGTTTTAATTTATCTAGAGTTGGGGCTGTACATCCCGTTATCTTTAGCCATTCCATGCACACATTAAAGAAAAATGTGTTCTTCCATGTAGAAAGAAATAATAACCCTTCACAAATAAGACTTCTTTCGTTTTGCTATGCTAATGAAATTTAGATGGGTCTAAATCTTGCCTTCTCCATTCTTACTATATGGATGGCATTAACAGTGATGCACTCAAGGAGGATGAGTCACTGCCCCTTGACCTAGATTTTGGTCACATTCTGTTTGTTGTGGAAGGAAGGAGATGGTCACCTTTCTCTGCGGTTGAGTTTGGTGCTTACTGGCCATTACTTCTTACAAAGAAAAAATCATTTTGCTTTGAGTACTTAGATGCCCATACTGTTATTCATTCCTTTATTCAGAAAACAAATACCAGTTGAATAACATTACATGCCAGCCACTGTGTTGGAATTTAATGCAAGACAGTGTCTACCTCTAAAGACTTGACGGTTTACCACAAACATTGATATTGTAGAAGGATGGAATAGGCCAAGAATTAGGAAATGTGAATGATGGTCCTGGATTTGTCATATTTTCTGACCTGGACATGTCACAAGTAAGGAAACTTGGTTCAAAATGTAAATCCATGTTTCATCAATTGAAGATGCCGTTGAATATAAGAACCTTACTTAATGTGCCACTAAGATAAAATAAAAACTGCTTACTAAGCTATGACAAAATGCTTTTTTATCCAGGTGGAATTTTTATTGTATATACTGTAAATATCAATTTTCTTCAATCATATATCCTTTTTTGGTACACAGCAAAGAAAAATGGAAGCAGAATCAAACATTCTTCATAGTTACAGTCTTCTGAATCAGTTGTGAGCCGAGAGCTGTTGATGCCCATGCTTGTCCACCCAACATCATCATCTGCATCATCAAGAATGCTAGTGATGTGTGTTGCTTTGAAAGAACATGCCCCTTTTGGTTTTGGTATTTTCTTTTGAAGGTACTGACATTCATTATGCAAATTTCGACCTGGACAGTTTCTTAGTTTTATCAGAAGGTTTCAGCTGAATGTTTTCAGGTAACTACCGAGACTGACATTCCTCCCTCAGATGGTCTTTGAATGCTTTCTTCGTTGACGGAAAGTTTCGACGATTGAAGTAATTTGATTATCCCACCAGCTACCAGACTTTCTCATTCCCAGGCAATCGCAGCCATTTCAAACCTGCCACCTGGTTGACAATAATCGGAAGACACTCACTTTTCAGAGATGCTAAGATGTTTGTGGATGCAGGAGTTCATACTGTAAATGATGACTTGAAAGACAGCATAACAAGCTGACCTATAAGAACTAATTATAATAGTTCTGACCTATAATTGATACAGTAGTCATAGATGTGGCATGGCTAAGCCAGGCTTCTCCCCAGCCTCCATCTCCAGGGAACAGAAAGAGGAAGACTGGGGATGATGCTCTTCATTGTTAATTTACTGGAGAAGTCCTGGTCCCATGAGTGACAACTCAGGACAGGGAGAATGCCTGTTATCTTAGCATAATAGGGTCAAGGTACTAGTTCTGAAGAAATAATCAAGCTGTCTGAACACAGGAGATGTGGACCTCTTACATATACTAGACAAGAAGGGGATGTAAGTGGGAAGTTAATTCCAGTGGTGGCTAAATGTATTTATGTGCTCTAAGCCTTGCTATTCAAAGCATGGTCCAAGGACCAGCAGTATCAGCACCACCTGAAAGCATGGTAGAAATGTAGAATCTTAGGCTCCACCCCAGACCCACAGACTTGGAACCTGCATTATAGGAACATCTCCACTACAGTCTGAGAAGCACTGTGCAGAGGAGAGTTTTCTCCCTCTAGGCAAGCGCACACATACCCCCACGGACACCAGAGCTCATTAACCCTTGAGAAGCAGAGAGCCAATACTTGAGGTTGTTAAGTATAAAATCCTGTTGAAGATTGGAATGATGGCTAAGCTTTAATAGATTTTCTAGGGAGAAATTGTGAGTCCCAGCATAAAATTAGAGGCAGAACTGAACTCAATATTGAGCGGGATTTAAAGGAAGAGGCCTGTGGGATGCAGAAGAGAAAGTTTGGTGATGAGAGATATACTCATGGAACAATCTCTGAAAGCCTGCAGGGAGAATATTTGAGAACCATCTCCCTTAAAGACCCAGAGGGACCCTTTACTTTGATACAAAGCACACAAGAGGCAGATTAGGACAATGCCTAATTTCCCCCATCCACATCTACTTGGAGACAATATTTGAACTTTCACATGAAAAAGTTCTTGAAAAAGTGTCTTTCTAACTTTCAAATATATTTGACTTGCAGGTCAGAGTAGGAAATAAGCTATACATTAATTATGGCTGAAAAGTTGCATAAAACAGTACTCACCCTTCCTATGTGATGCACCCTGATATGTTCTTCTATTCTATTTCATCTTTTAAAAAAATTCCAGTGTGGCCCACTAACTTGATGTTATGATCTACCAATGGGTCATGGCCCATAGTTGAAAATACACTAGTGCGGCTGTCTTCATTTGGAGGAAAGGGAGCAGTGGTATTAGAAACAAGTCGAAAGGGACCATTCTTTCCTAGGTTCCAATGAGATCAGGAATCCTCAGTGGAGACACCCAAGTGGCCTGTATACAAAAGCCCACAGATAATGCAGTGATTCCACTCTGTTGCCTCCCCAAGGAATGTCTAGAGACACATTATATGGAGAAGAAACCAGGAGGAAGAGAAGCATCAGCATTTGCCACTTCCACATGGATGACATCAGCAATTTGGTCCAATTGCAAAATTATATGTTTGCACAATAATCATCGCAAAGAAGTTTTTTTTTAATCATAGGACATAAAATTGAAGTGGAAATGTTTACTACATCTTCTCTCACAGGGGCTTTATATGAGTAAGGTTTTGAGAGGATCCAAGAACAGACCAGATTGATCACCTTAACAAAAAGGATGGGTGGAGAGGGAAAGAAACAGAGAGCAGGCCAGAAGGACCAACGTCGGAGAGCAGAGAAGAGAAAGAGTGGACAGAGGAAGTTTGAGAATGAAAGGAGACTGGAAACCCTGCTATGCAGTTAAGATGGTTTTTATAAAGCTGGATATATCAAGTATGGTATAATTCCTTTCTTGACATCCTACCCACCTCTAAGGAAACCTTCAGAAAAGGGCTATATTCCCCCTTTAAAGCCTTTGTAGATGTGTGTGTGTGAGGGGAGTGTGAGGGTGGCTTTTTTGTGTATGATAAAATAAGCCTTACAGCCATAGTCAAAAGGCCAATTTAATTCCAATACATAAGTAAAGTAGTATCATAGTAGTAAGCAGTAAGTTGACTCTGCTCATTGAGCAATTGAGAGAACACCCACTAAGAAAGAATGAGTAAGTTACAAGTGGGCTACAAAGTCGTCATCTGTAGACTTGATCTACACAAGACTTGACACAATACTTAGACTTGATCCTAAGTATCTGCACACAAGACTGCAGATGTTTCCCTATGAACATTTTCTTAGTAAGGTCAAAGAGGGCCTGGTGAATGATGAGGTCTTTGTACACTTAAAATTTTAACGTGGCTTTTTAAGTTTCTGAAAGCCATGTAAACGTTGGCATCTGAGATCTATATGTAATGGACTACAGGGTCTAATCTCACCTAGGTCAAAAGCTTAAAGAGAAAATTGTGATTAATTTTATTTCCACAAAATGAAAAAAATCCCATAGAATACTCATAGAACAAGAGATCCTCCTTCCTCCTTAAAGTCAAGTTCTCAGATGCTCTCAATTGATTAAAAAGCTTTGGAATAAGAAACGAGGCTGAAACAATATTTAAATGAGACTTTTTGGGGACAATCTATTGTCACACCATGAGGTTGAATGGAATGAACCTGTGTTTCCCTAAAAGCAGTGCTGGACATGCTCAGATTGCTGAGATTATTGAGAACCATCTCATTATTGAAGCTTAAGTTATCAGAAGAAAGCTATTTATTTGGCTTTCCTTGAACTTGAGGGCTTGGTGAGACCTCTAATCCCTTACATGGCTAATGGGTCACTCACTTCTCTCCGCAGATAAAGCCCGGCAGGATGAAGTAATGTGTGATAGCCACTAGGGGGCAGTAAAAGCTGCAAGTGTTCCCAAGGCAGCCTCCTTAGAATAAGGTTTTGAGTCCCAATGAGGAAGTAAGAAAAGAACCCCAAAGACAATAGATGAGCTATCACCATGCTCCTGGTGTCACAGTGCTCTGAATGGATGGGACAGGTAATGGGCTTGTAGCCTTCTCTTAGGATGCCCAGGTAAGAACACATAAGGCTCATTTCCTTACATGTTCTTACCTGGGCATCCTAAGAGAAGACTTTGACCTGTTGCAGGAATAAGTCAAACAGAATGTGCATGCAAGCTCAGAGCCTTAGTACCTGAAGTCATTTGTGCTAGTAGCTAAGGATGACAGACAATAGGCAAATCAGAACTTAGATAGAATAGAAAACTGCAACCATCTCTCTCAGCATTGTCTTTCTTCTGTCTACTAATGATCATTGGGAATTATATTTCTCTTACCTTAAATATCATAATGTTCTTGATCTTCAAATGGATCGTTTTTGCAGCGCCAAGCTCTGTCTATATAGATAAAGGCTAAACCTCTGACACTTTGCTCTTCCGCCTCTAAACCATCCCACTGCTTTCAAGAGTTCTGCCCTCGCCTCTGTCCCATTTCCAGTCTCAATTTCCTCGTTGTAAAATGCAGGACTCAGCTTTATGTTTTCTTTGATTTTCGGGTCTCCATCCCTATCATCTTCCAGTGTTGTTCTGAGGTCAGTTCCCATCAGTACCCAGGGGCAGTTTTTCTCAAGTCTGCATTGAGTGATTTTAGGCTGGCAGCACAGAATCAGTCATGGTGGAAGCATTTACACCACAGAATTGGCAAATGAGATAAACCAGAGTGTTGTCCTTCCTGGAGAGCCAGTTGTTAAACATTTATCAGCACACCAGTAAGCCTCTCTCCACTCAAGTTCTAACTTTCAGCCTGATAGATGTAACTATTTGAATGTGTCATGGCCATCTCAAATCCTACCGGCAAAAGGTAAAACTTGAGTCTCAAATTTGTTTCCTTTTCCTTCTCTACCCTGCAACCTCTGCCTCCCAGGTTCAAGTGATTCTCAGGCCTCGGCCTCCCAAGTAGCTGGGATTACAGGGGTGTACCACCACGCCTGGATAATTTTTGTGTTTTTAGTAGAGACAGGGTTTCACCATGTTGCCCAGGCTGGTCTTGAACTTGTGACCTCAAGTGATCCACCTACCTCGGCTTCCCAAAGTCCTGGGATTATAGGTGTGAGCCACCATGCCTGGCCAGAAATGACACATTTTTCAATCAGCTGAGCATATAATCCTGGTATCAGTTTCGTTTTACCTTTCTCTACCCACTGAGGCTATGCACATTCTTAAAAATTGTTCCTTTGAAGTCTCTCTTAAAGTCATCCTTTTTTCTCATTTCCCTTGCCCACCTTTATCACGTCACACCTGAATTTATTTAAGAGACTTCCAGGTTTCTTTTTTTTTTAACTTCTGTCTCCTCCAATCCTATAAGTGGCAACAGAATTGCCTTCAATCCTGTCTTCACCCCAATAAAAAAAACTTTCATAACTTTGACTCTCTGATAATATTTCGTGTCTAACACCCTCTGCCTGGTTTATAAAACGCCCTCCATCCTGGCACCATGTCAGCCATCTCACATTCTTTCCTGCTCTGTCCCATCCCTCTGCTGCAATGACTCTTCCTGTCATCTCACATAAGCCTCATTTTCCAAGCTGTTCTCTCAAGGACCCGGGACACCATTGTCTGCAGCTGTAGGGTGGAAATAAAAGCCGTGGCAGCTGCCGATGCATCATGTTAACCTCCCAGGATTAATCCTGCGATGGGGCTGCTCTGGCCCCGCTCATGGACCCCATGAACTTTCTTCCTCTTCCATTCAACTAAGCTCCACATCTAGGCGTTGCCTTCTTGTGTTGACTCCTTTGGGGAGGCTAACCTGATTCTGACCTGTTTTCAGTGGTTTTGGTGGCCCGACTGAGAAGAGAATCCTAGAGAATGCCGGTCGTAGGCTGCGTATGTATTTGTCTATATTCTAGTAACTCCGCAGGCTGAAGGTTTTGGGCCCTATATGTTGTGCATAGAGAAAGCAGATATATTTATTCACTCCTGTTGCTCCTTCTCTTTTCTTCATTAATTTATTCAAGTAAAGTTTGATAAACACATAGTATGTGACAGGCACTAGGACGGGCAACAGAGATGCAAAGCGGAAAAGGCCCGATCTCAGATTTCTGGAACAAGGGCTGGCCAGTTATGACATGTGGGCCAAATCCAGCCCACTGCCTGTTTTTGTACAGCTCGTGAGCTAAGAATGGTTTTGACATATTTACGTAGTTGAAAAAAGATACAAGAAAAATAATATTTATTGACATGTAAAAAGCATATGAAATTCGCATTTTAGTGCTGACAAATAAAATTTTATTAAAATGCAGACATGTCCATGTGGCAAGGTACTGTCTACAGCTGCCTGTGCGCTGCAACAGCAGAGCTGCATAGTTGTGACAGAGACTTTATGGCCCAGAAAATGTTGGCTGACCCCTATTCTAGGATCTCTTAATGAGTGAGTGAGGTAGACATGCAAACTGTTAATTACAAGACACTTGGATGACTAATTTGGTAGTGGTAGAGGCAAGAGGCAGTGGTAGGAGAAAAGAAAGCCCTGATGCTTTCTCTGCTTTCTCTATGCACAACATATAGGGCCCAAAACCTTCAGCCTGTGGAGTTACTAGAGTATAGTAACTATATGTTATGCATCTGAGAGCTGGTGTTGGAATTGCTATGGAAGATGAAGAGAGCCTCACTGTTCAGATCGAGTGGGGAAGGCATTACACCAGAAGTATGAGTACAGGAGAGAAAGAGAACATTTTCATGTGTCTGCAGATTTGAATACATAAAAGAGAAGAACAGGTGATAAAGCAACTTAGAGACAGCATTTTCGGAGTTTCTGAGTGCTGTTCTGAACAGCGCATTCTGGGCCGGCAGACCCCAAGTCATTGAAAGACTTTGTGCAAGGAGTGAAGAGAACAGATTTGCCATTTAGAAGGATCACTTAGTCACCTACTGATTTAAAATGACTCAATTCAGGATTTAAATTTCATTTGTCCTTCTCAAAAGTTCAATTTGGTCTATTTAAATTCTTGTCCATCCTTTAAAGTTAGCTGAAGACTTAGATCTTTCATAAGACCTTTGTGAGTTTTTCAATTCTTTTTAAATTTTTATTTATTTTATTTAAGTTGTGTGGTACATGTGCAGAACGTGCAGGTTTGTTACATAGGTATACATGTGCCACGGTGGTTTGCTGCATCCATCACCACATCATTTACATTAGGTATTTCTCCTAATGCTATACCTCCCCTACCTCCCCACCCTCTGCTATCCCTCTCCTAGCCCCTGTTGTGTGATGTTCCCCTCCGTGTGTCCACATGTTCTCATTGTTCAACACCCACTTATGAGTGAGAACATGCGGTGTTTAGTTTTCTGTTTTTGTGTCATTTTGCTGAGAATGATGGTTTCCAGCTTTTTCCAAGTCCCTGCAAAGGACATGAACTCATCCTTTTTTATGGCTGCATAGTATTCCACTGTGTCTATGTGCCACATTTTCTTTATCTAGTCTATTATTGATGGGCATTTGGGTTGGTTCTAAGTCTTTGCTTTTATGTTTTTCATTCTTTCTTAATCTTATTTATTAGAATGTCTTGAGATGTGTTCAATTTAGCATATCAATATGCCTTTGTTGGTTTTTACTGCCATTTTCAGATATGTGAGAGAATATTGTTTCCTCAGTATCTGTTTTTATTACCTTTCCCCTCCATTCATTCATCAGTGAAAAGGCAAGGTGAGTACAACATAGGAATGAAAAGTTGATTAAAGTGCTAAATGGATTTGTGAAAATCTATAGATAAATGAAATCATCTAAAAGAGACTGATTGATAGGCTATTAGGCCAAAGCAAGACAAAGCTGCAGCCATGTGACATCTGTATAGATAGACTGTGTTGCCTAGAAGGCTGATTCCAGAAACAAACACAAAAACAGGTTCTAAAGGAAATGCCCGTCACAGTACTGTTCAAGGAAGATGGGTTCATGCCAAGAGCTGTTGGATTATCTGGGGTTACTAGAAAAGCAATTCTTGTTCTGGGAAAGAGTGTGTGGTAGATTTAAAATGGCCACAAAGTATTTGCTACTTCTCCCCTTGTGGCCTGGCATCTGATGTCTCTTCCAGTGTTTCTAGACCGGCCCTAGTGAGTGCAGCAGAGGTAATAGTCTGAGACTTCCACCTGGGGTTTTTGAAACTCTCTCTGTGGAAGCCGTGTAAGAAGTCTAAGTATCCTGAGACCAGCATCTAGGGGAAGCCCCATGGTGACCCTCTGATTGGAAGCCCGAGTGGAGACCAGTCTTACAGCCATCCACATCAAGGCACTGAGTGTATGTGAGAAATCCTCTTGGACCTTCTAGATGGGACATCTGGACACTGGCTGACCTCTGATGTCACTCAAAGCAGAGAAATAACCTGCCTAAGCCCTGCACAAATTATTGACCCATACATTTCCAAGATAAAATAAAAGGACTGGCATTAAGCTGCTAGGCATTGGGGTCATTTGTTACACAGCAATATGTAACAGAGCAGAGTGCTACAAACTAGTTTAGCTGAAAAACAGTTATGAAATACTCAGTTTCCCTTAAATTTTCATTCATCACATGCACTGGTGATATGAAGTATTAAGGTTCGTCTAATGGATATGTTTCTCAGTATAAATTACTACTTTTCATTCGTTTTTATTTAGGCCCTTGTGAGTTGGTACAATGTAAATTCTTCCCTGAGATATACTTTTCCATTGTGCTGATAAAAGCACGTTTCTGAATCATATAAATTCACCATGATAAACATCCAACCTTGTAAGATTCTGAGGCAACCTGGTGACACCCTGAGTTCACTTTTACCTTTCAAAATTTAGCAGGTATTATAAGTATTTTCTGTCTTAATTGGATTTATTTATTTTCCTACCACTTATTTAGGTCATTCACTGAGCAAGCTTCCTTACATGCATTCTCTTGTTGACGTCTCACAATACTTCATTTCACAAACAAGAACCTCACACAGAGATAACTTACGGCACTTGTTCACAACCACATAGCTACTCAAGATCAAGAAACAGTCTTTGGACCCAGGCCTGTCTTAGTCCAATTCCTGTGAGTGTAAATATCACCCCACAGGACACCCAGTGACTGAAAGCTCTTACCATTGTCTTGCCATAGTTTGGGGCACAAAATAGGTACTCAATAAATATTGATTATTTGAATAACTGATCTCTAAAACCTGCTAATTTTAACTGCAGCTGTCCTTGCTGTCTTCTTTGTGTGCTGGTGGAAGAATGTTACAAATGAAATAGAATGCACACGAGATCTGTTGTCAGCCAATGAGAACTTTTATCTTGAACTTTTCCTCGGAAGCCCAAGCTTTGTCTTGAAAGCACCAAAAAGAGGAGAAAATGAGGGTAGTGGGCACATGCCCTGGAGCTTTATTTCCTCCAAAACTGTTGGTTAGATGCCATGTGGGCATGTACGAAGACCACCTGAAATCTACACGCATGCTTTAGTAAGAGACAGAATGACTCTTAGACTAAGCACATTTCCTCCAGGAACCCTGCACAGTGCTTGGTGGAAGGTTTTAACACAGCCCTGCGCTCCTTACTCATTCAATGAGTATCCATGTCACATACACTGTGTGCCAGACACTGTGGACAGCTGTGCCTGAACAGCTCAGGGTCTAGTTTGTGAAACAGACATACAAACAGATAATTTAAATACTATGTGATAGTACCACTGAGGCTGCCTAAACAAAATATCACGGGAACACAGAGGAAGAAGAAATTAACTCTGGCTGGCAGACTTGGGGGTTTGGTTAAGTGAGAAGTTTACAGAGGTGACACTTAAGCCCAAACTTGTCCAATGGTGTTGACCAGGTGAAGAGGTGCTGTTTAAAGCACAAGGAAAGGCATGGCTAAAAGCAGGGAGTCATGAAAAAGCATGTTTCAAAACTGGCAAGTAGTCATGTGTGACTAGAGGCTGTGTGGCTTGAAGGATATAAGAAGTCAGGTCAAGAATAATGACTATTTATTTGCAACTGTTTTGTGTCAGGCAGTACGCTTGAATCTTTCCATGCATAATTGTTAATTTTAATGGATACATTATGAAGTGCCTATTATCTCCACTTTACAGATGAGAAAACTGAGCCTTATCGAACTTGGGTAAATTTCCGTAATTCACAGGTCTATTAACTACAAAGCTCATGCTTACTGATACATTGCATTTCAAAGAGTCTTTCATCCATCTGGCAAATATGGGGAATAAAGTGTGTGTGTGTGTATGTGTGTGTGTGTGTGTGGTGTGTGTGTGTGTGTGTGTGTGTGTGTTTAAAAACCTACTGCAGAATGTGAGAGATGAATTATGGTTGTATGTGAGTAAAATCTGTACAAAGAAAATGAATAGTAGATTATAGAAAATAGCCTTGTGGAGATAGCAGATTTACAAATCTGTAAAATAATTCCTCTCAACTAACTGTGTTACTGATTTAGGCTTTCCAGTATCCTAAAGCACAGGTCATGTTAGAACAGTGAGAAGGTTTTTCTTGATTTACTTTGGCCTTCTATTTCTAAAAGCTTATCCGATCAAAAGAAGGGAGTAGCAATTTATTTTACATCAATTTTTGAAGACACAAAACTCTAGCACATCATCCCTTACCCTTTTAATGGCTGACCTTACTTCCTATTTCACAGAGAAAATAGAAGCAATCAAAGGAGAGATTTCAGCACCCTCACCTGCTCGCCTGTGCCCATCAATGGCTGTTACTGGCCTCTCAGACTGTCTCTTCTGCTCATGCTTCCAGCTAAAGCCAATCCCTCCGTTTGCGCCCTAGATTCCATCCCATTATTCCTGCCCCAGAAATTGTCTTACCTCCCAATGTCCTTTATCGTCACTTTACCCCCTCCCCTGAATCATCTCTATTGACATATCGATGTATTATTATTTCTGTCACACAAAAGAATTCTCTCTTGAACCTAGGTCCCTTTTCAGCTACTGGGATACTTCTCTGCTTCCCTGTTTAGCTAAACACCTTGAAAGAGTTGTCTCTACTCACTCTAATTTCTCACCTCTCATTGTTTATTGAATTCACTTAAATCAGACTTTTGCCAACACCACTCCAACAAATGTTGCTCTTCTGAACATCATCAGTGACTTCCTCATTGCTAAGTGCGGTGGTTCATTCTCTACTCTTAATGTACTTGTCCCAGCAACAGCTTTAGACACAGCCTCTCTCTTCTTTGAGAAGACCTTCAGTTACTCACTTTACCGCCAGGATATACCATTCTCTTGCTTTTCCTTCCATCTCACTGGCCAACTCTTCAAAGTTTCTTTGCTGGTTCCTCCTCATCTCATCAACTTCTTAGTGTTGGGTGCCACAGCATTCACTTCTAGAAACTCCTTCTCTGTCTACACTCATGCCCCTACTGATATATTCCAGTATTATGCTTCAAATACCAATTATGTTCATGAATATCAAATTTGTATCTTGATTCAGGATCTCCTCTCTAAATTGTAGACCTATAAACTCAATGTTTGAGTCGGCCTTTCCACTTAGATGTCCAAGATACATCTTAAATGTAATATGTCCAGAAGAAAACTAAATTCCCTTCACATTGGCTCTCCTTACGTTTTCCCTTTCCTAGTAAATGATGACTCCAGCCATCTGGTTACTCAAGACATGAAGCTTGGCATCTATCACTGACTTCTTTCATATATGCTCACATCCCACATCCAACAAGGCAATCCTATCAGGTGTACATTCAAAATATGTTGAGTGTCTGACTACCCCTTATCACCTATGTTGCTACCACTTTGGTCCAGCACCATTATCCCTGCTCTGGTTTATTGCTAAAGCCTCTGAAGTGTTCTCCCTGTTTTACACCTTGTCCCCTACATACAGTTCACTCTCAACACAGTAGCCAGAGTAATACTTTAAAAATATGAGACAGATCTGTCACTGCTGTTTTCAAAACTTCCAAAGGCTTTTCAGCTCAAAGGCAAACTCTGTCTTTTGGTAATTCTTAGGTAAGGGAGACTGAGTAGCTAAGCATTTCTGGTTGTCATTATCTAAGACATAGGAAAGCCAGTAAGGAGATGTCTTTGAATGGTTTTTAGTAGCCTATCCATATACTGCCACAATGTGAAAACTCTTTACAAAAACAATAAAATACTTCAGAAAGACATGAAAGATTTAAAAATTAGAGATTTATACCGTGTTCATAGATGGAAGAACTTAATATCCACCTTTAAGCAACTCTCCTAGGGGAAGTCTCAAAATGTTTATGAGAAAATGTATGCAAGAATATTCATTGAAATATTGTCTATAATAGTAAAAATATTTAGGAAGAGCCCAAATGATTGACAGAAAAACAGACGAATTATGATTGAGTCTTATAACCTACATAGATATTTCTCAGAAACATAACACAGGTTGAATATCCCTTGGATTGTTTTGGGTTTTAAAATATTTGCATATACATGATGAGATATGCTGGAGATAGAACCCAAGTCTAAGAACAAAATGCATTTATGTTTCCCATACCCATTATACACATAACCTGAAGAAAATTTCATGCAATTTTATAGAAACTTTTACATAAAATCTTAAATAATTTTGTGGAAGAAACAAAGTTTTGACTGTTCTGATTGCAACCTGTCACATGAAGTCATAAGTGATAGAAAAGCGATTTAGTGCTTTACTTAAAGCAGATCACAGTCTATAGTTTAGAGGTGGAGAGAGACATATCTGCAAGTCCCTCAAGTCAGCTTCAAAGTGGGGACATTTATTATATAGTCACACAAAGGATGCTTACTGAAATCAAAGGACAGAATCCAAAGTACAGCCAGGACTCCTGGGGACTGGAAAATGACCAGGAACCTGGACTACCTTTAACAGAAGCTGCAAGGTTGCTCTCTCTCTTCCTCCTTTTCTCAGGACATATACTTCAGCCTCTGCTCTCTACTTCCTCTTAACCTCTCTGATGCATCTATAGGATATAAGATGAAGTTTCCCTTCTGACTGGCAACTTTATTTGGTGATTCTGTTCAGATTGCAAAAGAGGGCATATAATGCACACTGATCGTCATTTTGAATCAGGCCATACAGGTCTTATTTCCATGTCAAGTCCATGTATAGGCCATTTCCCATCCCTCATCTTTTGTTCAATCTTAGTGTGCTTCCCAATACAAATAACAACCCTAGGCTGGTTTTCTGAGCAGGAGCTGTGAAGGTACCACCACTACTACTACTAATAATGATAATTAGCACTTATTTAATGCTTACTGTGTTCCAATACTACACCAAACACTTTACATACACCATCCCATTTGCTTCATATGACAACCCTTTAGAGTAATACTATCACCCCCACTTTATAGAAGAGGAAAATGAGACAGAGAGAAGTAACTTACCCCAGCTCACACTGTACATGGTAAAGCCAGGACTCCCAGGCAACCTGAGCATGACTGGCAAATCGACTGATATGTCTTGTCCTTTGCTTCAGCCAGGGTAAACTGCAGTGGGTGCTATCATAGATTCAGAATGCAATAGAGAGAAAAGGAAGTCATTTAGACAGGTCACCTGTGAAACTGCTATACCAGAGACTTCAAAATGCAATAACTCTCTCACATTCCTTTGCCACCTTCAACACATAGTTTCTAATTGCCCCAAGCATCACTCTTTCCCAGAGACAGCAGGAGAAGAAGAGAGAGATACCGGCCAAACGGCTGCTTCTTTAAGTAGATGACCCAGAAGTTACAGGATCACTTGTATTCATATCTCATTGGCCTAATTCCATCAGGAGTTGCTGGGAAATGTAGTTTCTAGTTGGAAGGTCTTAAAGTCAGTTAAAACTTTCCTATTGCTAAGAAATAAAAGGTGGAGGAAAGGGACCAATGAGCATTAGAAGAGAGTCGTATACAGTTGGCCACTTAGGAAGTGTGATTTTCAGGAATTTTAAAAGGTAATTCTGTCCTATCCCAGCTTTCAAATGGTGCTAGAATTTCCCTCTCACATACCCTTTTTGCAGGGCCATTATGCAGGATTGCGCCTTCCAAGCAGAAAGGAACACATTTCTCAATACTGTGAGGCGAATGCCGTCCCGGACAAGGCTCTGTAGTGGCACAGCTGTTGTTCCTTTCTCCTTCAGCATGTGCGCCTGTTAACATGTGCAATTCTTGGCAGTTTACATTGCAGCGTGAATGCGATTTATCCTTGGGAGACTAGGTATTTGCTGCTTGACCCTTGAGCAAGGATACTTCCCATCATCACACATTTCATTGGTTCAGAGTTCTGGGGATAGGAACTTTCACTGGAATAAGCAAAAGGGTTAAAGATCTGATCCTACACAAGAATTGACTCCTGGTTATTTGTCTCACTGCTGTCTGTTTGCTCATCGCAGGTAGGTAAGATGAACCCCAGCCAGCAGTTCTGCCTAAGCCGTTCTGATATGGGCCACCCTCTGTGCTCTAGACATGGAAAGAAACACAATCTCATTCTCACTTCATCTTGTTGACTTGTCTGCCTTTCCTTGGGTGGGACTTTCTCATCCTGGTATGGTGTATTCATTAGGTCTGTTTTGGTCAAAAGTGAAACAAACTCAACTCAAACTAACAGTATAAAGGGGAGGGTGGTGCTCATGGAGAAAAGCCACAGGATGAGAAGGGAGTGCAGGTGGGTCTTACAGAGACTAGAACCAGGTGTTCAAATGCCACTGGAATTCTGCTCTGTGACGTCTGTGCCCCTTCACTTGACTACAGGCATGCACCACCACACCTGGCTACTTTTCTGTATTTTTAGTAGAGACAGGGTGAGCTCATGAAATCCACTCACTAGAGGTTTGAGGTTTTGATTTGTTGTTTTGTTTTTGTGACGAAGTCTCGCTCTGTCGCCCAGGTTGGAGTGCAATGGCAGGATCTCAGCTCACTGCAACCTCCGCCTCCTGGGTTCAGGTTCCTACCTCAGCCTTCTGAGTAGCTGGATTACAGGCGCCCATCACTACACCTGGCTAATTTGTTTATATATATTTTTGGTAGATATGGGGTTTTATCATGTTAGACTGGTCTCAAATTCCTGACCTCAGGTGATCCGCCTCCCTCGGCCTCCCAAGTGCTGGGATTACAGGCATAAACCACCGTGCCTGGCCCCACTAGAGTTTTATCTTGACCTTGGTCCTGTACCTACAGCTCTTGGGAACGAGGTCAGGTAGCTCGTGTGCTGGGATCAGGGCTAGCTCCCCTGACACAGCACCCCTCATCCTTTACCTCGCAGGCAACTAAGTGCCCCGCTGCATGGGTGCTGCGTTCACTCCATGCCTCTGCACAGGCTAGCCCCTAGTCCCTCTTCCTTGGAATGGTTTGCTGCTCATTATCCTTCAAGGCTTAGCTCAGCGGTCACTCCTTCAGGTAGCCTTCCGTGTCCCACACTCACACACACACACACACACTTTGGAGATGGCCCACACCTGTTTCCCTGTTGCATCCTAGGAACACTTGCACCACAGCATCACACAACACAAGAATGAAATAGATGGTCTCATTTCTCCAAACACTGGAAATCTCCTTGAACAAAGTGACTGTTTTAGTTCCCTGTGGCTCTCCAGCAGTCAGGACAGTGCCTACCATGGTGGGCATAATTCTTTACCAACCTGAAGGTACCGGGAGCTGCATAAAGTACCTCTAAAGGCTCCCTATCACCCCAAGATTTGTAACGACCTACAATAAATCAGAAAGGTTACAGATCAAAGTAGATCTTTAGTCTATTTCTGTGCAGTAAAAATGAAAGACTCTTATAAAAGAAGAACCAGAATGGCCATCAAGGGAAGGGCACACCCTATCCTTGCCCTACCTAGAAAGGCCTCAATCCAAAATGCCAGCCTGAAAGCCCTTTTCTTCCCCAGCCAAGGACGTGTTAAGAGCTCTTGTTTCCAACCTGGCACCGACGTAGTTAAAGCTGCACCATTTGCTGTGTGAGGCTTTGATTCTGCTGACTTTATTTCAAGCAATCAAAAATACCTAATTTGCATTCACATTCACATCAGTGGCCCATATGTTAGCCCTGTTTAAAAGCTATAGGCTCGCATTCATTATGAAAGACTTGGCTCCCCTTCGTTATCTTTTCACTTTAAAATTATTGAGATACTGTCGCTACAAAGGTTTATATTTAGCAAAGACACAACGTTTCCGTGTGCGTATGTGTCTCTGCCCATGTCTGTGTGTCTGAAAGGGATCTGATATTTGCATCTTCCTCCAAAATATCTGATAACTTTCAAAATGGGAAAAGGAAGAGCCGTCTCTTTCTCGATCTATTTCATATGTGACAGCGCTGCCTCCTACCTAAGGCATCATTAAAATACCGCGTTGCAATATGTCGGTGCACATGATTCTAGACCACACACTGAGCCCTGAGAAGCAGGCCCCTCCGGAGAGCCACAGTGAGAAATTCACAGTTTCTTACCAAGAAACCCAGCCAGGGTTTGCTTTTAGGATTCAATCACATCTCAATTAGATTCCACTCACTGGTGGGAAGGGCTTGTCTGTGCCTCATTCTTTTATTTATTAAAAATTTACTGACCCCCTACTACATGAAATGCACTCCCCTATGTAGAGCCACAAAGATTTTTAATGAGGGTTTCAGCTATCAAGGAACTTACAGGGAGTTCACATGGGGAAGACAAGCATTCCAACAATTAGGACTCCTGGAAAAATATGCTTTAATACTGGTACGTGCAAAGAGCTAGGGGTGGGGCACTGGAAGGGGGACAATGGTTCTTCCTGGAGAGTTAGGGCAGCAGGCAGGGCTTGGTGGGCAGGGAGGTCATCATCGCCAGCTGGGTATACTTGACCTGGACCTTCAGTAAGAAATTTATAGCAGAATGAGAATGAAACAGCAGGAGCAAGGGTAGGATGTGAATTCAGGAAAGCATCTTTGTTCTTCCCCATAGCAGATGCTGTTCCCATGGGCACCCTCCCCTCCCTGACTGTGGCATAGCTGAAAGACACAATGGCTAAGGTGTGTGAAACCAACAGCAATAGTGGTCTTTGTTCTCTAGGATCACATACAAGAAACTGGTCAAAGTGGAAAAAGCAGGGGACTGAGAATAGAAGTCGGAAATCTATATCTTTCTATATCCTTTTGTCCTGCTTGGATTTTTTTCCCTGCTCTGTATAAGCTGTGCTATTTAAAGGAAAAAAATTGAAAATATATTTTGAATTGATGAATTCTAAATAACATTCCAAGATTTATCATTAAAGAAGCTAATTAGGGAAACTGCATCATGACATGAAGTTTGAATCAAATGAAGTAAAGGGAACCAATAGCATGGATATGTGTTCAACACTTGAACCAATGCACTGGGGACAGGGGAAATGTGTGCAAGAGCCTTATTATGGTTTTATGGGAAGGAAGAAGCAAGGCAGGGCATGCAGGTTTAGAATTAGCTAGTTGGAATAATTTTCGCTGGCACTGGAGTGTAGGGTCAAACCCTAGTTACTTGGTACCTGGCCCTGGGGTGATTAAGGCAGGAAAATAGTAGCTTGGAATATGACAGTCTAATAAAGAAAAGGTTAGGGATGTTGGTTGGTTTAGTTTGTTTGGTTTGCATATGAAAGGAACACTCCTAACAAGTGGGGCGGTCCATTCAAAGTAACAAGACCCCAGATGTCAAAGCATCAGAATATAGAAAATAAAAAGACATGATTAATATAGTTTGTCATTGGGGGTGCAAATATTAAAGTGGTGGTTCTCAGGCCTCTCCGTTTCAGCTTGCTTTATTATATAGAATCCTATACTCAGATAAAATCTTTCTTAGATGGCCAATGTATAAAGTAATTCAAAGAGCTGCTCTGGTTGAAGTAAGGATAATTGGCCCAGAGCCTTAAATACACAGCCTCCCTGCTCATCTTCAGGGTAGTTCCACCTAGAAATCTTTGGATAACACTTGGAAACAGCATCCTGGAGGCTCCTAATGCCAGCTATACCTGCCAAAATGTGGGCCTCAGCTGCTCACATTCTAGCCCTCTGTGCCTACATGACCTTGGTCACTTGGAGGTTCGCCAGAGGTTCCAGGAGCCCATCACCAGGTCTGTTCTGCACCATCTGCACAGAGGACAAGGCTGGGAAAGGAGACACTTCGAGGCAAGTTGGGATTTGTGTTGGGTGTTGTATGGGGACTTACTTGGGAACCAAATCACAATAGACTTTTCTGGGGAGTTAGACTGAACCATGCAGAAGACTCTGGCCTAGACTAAAGCAATTGAGCAACCCTGTGCTCCCTTCTCCTTAAGCTTACACGTGATTCTCAAGTCCTTCATATCTTCCTACTCCAATGGCAAGGAAAGACCTGCCTAGAAATGAGTTAGATGGCCATGGGGCAGTCAGAGCAAACTTCACCACAATGTCTAGGATGGAGTAATTGTGCTGACCTGCTCTGGACCTTTCTGACCTGCCTTGGCTCACTAATTGCAAGTAAGCACAAAAAAAAAAAAAAAAAAAAAAAAGAAGAGGAAGAAGAAAAGAAGAAGAAAGGAAATCAATATCAATATTTCACTGTCATTGGTGTCATCATGATCATTAATACTGCTAACTCTACTGGAATTGTCAGTTTTTTAATAATAGAATCAGGCACCACATAAGGACCATTTTGGCTAGTGACAGACCACATATACTACAGTGGTCGCTTAAGATTATAATGGAGCTGTCCCATATAGATTTATCATTTTCTTCTCTGTATACAGTATTTTTACTCACCACTGTGAGTAGAAAAGATACAGTAAAAATACTGTATACAGAGAAGAAAATGATAAATCTATATGGGACAGCTCCATTATAATCACCACTGTGATACAGTTGCCTACAGGATTCAGTACAGTACCATGCTGTACAGGTCTGTAGCCTTGGAGCAATTGGTGATACCACAAAGCCTAGGTGTATGGCAGGTTATATCACCTAAGTTTGGGTAAGTAAACTCTCTAATGTTCTCACAATGACAAAATCACCTAATCATGAAATTTTCAGAATATAGTTTCTCAGAAAACATCCCTATCTTTAAGCAACGCATGACTATCCCTTTCTTGCTTTAAGACAATTATTACATATAAATTTAATGTGCTTCTTTTTTTTGAGAGTCTTACTCCATCACCCAGGCTGGAGTACAGTGGCACAATCTTGGCTCACTGTAACCTCTGCCTCCCCAGTTAAAGTGATTCTCCTGCCAAAGCTTCCCAAGTAGCTGGGATTTGTAGGCAAGTGCCACCACACCCAGCTAATTTTTGTCTTTTTAGCCGTGTTGGCCAGGCTGGTTTTGAACTCCTGACCTCAAGTGATCCACCCACCTTGGCCTCCCAAAGTGCTGTGATTACAGGCGTGAGCCACTGAGCCCAGCCTTTAATGTGCTTCCTTACCCTGAAATAGCTGGGAGAAGTTCTCTCTCTGTCTCGCCAACCTGGTCTCTACGTCTGTGTTCTCTCAAATGGTGCAGTAATGAGACGGCATGGTTTTTATTTCTCCTTTGACTTATTGCATCCCATATTTGTTGGAATGCTGAAAGTGTAGGCTGAATAGTAAGACTACCCACTTAGGTGACCACGCCGTTACCTCCAGTGAACCTCATCTCGTCCTGCTCCTTGTGCTCAGGAATAAAGGAGGGTTTGTTGTCCCTGATTGTACCTCTGTACCCTGTTCTTTCCCATGTTCTTTTCTTGTGAGAAAAGCACCCAGTGGGAGAGAAGAGTGGCTTCCTGTTTGAATCTTGAGTTAGAAAATGCTCCCCATTGTTTTGTGCTGCGGAACATTCCAAGTGACAACTCCTTGGAAACAGTGGTGCCTGCACACCATTTAATCAGTTGTTCCTCATATCAAGTTATAGAATATTTTGTGTTTATTTGTTTTTGATTTTGGGTTCAGGACTTTATTGTGGAGAGTTGAAATAACGTGCCAGAAGTCTGACTTTGGAACCAGTGGAATGATACCCTATTTTTTAAAAGGCTGCTCTTTGCAGTTGCAGCATATCCAAAGCACAGAGGAAAGTGCCCACATTGAGGGTGAATTATATACTAAATGGAATTAGAGTCATGTTAGTCCCAGCAGAAATGTGGCAGATCTAGGGTGAGGTATGAGAAAGAGCACTCGACGAACACTTTACAGTCTGTTTTGTAATACAGATGTTTCTATGTACTGGCTGCATGATTGATTTTAAACTATGTCTTCTTGTCATTCATATTGACATGAATATTGAATGTTCAAGTGAGATTTTATTTTCAAAACATGTAGTGTGATCCCTATTTAGGCTGTTAGTGCACATACTTATCTAATATGAAAGCAAATACTTGCAGCTCTAAACTTATTTTCTTGGCTTCTTAGATAATATGGGAGACTAGAAGTTGAAATTAATTCACATAGACAGGTAGGTGAAGTAGAAAACAAGCTCATGTGGAGATGGAGAGAAACCACTCTTGATCAGGTGAAGCCTGACATGGGGAAGCAGTTGGCGATGTTTTATGTTCCAGGCCTCACTGATTCTGGCACAGCCACCTTGAACATCTCCAGGAGTTTAGGGCAAACACTTAAATATATAACAACAACAAAAAGACATTTGACGATCATGATAGAATGACTTCAAGATTAATTTTGCAGATTTCTTTTAGAAAAGATTTTATGGGCGCTATTCACTTTTAAGTGCTGTGGAACATTCCACATGTGGATGTGGAACAGCATCCTAAGGTTTCGGAAACACTCTCAGACATATCTGAAACTCATTGATATAGAAACCAGCCCAGCCATTGTTCAAGGATGTGAATAGGAGATTCCAAGATGCTCTGTAATTCTGATTTGTTGTTTGCCATTTTGAATTACCAAGTGATAGAACCCCAAGCTGTATAAGCGAAAAACTAATCCAATCATCCCATGATCCAATCAGTAAACCTGATTTTCAAGATGGTGACTGCTATCTCCAAGGCGTAATAAGGTAGATACTGGCCACCTTTGGCTATTAAACACTTGAAATGTGACTAGAGTAACTAAAAAATTGACTTAAATTTTTTAAAAATTAATTTTGATTTAAATACTAATATTTTACTTAGTTATTGAAAAATTTTAAGTACATCTGGAGCAATTTGGCTTTGTTAATCTACTTTTTCAACTGTAAATCTAAATATAGATTAATTATTTCTGAGAAAAATTTAGCATCTGAATCAAGACATATTGTAAGTATAGAACACATATCAGGTTTAAAAGACAATATAAAAACGCAAATATTTCATCAATAAGTTTTATATTGATTGCTTATTGAAATAATATTTTGGATACATTGAAATTTATTAAAATTAATTTTATCTGTTTCTTTGTACTTCATTTTAATGTGACTGCTAATAATTTAATTATATATGTGCCTAGAATTATCTATTGAACAGTGTTACTTTAGGGAGGGTAACAAACAATATTACAAATCTAGTTTTTTGACTCTTGGTCTCTTTATTTTTTTCCCTGAACTGCTTTTCTAGAGTATTTTCTTATCTCCCTCACTGTCTTTGCAAAAAGCTGGTATGTGGGCTTTCATCAAAAGCTAAAATAAAACTTGAAGAAAACACTGCCTGGCTGGTTTAGACTCTCTGCCCAGCTGTCTTGCTTATTCTCCATGCCGGCCCTTTACTTTAGGTCTTGACCTTGCTGTCAGTGTGGGCTGCTAATGGTGATTCTTCATGTTATTCTTTGTAGCAGTATTCACCAAATTTACCACCCTTTCCAGCAGGAAGATGATGTACCTCTTCCTCTTGAAATCAGGTGTGGCTACGAGAAAACTGCTTTGGGCAATGAAGCCTGAGCAAAGGTGATGTCTACCTCTTGTGGGTGGAAGTTCCAGAGCCGTGTGGGCTTTAACATGTTTTCTTTCTGCCATGAGCTAGATGGAGTCCGAGGTGCCCTGTGCTGCTCCCTCAGTCTAGGTTCTAGCGTGGAGATGACTGGAGTGAGCTGCAGTCAGTGGTGGGTCCTAGCATGAGTGAGGACAGTGCTCTGTGCTGGAAGCTTCTGAGACTTAGGGGTCTTTTATTATTGCAACATAACCTAGTCTTCGATGTTTATGAACTTTGGAGAGGGCAAGAGGAAGGAAAGGAAAAAGACGAAACTGGGTTCCGTAGTCAGGAAGCAATTCCCAATTTTACCTTTATAGAGAGTTGTGAAGAAATCATGACAAATAGCCAATTTTCACGTTGAACACCTTTAAGCCTCATATCATGCTCTTATTGACTTTCTAAGAGGAAAAGGGTTGCAACACTTTTGTTACCTCATGAGAAGACTTTAGCTCAAGGGTTGGGACCTGAAGTTCTCTGGAGAATGATTGCAGACCTCTGAGGGTTAGATTTATCTAGATTCATCACTAATTTATCTCTGCATCTGCAGCATTTAGCTCAGGTCCTAACATATGAAAACTATTGATTAATTCAGTGTTTTCTGAATGAACAAATAAAATGTCAGTATAATAATATAGGAAGGAGCTGAAAAAGGCATGAAAATTTCAAAAGAATTGGAAATATGGGGTTTGCAGTATAAGAAATTAAAAGAAAACTCTGTATAAGTTGTGGCAATGTTTGCTTCATGGGTAGTGACATGGGCACTCATACCGGGCCCCATGCTTAGGAAGGATTTACATTTAGTTTAGTGCTTGGCTGTTGCAATTCTGAAATTCTTAATGTTGTTTTTTTTTGTTTGTTTGTTTTTTAACAAGGGTCTTGCATTTTATTTTGCACTGGGCCCTGAAAATTACTTAGCCAGTCCTATGTACAGATGTGGAAGTAAATGGGATATTAAATATTTAGAAAATGTTTGGAAGGATGAAGTTGCACTTGAGGGTTACATCTGGATAAAAGTGAGAAATTAGGCCTTTGGAATCTTTTCTTCACGTGCTTCTGTTTAAACTGAAATAAGCCAGTACATAAGATCCTTTCTGATCCTTATTTTTAGATTAGGAAATAGACTAACAGCTGACCTGTGGCAGCAGTAAAATTATTGGTATGATTCCACCAGAAAAACAGTGTAAACAACTGTCCACTGAATGGGAAAACAAGACATAGAAAAGAAAATTCAGCTAATCATTTGCAATGGCAGATTATAATTTCAGCTGCAATTATGATGATTATGATGGAAAGAATTGCAATGTGTTCTGAGGTCAGTATTTTATGTGTGGAAAATTCAACACCACGTTTATATTTACTTTTTGGAAATAAATGAATTGTAACTACCTCAGTACATAGATGAAAGTGAACATAAGACTGAAATTTAGAAAGTGATAAAATTAGACCTATTTCTCTTGATCTGCCATTTTGCACGTAGACACACATGTTTACATGTATGTTTATGCGTGCATATATTCACATAATATATACTAATGTGGAAGAGGGAATAGCATGTGTCAAGCATCTTGGGAAAAAAAGGAACATGGTAAATTCTGGCCATTCACTGGCAAAGGAAAAACCAAAAAAGGACCAGGTTTATGGTGAGAAGATTATTAGAAGTAAAATGCTTTGTGACACAAGGTGAAGCCAGCACTCAGACAAAAGTTTTCTCAGCAAGGCAATTTAGTTCTATAGAAGGGTGCCTCCTGCATGCAAGGCAGAAGCAAGGGAGAGTGTGCAGGACAAAGGAGAGCAGGAGTTTTTAATCCCTAATGCAGACCCTGTTCCTGTGTCGTTCCCCTGTGGGCTGGGGTTGAACTGCACAATCTAGCCTAAGTCCAATTGGCTAGTATTGACATCACCAAAGGAGGCAAGGGTGGGTGTTTGATGGGAAGGATGCGTATATAGGTGACGGGAAATGCTTGGGTGTGTTTGGGCATAGCAGAGATAGGGAGTGCTAATAAATGAATGGGTAAGATTACTTTTTGGAGTAGAACAAAGAACCAGGAACCAAAACCCTTTGAAGAGGAACTATTTGTTTTTAACAACAATTATAAGTGTGATTTCAGAAGCACACGAAAAGTTGAACCTCAAGTGCTTTAAAGGAGATGTAGTGAGTAATCTTTTTGACGCATGCATTTGGGGATAAAAGAAAATGGCCTGGAGACATGAATTTGAAAGCTATCTGTGTGTAATCAGTGATTGAGGTCTTAGCCATTAGTGAGATCACCTAAGTAAAGAAAATATGGGAGAGAGAAGAAAAGAGGCAGCCACCAACCCTTGCAGAATAGATAGGTCTGCCTGTGTGACTGAGAAGGGTTGGGGGAAGAGAGTGGGGTGAGAAGAACCTGAACTATGTTAGGAGCAGATGTCGAGGGAAAAGATTATTTTAAGAAGAAGAAACAGTGGTGCCAAGAGCTACAAGTAGGTACAATAAGATGAGAACAGAAACGTGTTCATTAGATTAAGCATTATTGAGGTCATCAGAACAGAGACAGGTTAGGGTAGGTGGAGGAGTGGATGGGATAAAAATGCACTCTTGCTGTTGTTCTGCCTCTTTCTGTCTCTCCCTCCTTCTCTGGTTCAAAACTGCAAAGAATCAAGCCATGCCGTTCTCCATTTTGCTCACTCACTTTGTTGAGAAACCTTGAGCCATATTTCGAGGTGCTCAGAAAGAAACCATTTTCCCGCTGGATTGATGAAAAAGGTGAGCCAGAAAAGGTGACTAACCTGGACTCAGGCGCAGCTCCAAGTCTTTGTCTTGGAATGATGCTTGGAGTTGGGAAAGCCACTGAGGAAGTGGGCTAAAGTTTTTGCCTTTGAGAAGGCAAAGAGTTTCAGTACGGTATTTGCGGTCTCACGTGGGGAAGACCTAATCCCTGTGTCCCTGCCAGGATACAGAACCAAGAGGAAGCATGTGGCTGGTGTGCCCTCCACTGAGAGGTTACATGCCTGGGCGACACTATGGTGAGGTCCCAGAATTACTGCAAAGTTAAGTGGCCTCCTGGTTATTGCAAATGACCAGAGCCATGAAGGTGCAGGTTTCAGATCCACAATCTCAAATTTGGACTTACATCCCGACTCTAACTGAAGTCAAATGCACTGTCTCAGAAGTATACAAGCAGTACTGCAAAGAAGTGACCTGGAAGTGGAAAATCTGTGTTTTGATGCTTATCAACCCAGGCAAGCTAATGAACATCTCTGCCTTAGCTTCCTTGACTTTGAAATACCGGTAATAGAATCTACTTGGTTGATGGGAAAATTAAATGAAATACTATATAAAAAGTGCTTTGAGCAGTGCCTAGCGTACAGTAAGCACCCAATAAATGTAAGCTGTTTTTATGTTTATTACTACCAGACACTTGTTAACAACAGTATGATTATATTAGATTGTACTTTGGGTATGAAACGTCAATTTATAAATGTAAATATTTTTAAAATGCCATCATTTCTGTGACCTGTTTTGACATTTCTGTGTACATCTTTTAATATACCAGAGCCTTAATACAATCTAAGAGATTTGGATTGCTCTCTACCTCTGAATTTTCTTGACAATGATCGCTAAAGCAGAACTGCACGTAGAAACGGAATGTGAAAGAAAGTGGTGAGGGAGAGCTAGAAAGAGGTGATTTTCTTCCTCATTGCTAGAGGTGTCTTGAATGCCAAGCTTCTATTGTTCTTCCAAAGGCACTTGATATGGTGATAAAATAACTATTGCTGCTACTATTCATGTCAATGGTACTGTTATTCAAACCATCAAGACCCTTTGGAAACTCTTCAGACACCTGACACATAGGCAGGGCTAGCTCTCAGTATTTCTGTAAGCAAATGGGACTGTTGAAGGTTGCTTTGTGAATTACATTTCAAACTACAGAGCTGTAGCCCTCAAGGGATATTAATGTTTCCATTGCTTATCAACTAGAATTAGAGCCTGGAGGCCAAGATTAAAGTCTTTGGGAAAAGGAGGGAAAAAAACCTCTAGCTTGATGGTTGGGCAAAAACTAACTTTCCACAGGAAAAAAAAAAATCGCTAAATGAAAGGGTAAATTACTGGACATGATTATTTATACCAGATGAACTAGACTTTGGAAATTCAGAGCTGATGAAATACATATAGCTGATTTTAGCTGATGGAATATGTATTTTAAACATATATTTTAGTAGTAATGACAGTTTTGCTACTTTTTAATATTGTCACGTAAAGAAAATATTCACAGTAAATTTTGGTATTTCTGAGTACCAATTTATTTCTTCTAAAAGGCATTCTACCTACCTGAAAGACAGTGGTACTGACCTTGGACTAATAAGGGAACATACATATGACTTAGCAAAGCTAAAGCTTCAGCTTACAAGGGGTAAAGCTGGTTCATGGTGAGTTCCACAGGGAGAAAGCCAGCCCCGGGTGCCTATAGGGGCAGAGAAGGAACTCTGGGCCAGGGAGCTGTACTTTGAACAGACAGCTGTCTTCTCAGGAATAGTCTTAACTGCAATAACTTGGGGGGGAAATTGGGCGTGTCTTGCTGGGGTGGTGGCGGTGGAGAATATGGCAGCTCTCATCTTGGTGCTGGGTTCTCTAGCTCAGTGGTCCCCAACCTTTTTGGCACCAGGGACCAGTTTTGTGGAAGATAATTTTTCCACAGACTTGGGAAGGTTGGAGGGTGGGGAATGGTTTCCAGATGATTCCAGCACATTACATGTATTGTACACTTTATTTCTATTATTATTACATTGTAATACATAATGATGTAATTACACAACTTGCCATAATGTAGAATCAGTGGGAACCCTGAGCTTGTTTTTCTGCAACTAGACTGTCCCATCGAGAGATGATGGGAGACAGTGACAGATCATCAGGCATTAGATTGTCATAAGGAGCATGCAACCTAGATCCCTCGCATGTGAAGTTCACAATAGGGTGTGCCCTCCTATGAGAATCTAATGCCACCCACTGATCTGACAGGAGGCGGAGCTCAGGTGGTGATGGGAGCAAGGAGAAGGGGCAGTAAACATAGATGAAGCTTTGCCCACTCACCTGCCACTCACCTCCTGCTGTGTGAGCCAATCCCTGACAGGTCACATACTGATACCAGTCTGTGGCATTGGGGTTGGAGACCTCTGCTGTAGCTCTCATTTTATATAAATTTTATTTACCCAGAGGATACATATTATATCCCCATTACAAAAATAAGAAAACGGAGGCTCAGAGATTGTCTGGGACTTGTCCCAGGTTGCACAGCCTGCTAGTTTGGCAGGAGTGGGCGGGACTGGGATTAAAGCCCACATCATTCCTCTTCATGTGTGATCTTTTCTACTCTATCCAAACTGCTTCTCATCACATAGTTCTGCCTCCCCTCCCGGTTCAGATATCTCTAACAACCCTTGGAGGTGTTTTTTAATCAGAGAATTACAAAGACAGATTATGTGAAAATGGCTGAATCTGCATCATGGGATAAGAGCTAGCTGCAGTTGACTCTTCAATGAAGTGTAATCGTTATATTCCTGCTGACATCATTTGCCATGTTTGCCTCATTGTAATCAATTAGTTAATTGACTGATATCTAGCTTGGTTATGGAAGGGCACAAACAGTTTAACAAGCCAAAAATATTACGGAATAAATCAGAAGGAGCAAAACTAAGACATGAGGAAAAGCTTAGGAAAACACAGCAGTTCTCGTTCACCCTTGGCCAAGGATGTGGCTTTGTCCTGGGGAGTGCTGTGCCTCTTTGTTCATTTCCTGGGTCCCACAAATGTTTCTGCTTGGGCTCAACTTAGTTCTTCTCACAGGCGCGTGGCAGCATGGGGCTGTTGCTTCCTGCTTCCTTAAACAGGAGACTTACTCCCCATTGCACAGAATGGTCTGGATCAGTGGATAAAAAAGATCAAAGTTCAATATTTTGCCCAACCTGCTAAAATATTAGTTTCTTTCCTTCTAAGATCATTTCTAGGCATATGTATAAACATTTCTGCTGAGTTGAAATCATACCATATACGTAATTTTATACTCTTTTTTTCTCAACAGTATATTGTTACAACATGCAAAATTCTATGAAATTCTATGAAAACAGTTTGAAAAACCAATTTAATTTTTTTGTTGTTGTGAAAAATATGTATTCATATGGAAGACAACTCAGGGGCATACAAGGGCCTGGACTCTTCCCTACCCACACCCGGCCCTGCGTCTTCTCCAGCACGCTTTGGAAAACTGCCTGGCCTAAGTAGCGCCTCTTGCTGTTAGAGTAAGTCTCTGACTCTCTGGGGCCTGTTCCTTGGGGCCAATGTGCTGTAGCTGAGCTGCAGAGTTGGATGGGAGTGCTTGTACATGACATCTCTGACCTAGAAATGATTTTCTCCTTAGCCAGAGACATTTCTTCCTTGCCAGTAACTCTATAAAATATTCTGCCCCCTACCCCCACCCTAGGTACCCTGGCTGCCAAAGGTCAGTTCCACTGCTGAGTGGCTTCATGATGACTATTGCGTTGTGCATGTGGAGGATCCAGCTGTATCTGCCAGTTTGTTCTGCTCTGAGGCCTTTGCACAGGGGGGCCTGTGAGCTTGCGTAAGCCAGGCAGTGCATTATCCATCCAAGCACTGAGTCCACGTGGGCTGATTAAAGCAAACTCTAAGCAACTAGACACTCTAGACTGTGACCAGGGCTTCCAACCACTTGTTCTTTCTCCTGGACTCTTGGCTTCAGGTTTTGGACCCTCTATCCAACATTGATGGCTGCCTCTGATAGCCTCTGCCATCTTCCTTGCCTCTTTTTACTTCTTGGTCTTTGGCTGGTTCATTCCTATGTCTTTTGTTGTTTTGTTGTTACCATGTGCATTTTCTTTATCCTAACCTCACGGCTCTGTGGAATTTCAGCTCTGGCCAGGTGAGCCTATGTTCCCTCTACCCCATCCCTTTTTTGTTGGAATGAAACAGATTACAACAGTTTGTTTATAAATGTTGTTGGGACCCTCGTAACCAACACTGGGGCAACACACAAAGTCTTGTTGACTCTCCCACTGCCTATACCTGGGGACTTGAGAATGGCAGGAAGGAAAAACAGTCATAATTGTTCTCCAAAAGAGAGATGAGGAGGCAATATGGTTGACATCAAATTTACATCAGCCACTGCTTAGAGTGCCACTGTCTTGCCCACATTTCTTCTCAGACTAATTCTGGAGCAATTCCAATAAATTTCCAGGCTCCCAAGCACCTCACCAAGGGTAGGGGTGAGAGGGGATAAACAGACTGGCCCTGCAGACTCCTCTGTGAGGATCTGGCAGGACTGACGACCCCTCTGTGGAGGCACTCCGTAGCCACCATTCCCGTTTCCTTTAGCTGATTTAGCACAGAATTCTGCCAGACCAGCAGCAGGACCGATTCTCAGAAGTCTTCAGAGGATCCCTTTGGGGAGGGTCCTCTCATTCACTGGTAGTGTGGGTAAAAAGGGCAAACCTTCCAGAAGGTGTTAAGCATTTGTAATTTTCTATATAACTTTATCCCAGACATTCTACTCCTAGGAATTTACATTCTAGGAAATTATTGGACAAGGATAGAAAGAGGCAACTGAGTAACTAACTCAAGAATGTAACTAACGAGTAACTAACTGTAAGAATGCCTAGGGCAGGTGTGGTGGCTCACGTCTGTAATCCCAGCACTTTAGGAGGACAAGGTGAGTGAATCATGAGGTCAGGAGTTCACGACCAGCCTGGCCAACATGGTGAAACCCTGTCTCTACTGAAAATACAAAAAATAGCCAGGTGTGGAGGCACGTGCCTATAGTCCCAGCTACTCTGGAGGCTGAGGCAGGAGAATCATTTAAACCTGGGAGGCAGAGGTTGCAGTGAGCCAAGATCGCACCACTGCACTCCAACCTGGGTGACAGAGCGAGATTCTGTGTCAAAAAAAAAAAAAAATCTATGGCAGAGTTGGCATAAAAGACAAAGGCACTTAAAGAGGGGGAAGGAGAAAAGGGAAGAAACAGAGAAAGAGAGAGAGAAAGGACTTCAATGTCCACGATATAGGATTGGTTAAATAAACCATTGCCTACCTGTAAATGAACTATGATGCAACTTTCCAAAATGATTTATATGTGCTTCCTAGCCTGGAATCTGTCTTTGTTATATTGTTAAGTTAGAACAAGCAGGTTACCAAACAGTATCCTTTTAAGGATATGCATTAAATGTTAACAGCGGTTATCTGTGGGTGGTGTGATTTCAGGTGACTTTTAAAAATTATTTCTGTTTATATGCTTTATTTGAAATGATCTACAAAAACATGCATTGCCTCTGTAATTAAAAACAACAGTCAAGGAGGAAAGTGACTCGGTGAGTCACTGAATGTCCCACCATTGTAATCTCACTGCTTTGTGTGAGAAGTGAGAAGTGCCCTTGAGACCCAGACACACTGTCCTGTCTTTAAAACGACATTCTCTCCACAAATCAGGATGAGCTGAGAAATACGGTTGAAACCGCATGCTTACCAGAGGTCACCTCGTGTAAATCCCTGGCGTTGGCAGTCCTGCCCCCATGGCAGAAGCCCCACCTAGGGCCAACCCCGAGAAATGAACTTTCAAGAGCCCCGAGGGGCGCTGCTGTCTGTTGGCTAAGGCGTCTGCATGGTCCTGCCAGAAGATGCTCAAGGAAATGGACAGTTCAGCTTCTGTCCTGCCCTGACAGAGCCTTTTCTGATCTCAGGAAGAGTTTTCCGTTTTCTTCCAAACCTCTAATAGCCAGATCCCTGCCTCACTTGATCAAACCATGCCAGAGGACCAGCTGAGAACATGTGAAAACTTCAGTCTCAGGTATTCCATCCCAAACAGGGTCAGCATCTCTGAGGGCGGTACCGTGGGAATCAGAAGAAGGTCATCCACATCCACACATCCTCTTTATGCCCCTTCAAACTCACCCTATGCTGGAGTAGAGAAACCACCATGTGACAGCGTTGGGCCATGAGTGCATGGAGTATTCACAATTGGTGAGAAAACTCATGTGCCAGGAGCACAGCTACAGGGAAAACAATGGGCCATGGAGTCAGTGGGAGAGACAGACAGAGCCCATTTTGCAGCTGAGAAAGCAGAGAAATTACACTCATTTGCTTGTACTAACATAGGGAATCAGGATTCAAAATAACTCTTCATATATTTACCAGCAGAATATTAGCTCTGGTTCAACCTCCCTTCCAGATTCTTATGTCTGGCCCTGTAACCCCAGAGAAAGGAATATTTTACTGCACTCATTTCTAATCATTTTGATATCATGCATCCCCCTGAGAATCTGATGAAACGTGCGCATGCACCCGTATCCACACTTTTGAAAAGACTGCAAGGGGCCTATGTGCCCCCTGAAGCATCTTCCATAGTTCATAAGACAAAAACTCCTCATCCCCAATAGGGAGCAGGGAGAGACCAGGTAAAAGTTTAAGGAACTGAAATCTAAGGAAAAAGATTTTCGTCATTACTGGGAGAAAATGCCTTAGTGAAGGGCAAGAGGAAAAACAACAAAATGAGTAGGCTGTGTGTTGGCGCCACCAGCAAAACGTCCTAAGTGATGACAGCTGACGTGCTCATAGTATTTTAGGATCTCTCCTGCATGTTTGTTACTTAGATACAGTGACAAAGGCTCACATTGGAGATGATTATCCACTCTCCTTCCATTGAGGCCTCTCTATTAAGGCATGACAATTAAAAAAAGCTACGGGCCTGGAAAAGAACACCAAGCTATTGGTGTGATGAAAACTAGGCTATGAATATTAGTGATATCATCCAGTGCTTTTTCTCAGGATTCCAGAACATTCTCATTTGTTTATTGGTATAACAGCTTTCCCCGCAAAGTCTGCCTTCCAGACATTACCCCATTGCCTGAGACAGCAACCCCCATTAGTGTTTGCCCTGCCTGGCCTCTGCTGTCAGGGCCTTGTTCTGTTAAAATAATTATGATAAACTCACTCTCAGTCAGTTACAGTGGCTGTTAATAATGTACTGAGTGGCCTGATTCAGATGACAGCTGAATTGAAGCAGCAGCTTCAATGCTTCCAGTATGAGAAATGAGGACTATGAGAACACCAAGGATGAAGACACTGTAGTTCCACAGTCCTAAGTAAGGTGACTCAGTTTATCTCTGACAGAGCTGACCTTGGCATCTACCCTGAGGCCAAGTTAAAAAGTGTGTAGACCAGCAGTAAGAATGTTTGCCTAGTGGGACCTGTCCACTTAAAACCTCCTACAGAGAGGAACTTAATTGATAAATTCACCTACTCCTTGGTACGTAAGCCCTGGAAGAAACCTTTAGAGAATCTGTTCATCAACCTGTGTTTCAAATCTTATAATGAATTAATTGTTACTATTATTCCTGCTTAGCAGATGAAGCAAGTGAGACATCTGTAGTGGAAACAGCATGAGGCTTGGCACCAGGGAGTTCTGGATTCAGTGGATCTGAGCCTCAACACCCTTATCTATAAAATGGGGATAAACCCTATGCTATCCACGTTATTGTAAAAATGAATTGGGGATCTAGTGTTAAGTCGAGTGGAGAGTAAGTGCTCAAAAAACAGTCTCTTCTCTTAAGTTACTGGCATACTGTTACTTTTCAGGAAAATGGCAGAGCCAGATGTTCTGAGGACTAGTTCAGGGCTCATTCCACGCATTCTTTCCTGCCTGGTACCATCTTCACACAGCCATTGTGAAAAGAGCTTCAAATTCCCATATGGAGATGTGGAGATTCACCTTTCATGACAAACATTCTTGCAGAATTAATTCACAGCATTGCTGAGGTGGGGTAGCGGTAGATGTGAGTGATTTTTTTTTATAGTGTTACAATAATTTATCATCTTCTCTCCAGCAGCCGTACGCTGGCTGGCAGCTCTAAAAACCCTACAGTCGATGAGAGAGCAGTGAACAGAAATATTTTCAGGAGCAGATGGGACGTACCTTCAAAACGCAGGATTGTCCCACTGAAACTGGGACATCTGGCAACCCTAAAAAAGCCCAAACTAGATGAAATAAAAATTATGAGATGGAGAAGCAGAAAAATATGTCTTTGCATTGATTAGCAGGGAATGTAATTAATCTCCTTCAACTCCCTTTTCAGTCCTGTGGTGTAAAACAAGGAGAAATTGCAGTCTTACTGGGTTCCCTTGTGACAATTCTTACGTGATAATTTCAAAGTAGTATGAGTTTTAAAACTTCATAGTAATGCCTCCCTTTCTATTGCTTAGAAATGTCCAGGGAGTGATAAAATTCATGCCTAAACTTCCTCAATACGTTGCTTTTCTTATTAGCCCGGCCAACAGTGAGGGGAGGAGCGCTCGGCTGACTGAAATCGGGCCAGCTTCTAGTTTTAGTAGGAAATGACAGAAACAAATCTTTCTTTCTGTATGAGGTGGTTCTGCTCCTGATTTCTCTTTCTGTGAAGCGAAGAAGCAACGGGGAAGAGCATAGCAGCCCCAGAGAAAGGAGAGAAGGCTTCGTGCTCTCCTTCTCACTGTCCTTCCTTCCTCCTTAGCCCGCTCGGCCCCAGCACCCGATGTAATCCTGGTTACTCTCTTCTCATCGAAACCTGGTTTCTGTTTAGACTCTCCTGCCTGTGTTAGCGTGTGGCTGTGCACCTCTCTCCCCTTCCCCTGCCCTGCGTGGGTCCAGCATGGTGCCTGAAACATTTTAAGTACTGTAAAGTGAAATGTTTGAGGATTTGGACAGGTGCATTTGGTTTGGAAGAAGACTAGATGAGGGAGTAGGACCTGAGTTCAGTTTATCACCTGCCGGTGGGCAGGCCACAGAAACATGAGCAAAAGTCAAATCTAAGAAATTAATCATCTTAAAGCCAAATAGCTACTCTTTAGGAAGGTATTTTTTAAATATCTATTTGCTCATTGAATTTTAGGTTTATTTTCCCCAAATATTCTGTTATGCCCATGTCTTGGACTCAAGAAGTGCCAATTGACCCAAACTTACCAACACAAGATATGATGCTCAGAACATGAACAATGTGAACTGAATTATGTCTACTACCCCCCAATATGTTGGGGCCGGGGGAATACAATTCATATATACATATATTTGAATTAACAACTATATATGTTAAAGTGCTGACTCCCAACGTGATGGTCTTTGGAAATGGGACCTTTGGGAGGTAATCTAACCTTATTCGATTAGGCTATAAAGGTAAAGCCTTCATGCTGGGGTTAGTGGCTTTGTAGGAAGAAGAAGAGAGGCGACCTGTCTCTGTTCCTCAGTTCATGCACTGAGGAAGGCCATGTGAGGACACAGAGAGAAGGCAGCCACCTGTAAACCAGGAAGACAGCCCCCAACCAGAAGCCAATCAGTTAGCACCTTGGTCTCGGATTTCCAGCCCAAGCAGACTGAGACAAAAGTGGTGCCCAGAGTGGTCGAACCACATGCTCCAGGGCGCATGGCTATGAGATGCTAGAAGCTGAAAACCCACTTCTCTGACACAAATCCCAGGTTGATTTCCCCAGTACCACGTGGCTGGCTCCAAGTTCATGACCTAAAAGCATGCATGGATTTAAGCAGCTGCTCTTCTATCCCGGGGGTTGTGGCTTGGGACAAACCCACAGATGCTGAGCATTGGATGAGAATGAGAAGACAGGCTTGCCTCATTCTCTGCCACATACGAGCTGTGAAACCAGGCAGCCTAACTTCCTCAGCCTCAGTTTCCTTATATGAATAATGGGAATTTGTGAGAATTACATTGGACGATAGGTTTAAAAGAGATTTATGAGCTGTTAAGTACCTCACAAACAACAAAGAAAACATTCTAGTCAGAGAGCTCCCCAGAGATGATAACAGCCTATTTTCTTACTTTGAGAGTAATAAAATTAATAATAAACAATGACCTTTGAGGACACTAACTCAGCCAGAGTTATCTTCAGTTCAATCCTGAGACAGAACTTCTGAGAGGCTTGTCAATTTACACCATTAGGAGAGAATTCAGCATCAACTTATTCATTAGGCACAGAAGACAAAGTATCTAGGGCTTACAATCTTTTCAGGGCCCATTTTAAATTATTTTAACATCAGGGAAAAAATGAACTTTTAAGTTAAATATATTTTAATATATAATTTTAATTGAATAATTTCTAATTTTTTGTTGAGACAAGATCTTGCTGTACAGAGCAGGCTGGTCTCAAACTCCTAGGCTCAATCTCCCTGCCTTATCCTCCCAAAGTGCTAGTATTATAGGCATAAGACATAGCACCCAGCCCCTAATATATAATTTTAATATGTTTATCTTCATGCCAATGCTGTTGTAAAATCTAATTTTTAATGCTCTTTCTAGGAGAAGGGCCCACAAAGGCAAAAGTGCCCAGGGCCCATGAAAGTCATACTGCAGCCTTGAGAAAAGTACCAAGCAATGAAAACGCTTCTAACTTCCAAGGGAGACATTCCTTCTATTGAATTAAATATTGCTTTGTACTTTTGCAGCCACACTTGATTCCCTCATGTTCTCCTAAAGGTGCTGCAATCTTTCCCAGGTTGTGCCTGTTTGTACCACTCCTTCTGTCTACACCGTCTTCCCTACCCAGCAAACACTGTGGAGTCACCCACTTCCGTGCCACGGTTGAGGTGCGTCATAGCTCCTGGTCTCCTGGCTTTAACCATTTTCATCATCCTCATCGCCCTGTGGCTCACGTTTTAGTTGCTCAGACAGCCAGCTATATTCAAAAGTTGTAGATCTCCCCTGTGTGATGTAGTAAAACTTCATGGTAAAGAGCAGGGATCCTGGTCTCGACTTTGAAATTCAGTTTTGTCACATACTAGCTGTGTGATATTTGCCTAGTCAGGTAACATCTTCGCCTCAGTTTCTTCATCTGTAAAATGGGAATCATGTCTCAGAAGATTACTTGAACATGCATGCGTGCCTGCACATACACATACATGTTGCTGGGAACACAGTAAGCACTATATAAGTGATAGATATTATGGTTATTACAGTTCCTATTAATAGTATTATTATGTAAAAACTTCTAGGCCCTAAAGATACAAAAAGCTGTTTACAAAGCTCAAAGTCGAATAGAAACAAGCATGTTAAGAAGATAAGCTGAAAGGCCGGGCGCGGTGGCTCACGCCTGTAATCTCAGCACTTTGGGAGGCCGAGGCGGGTGGATCACGAGGTCAAGAGATCGAGACCATCCTGGTCAACATGGTGAAACCCCGTCTCTACTAAAAACTACAAAAAATTAGCTGGGCATGGTGGTGCGTGCCTGTAATCCCAGCTACTCAGGAGGCTGAGGCAGGAGAATCGCCTGAACCCAGGAGACGGAGGTTGCGGTGAGCCGAGATCGTGCCATTGCACTCCAGCCTGGGTAACAAGAGCGAAACTCCATCTCAAAAAAAAAAAAAAGAAGATAAGCCGAACTATGTTTTTCTAAGATTTTAGAGAAGCCTGACTCTCCCTAGCTAGAGGGAGTTGGGAAAGGCATTTTAATAGCCATGGGGTGGTGCAGGGTCTTAGAAGATGGCAGGGGGAGTTCTTCAGGCTGATGAGAGGGTGGGCCTTCTAGGAAGGGTTTACAGACTTAAATAGGAAGTTAAGTCTGCAAACATAACTCCAAACATAAAACATAACTGGCCCCCAAATGACAAATTATGTTTGGAGATTGCTGAGGGGTTTAATGGGGCCAGACAGAGGCTCCTTCCAGGAGAAGAATGAGAGAGGAGATGACAGGGAGACTGCTGAGCCATACTTGGGAGTGTGGCCTTTCTACTTCTGCATGCAGGAGAGTAACCGCTTAAATGTACACTGCAGGAAGATCCCAGTGGTGCAGGGTGGAGGGGGGACTAGAGTGGGGTAACTGGAGTGGGCTCGACCCTTAGTCCATTGGCTTTGTCCATTTTGTCCAGTTTGGGCAAGAATGCTACTGAGTTGGTTTAGCAAAAATCTCCCACCTCTTGGTGTCAGACCACCCTTGGTAATCCGATCAAATTTCTTATGGCCCCTTTCTTTATATCTTGTCACCCTAGCCTGCCTTCAGCAATCATCCTGTCATCTGCTTAGCCAGGATCTCCCATACATGGATCTCTCCTCTTAGTAATTTGTCATGCACTGACTACCACCCTGCTCCCTGACTATAAATCTCCACTTGTTCTTGTTGTATTTGGAGTTGAGCCCAGTCTCTGTCCCCCACTGTGAGACCTCATTGCAGAAATCTCATACCTACCCCACAATTCCCCCAACCCCCAAAGAAAGTCTTTCTTGACATCTGTAACAAGGGTCATGAATAGCTTTTCTTTAACATCAGTCAGCAAATGATTCTGACCTTGAGATCAGAGGGCTAGGGCTGGATCTAAGGCAGAGGGGTGTGGGAAGGGAGAGGACAAGGCCAGAGATACAAGACTTGGTAGGGCTTGGCGACACAGTGGCTGGAGGAAGAAGGGGTAAGGGAAAATTTGAGGGTAATTGATTCCTGGTTCTTATCTTTGTGGCAGGATTGACGGTGACTATGTAAGGGAAGACTGAAAATAGGGAGAGGCGGCATTTGCAGTGCCTCTGGAATACAGGTAGAAATACCTGGGAGGCCGCTGAATGGATGGGTCTGGGGTACAGAAGAGAGACCTAGGCTAGGGGTAAAGGTGTTGGGAATTCATCAAGCCTGTAGATGGCAGCAGAAGCCATAGGGGCAGCTGAGAATGCCCGAGGACCTGGGCACCTGAGGAAGAAATGTGAAGAACATGGAGATTCAAATCACATGCATATTTCTCTTCACTAGTTTGTACACTGTTCATGCACTAGCCACGTCTTTGCCACTTTATTCCTCATAGTGCAATGATCATCGAGGTGACTTGAGGTCCAAGCTCTGAGAGTGTTTAAATCTGCTGCCCACAAAGGGATGGCCAAGTTAGAGATCCTCCTAGGAGGCCTTGCTGTGTGCTCCTCCGGGTCAGTTGACCACCAGATTGTCAGGTTAGAAGAGCTTGTCCTTGGGATGTCCAAACTATCCTCAACAAGACCTGAACCCTTTGGCATAGGCTGGTGCCGGGAAAAGAAGTCTTGTGCTTTTGTGTTGGACATAGCTGGCTGAGAGTTATAACTCTCTCATCTGAGGGAGTCCAAACCTGAACAGTTGTGGGAAAGATGAGAGGATTTTATGGGCTAGTATATTTTACTTAACTGCCTATGTTCTGCCTCATCCACAGGGATATTAGCTTCATGTTAGCTTTGTTTTCTACCACAAAGGCATAGACACACTTGCCACTGATATGTGATAGAAAAAGAACCTTCTATCTAAGGCCTCAGTTTTCATTTCTGCAAAATGGAAATAATAATCCTTCCCCTTTCTATTTTATAGAATTGTTGAAATAACCAAAGGCTTAGATCGCCATTCCTGTGACTTGCAGCAAGACAGAAGCCCCTTGAGAGAAAAATTCAAGCAGGACAGTTGTTGCATGTTTATGATCCTCCAAGTTCATTATTACAGAGAGAAGGGTGCCCACGTCAGGCTGGCTATAGACAGGGCTCTGGCAGAGGGAAAGCCCCCACTCCCATCAACTCCTGCATATTTGTAAAGGATGGGAGAGCTTGTAAACTATAAGCTTCCAAATAGAGAAGCCACCTCGTCAGAGAGGTGGAGCCTCCGGTGTGCTGTGGCTGTGTGCTTTGGTCACTGTCTCAGGAACTACCTCTCCTTGCTAAGCCACAGCAAGAGGCAGAGGGGAGCCTCCAGGGCCATCCCAACTCCTCTCTCCTCATTCGGGTATCTCCAATGCCCACAACAGAGCTCGACATCTGAGGGAAAAAAGCAGTCACTGACTAACTAGTGTATTCGACCCATTTGATCCAGCAATTCACTACTACGTATCTACCCAGAGGAAAGGAAGTCGTTATATGAAAAAGATACTTGCACACACTTGTTTATGGCAGCGCAATTTGCAATTGCAAAAGTATGGAACCAGCCTTAATACCCATCAATCAATGAGTGGATTAATAAGATGTTATGTGTGTGTGTGTGTGTGTGTGTGTGTATATATATATATGTACACATACATACACACACACTATGGAACACTATTGAGCCATAAAAAGGAACGAAATAATGGCATTCACAGCAACTTTGGTTGGGTTGGAGACCATTATTCTAAGTGAAGTAACTCAGGAAAGTAAAACTAAACATCATATTTTCTCACTTATAAGTGGGAGCTAAGCTACGAGGATGCAAAGACATAAGAATGATACATTGGACTTTGTTGGGAAAAGAGGGAAATAAATACATAGTGAATACCCGGTTTGGGAACTTGGGAAAAGGGTGGGGGGCAGTGAGAGTACATATTGAGCACAGTGTACATTGCTCTAGAGATGGAAACACCAAAATCCCAGAAATCACTACCAAGGAACTTATTCATGTAACCAAACACCACCTGCTCCCTAAAAACCTATTGGAAATAAAAAAATTTTAAAAAATGTACTCGAAAGTGTCTAGCACAGTCCCTGCACACAGTAGGTACTCAGGAAGTAAGCTTTCCTTCTGTCCTCTAGATGCTTACAAGACTCATGCTCATTTCAAACCATATTTCTGAGCGCCTCCTTCCGCACTCATACATCCAGAGTGGGCTGCTTCTCCCTGGGGGCCTGAATATGCTGGGTTTCTCTCTTCTTTTTTCCTCTAATCACATTTGCTGGCTCCTTTGTTCCACCCCTTTGTCCTCTGCCTTCTGCTGGACAATAGCACTTTATAACAACCTAATGAGATAGAGACAGCTGCCACTCTTTTCCAGTGAAGAAAACTGAGAGTCCAGGAGTTAGTGTCTTGCCCGAAGCCATAGGGATGGCAAGTCACAATGTGACGGCATCTAAACCTTCTGACTGCAAGTCCATGGCTCTGCAGCTGCCTCCCTGGGGATCATGTGATCCTTTAAAAACTATTCCTCAGGAGATCCTCGGGAGAGGATAAGTGATCTTCATGATGCATGTCCCAAAAAGCCACAACCTCAGGCTGCTTTGGGGGGAATTCTGGAAATTAGTGGAAGAAATTCTCCGGTCAAGAGAGCCAGGTCCTAGAGCCACCTCTGCCACCTGGCATATGTGTCACCTCAGGCAAATCTCTGCACTGTGCTAGGCCTCAGTTTTCATTGCCACAAAATGGAAGTAATAATCCCTGCCCTTTCTGCTTTATAAAACTGTTGAAAGAATCAAATGCATAATGTGAGTGAAAAATGGTCATTAATCAAGAGTGCCATTTAGGTCTCTAAAGATTGATTCAGTGTCTCTTATGTATTTCTTTTTATTTTAAATTAATTTTTCCTAAGAGACATTATAAGTGTGCTTGAACTGCACTTCATAAACTTTTTTTTATCAACTAGACTAAATTTTTTATAGTCCACTCTAGCAGAAATAACTCATTGTCATTGTCATCACTTTGACAAACAAAGCTTTGAGGGCTTAAAACATCACCAAGGATAGAACTGATATTTGCCAAGGGATCCTTTGGTCCATGAATCTCACCAATTGGCTCCCTGTGCAGTTACATGAATGAGGAAAGGACAAGGCTCTTGGATCTGAGACGTCTGAACTGCCTCCTGCCAAGTGGCAGGGACAATTTTAGTGCTGCTGAGAATCTGACTGCTGTTTCCGCCCACTCCCGCCTTCTTCCTTCCTCCTGTCCTTGAGCACGCAGATGCTGCCTGCCTTCTGCTCTCTCCTTCACCAGTTTCTTGCATTTCCATGTCTCCTTGTACCCGTTTTCCTCACTCCAGATTCTCATTACTGTGTTTTCCTTCTTATCCCTCCCCACCTCTTATACACATAGTTATATATTGCTTGGTTTCTCCAACAGACCTATGCTGTGTGCTTCCTTACCCCAGTGAGCATGGCCGGGCACAGCCTCGGGGTATCAAGGGTGATTCATTCTCATTCTTCCCTTGAACCCTCATGATACCAATAATAAGGGTTCTTTCCAATATGGCCAACATCTTCACTTCCCTTATCATCTTTCCCCTGGATTACTGTATCCTTTTTATTATTACAATTATTTTTTTGAGATGGAGTTTTACTCTTGTTGCCCAGGCTGGAGTGCAATGGTGTGATCTCAACTCACCACAACTGCCGCCTCTTAGCTTCAAGCCAGGATTCTCCTGCCTTAGCTTCCCAAGTAGCTGGGATTACATGCATGTGCCACCATGCCTGGCTAACTTTTTGTATTTTTTAAAGTAGAGATGTGGTTTCTCCATGTTGATCAGGCTGGTCTCAAACTCCTGACCTCAGGTGATCCTCCTACCTTGGCCTCCCAAAGTGCTGGGATTACAGGTGTGAGCCACCGTGCCTGGCCTGTATCCTGTTATTAACTGGGCACCTGCCTCTAGTTCTACCCACTCCAGTCTACTTACTCACCCTACTGCACTCAGAGTGAACTTTCTAAATAGAAATCTGACCTGCCACTTCTGGAATGCAGTAACTAGAACCTACTAACTTCAGATAAAATCCATATTCCTCAGCTTCACATTCACGGTCGCCTATCACGTACCCCCTACTTACTGCTCCAGATGTATTCATTCCCAGCTACACAGGCCCTGCACAATGAAAGCAGATCTTCGGGGGCACTGCTGGTGAATGAATGAATAGTACTTGCTCAGAATGGGAGGTTGTGTGATGCAATGGAACCTGTATGGATTTGGGGTTAGGCCTGTGTTAAGGCCTCTGAAACTTATCCACTGATATTGAGTAATTAACCTCTTTTATCCTAATTTTCTCTGTATATAATAGAAAATCTTATGCTTTTCCCATAGCTAGGACTAGGGAATGGTGACTGAGGGATTTACCTTGGACACAAAAATTAAGTAGGCACCAAAAAATTCAATAATCCAGAAAATACCTTAATACAACATTTTTTTGAAAAATCAAAATTGGTGAAAAAAAATTTATGGTGAACAAAATTTTTAAATTGTAAATAAAAACAGTTTCTAACCCTCCTCTTACCCAACTCATCTCACTTGCTGACCTTCTCATGACATTACATTACTGGCCATTAGTGACCAGTGCCACTCTATAAACTGTGGTTGGCCTGCAGTATACAGAAGGTCAAAGTGTTTACATATTTTAGTAGTGATTGGCCAGGGTGATTTTATGTCTGTTCAGCCCATTTACAAATTTGGGCTTTAATTTTGTATGTCTTGTGTTATTTCCTTTTTTTAGGCAATTTTTTTTTAGTATTGCAGTTTACAAGATTTTTGGTGAGCAATGGATTAGAAATAATTTTACAAAAATGTTCTTTCATCACAGATGGCTTAGGAAGCACTGCTCTGCAAGTTCAATGCAACCCCAAAGCTCTGTGGTTTTCTAGGATTGATTCATTTGTTCCTAACTGAGATGTACCCAACCGTGAAAAGACGTGGGATGAACGTACTAACTCCAAGGAGCCGGGGTATCATTGTAGTCCATGTCAATGGCGCCCCCTGGTGTTGGAAGTGCAGCAGCCCTGTGTGAGTCCTGCAACAGGATACCCCCTCACACGCTTACCTTTTTGGTGGGGTTTCATTTTTCCTTTTTCTTCCTCACTTGCTGCTGCGTTCACCTGGACAATGAATTCATCTGTCTTGTCTTCTCATTCAACAAATACTTATTGAGACTCTACTATGGGTAGGGCACATTCTCAAATGCTGGGAGTGGCGATGCATGAACTTGACATGGTGCCTACCCTTAAGGAGCTTACGGTCTAGTGGAAAGGCCAGAATGAACAATTAAGCAAACAAATAAATGTATCAAACTTGCGAAGTGTTAGGAAAACTAAGTGTTCTGATAAACAATAAGAGAATGAGGTTTACTTAAATAGGGTGTTCAGGAAAGCCCTTCCTGAGGGCACCATCCCTGAAGGCTGACAAGGTCTGAACCATGCAAATAACAAGTGAGAAACCCTGATAGGCAGAAGGAATGAAATGCATGAAAGCCCTAGGAGAAAAAGTCTATTGTGTGTGGTCCAGGACCTGAATGTAGAACAGTGTCATTAGGCAGAGGGGACACACCAGGCAAGACTGGCAAGGTAGCATGCCACATCATGTAGCATCTATAAGCCACAGTGAGATATTTGCCCTCTACTTCAAAACATGTGCACCATCTTTGAATCATATATAATTTGGGATGTTGAGTATGATTAGTACAATCCTACTCTGCCAGAGACGCCTCCTTTAACTGCCATGGTGAACACTTGTTTTTCTGTTGTTGTTTTTGAGATGCATTCTCTCTCTGTGGCCCAGGCTGGAGTGCAGTGGTGTGATCTCATCTCACTGCAACCTGTACCTTCTGTGTTCATGTGATTCTTCTGCCTCAGCTTCCCAAGTAGCTGGGACTACAGGCATGTGCCACCACTCTCAGATAATTTTTGTATTTTTAATAGAGATGGGTTTTCACCATATTGGCCAGGCTGGTCTCAAACTCCTGACCTCAGGTGATCTGTCCACCTCAGCCTCACATAGTGCTGGGATTACAGGTGTAAGCCACCGCACCAGGCCTGAACACTTGTTTTTATGTCTGCTGTGTACTTCCACCATCCTTTGTGACTGCTTCTCCCACATTGTCGCTTTTTTGTGTGCTGACTCTGATCTCTGTCCCTGGGAATCCAGGCTAGGCAGTCATGGCTTGGACTTAGTGATAGGTCAAGAGAAGAACCTGGGACCCAAGCTGAACTCATCAGATTACTTCCCTGAGGTTTATTCTAAACGGAACCAACAGAAAAGATATCCCTTTTGTAATTGGACCCCAAACTGCCTGTGGCCAGATTCCTGGCCTCAAGGAGAAAATGTCTGTGCACCGGGTCAAAATGAAGTAAACAACAGGCTGGCTGATAGAAAGGCTGGATGAATGGAAAGCTGGAATGGTGGTGAGTTTCCAGGTTCTGACCCTGGGATGCTGCCCTGCTTCCTTGCTGCCTTCATTCTGTGCATTACCCCAGAAATCTTCTAATAAGTCCTTGTTATTTAATATTTTACTTAAGCCTGTTTGAGTTCAGGTTCTGTGGTCCATAATTAAAAACATGTTAAAAATGCAGCTTCCCAGGCTCCTCATGACCTCCAGGGATCACCCTTTCCCATATTCCCACATTGCCTGGGACTTCATTTTCCCTGACATATTTTAAACATGGTGAAGAAAAGTCCATGTTTCCCAAAGCATGTTTGTCAGAAACTTCCGCTACTGGGAAACTGAACTTGACTGTCTCTCAATTTTTTGAGATGGTTTAATCAGAGTAGGAGCTAAGGAATTAGAGGAGTATAAGTTGGTGTTCTCCACAGATGCTATGCGGTCCCTGAGATAGGACATGTATATTATCTCTTCATAGATGTACAAGTGCACACACACATCCACACAGGCTAGGGTGCATTCTTATGGATGCACAGGGCAATTTCGGTTGTTGCTTTTATGACCAAATTAAAGCAGTACCATTTTCCTCGATGTTTTATAAAGGAAAGGCCTTTACTTGGGCTCTGGGTCAGTTTAGAGTTCTTTAAAACCATCTGGAGCATAATTTTCTTTCTTTTGAACAATTTCTTTGTGCTATTTTTCTTTAAGCTCAACTGTAGTAGGGAAAAAAAAAAAAAAGCCTTTAGAAACCAAGCCAAAAATCGGTGTGAATCCTGACAGCAGGCTCCAAAATGCCAAGTGGGAGAGAAAGAAATGGAAACACTGACTTTTTCCAAAGCCATATAACAATTCATCCTTCAGCAGATATCCATGTGGTCTGGTGCGTCTCAGCTTTCAGAGGCTGGCCTGGGCCAGCAGGAGTAGTTTGTCCCGGTGGCTGCATGTTGTCATGTGCCCATCTATCCATCTACTTCCACTACTCTGAAGCTGGTGACCTTTAGGATTTGCTGCAAAATCCAGATGTTCAATCTGGCTCCTAAACCCCCAGAGGACTAACTATCAGTATATTACAGAGGTGTGTGTAGATATTTAAAACTGCAAATGATAAGTTCATTTGGATGGTGGCTTTTGGACGTCTTAGAAGGAATGATCTATTGCTGAAAACTGGATTTTTCTGTGGCTGTGCTTTTAAGAATAAATCCTTCTGTTAATTCTAGATCAATACTATATTGCTCATAAAGAGAGCCTTATAATTATGAAGACGTGACCCACTTTAAAAAAACCATTTATACAAAAATCTCAAGTTCAAAATAGATTCAACATACACTAGTTATTTGAATTTTAAAGTTCTACTAATAATTCTTAATCAAATGTTTCTTTTCTTTCTTTTTTTTTTTTTTTTTTTTTTTTTTGAGATGGAGTCTCACCCTGTCACCAAGGCTGGTGTGCATAGTGCATGGTGCCATGTCGGCTCACTACAGCCCCTGCCTCCCAGGCTCAAGAGATTCTCCTGCCTCAGTCTCCCTAGCAGCTGGGACTACAGGCACGCACCACCACGCCTGGCTAATTTTTTGTGTTTTAGTAGAGACAGGGTTTCACCATGTTACCAAGGCGGGTCTCAAACTCATGAGCTCAGGCAATCCTCCCGTCTCAGCCTCCCAAAGTGTTAGCATTACAGGCGTGAGCCACCGCACCAGGCTAAATGATTCTTATAAACCTCTAGTTTCTCTGGTTCCTTTAAAATAGGTGATTTGTGACAATTCATATCTGTTAGAAAGAAATGTTTTGAGTAAGGTGGAGAGGCATGTACTCTGAAACGAAAGTGTCAACTTGTGAGGATTAATCACGTAGCTTTACCCATAATGGGAACTGATGGTTGTCTTGGTCACTTTTGAGCTTAAGAGGAGTTTCTTAACCACGTAATTTGTCACTAAACTAGAGTCTAGTTGGTGATTTGTTTACTATGACAGATCCTGTGAGCTGTTACTGAAACTGGTAAGCTGGTGTTTCTGAAGTGTCCTTAGATTCTCCTTACCTGCCTGCTAGGTCACAGTGTCAGGGGAAGAAACCTGGGCTTGGAGCCAAAAGCCTGCGTTTGAGATTAGGTTCTAGCATTAACCACCCGTATCACCTGGTGAGTAATTTACTTCTCAGAGCCTCAGGTACCTTGTTTGTAAAACATGAAAAATGCCTGCCCAAGCTCTCTATGTTGTCATGAGATTTAAATGAGATACCATTATGAAAATTCTTCCTAATCTATGAAAAATTACACCAAGGTTAGTTATCATCCTCTTTAGCCCATAAAGTAATAGTGTCCTCTGTGCCTGAAATGTTCATCCCTATGCCATCACAAGGGGTATGAGTCCAGATTCCAGCAAGAAGCAGGATCTCCTCCATAGTTTTTAAGGCAGAGCTTGTAATGAAGGGATAGTAGTGTGGGTGGTTTAAGGAAACAACCAGGAAAGGTGAGACCCTACAGAGTAACAATAGTGAGAACCCATTACTCCCTCTATGGTTAGAGGGCCTAGGGTAGGGGTGGGAGGAACTAAGCCACAGGAGCCCAGGAAGAGCTGGAGTCACACAGCGGGGGCCACCCCATGGGAGCTGCACTCACAGAGGGCCACAGTCTCTGCAAAGACTCCTAAGCTGGGAAGCTTAGGAGAAACAAGGTCCCCACCTGTCCCTCCTCGTGCCCTCTGGAGTCTCTCATTGACCAAATCTCACTGGAAACCAGCTGGTAAGGGATCTGGGTAATGGTGCTATTTGTGGAGTCAGAGAAGAGCAGGGCAGGCACATGAGTGGAGCGAGTGGAGCATCACCAGGTCACCGGCCAAGTTCCCACTCATTGCTTAGCTCCCATCTCCTTGGGATGCAAAGGACCTTTCACCAATGGTGGATTCAACTCCAGCATCTTGTTTTCTTTACAACTCTTTTTATCACCTGAAATCATCTTATCATTTATTTGCTTGGTTGTTTCCTCTTCAGCTTCTCCTACTAGAAGGTGCATTCTATGAGGCCAGGAACTTTGTTGGCTTTGTTGACTTCCCTTACTCCAAACGTGGGACATAACAAATGCTTGTTAAATATCTGCTGCATGTACAGTGATGGCAGAGTAATTGAGGAAGAGGTAACATGATCAAGGATGCCATCAAGTGAATACCTGAACCATAACTATATGGGGGGAAATTCCCATTGCTCCTGGCCCCTGGTCCAATGGCCAGTCAAATTTTTCCATTCTGAAGAATGCAGACTGCTGGGCTGAGGCATGCTCATTAATGCCATTTCCTCAAAGCCTCTTTGTTTCCTCATTGTGCTTTGCACATTGCAAAAAGAATAGTTCTTCCATGGCGAACTAAGGCCACTCACTTTCTATTTGCATCTGGAAGTGGGGACTTGGCCACTTCCTCTACATGTTCCTTATCTTTTTGGCAAAAAGGGAGCTCATGCTGTTACATAGCAGCTGTTGCCCCCAGAGTCCCAGATGAGTCACTACAAAGGTAATGGTACTAGTAATCCTTTATGTTCATATAAAGTGCTTTTGGGATTAAAAGCATTTGTGAAATTATCATCTCTTAATCCTGACACTGTCCCATGACAGCAGTGTTATTTTCTTGTCTCTTAGATAAGGAAGTTGAGGCCTCCCAAGCATGGATTTTCCTTGTCAGTGACAGGTTTTGCTTAGAGTAATCTACATCATTTTTTAGTAGCACTGATCTAAGAAACAGCTCTCAATGGGATTGGCTTTGAGACCAAGTTCCATTTTGCCTGTAGAGCAAGTCATCTAACCTCTTTGAACCTCAATATCCTTATGTATGAGGCAGGAAACACTTCTCTCATGGGATCGTGTCAGGATTAAGAGATGATACCTTCACAAATACAGCTCCCCTGGCTCCTCACAGTTTAGTCTTTTCTAGCAATTGGCATGGCTTCCTTCAGTATATTTTAGTTGGTTAGGCAGCTTCTTTGGTGACAAAAATTTGGACTTTGAACTCAGACTTAAATTTAAGATTTTTGGGAGGCTGAGGTGGGGGGATCACTTGAGCCCAAGAGTTGGAGACCAGCCTGGGCAACATGGTGAAACCCCATCTCTACAAAAAATACAATAATTACTCGGGCATGATGGCACATGCCTGTGGTCCCGGCTACTTGAGAGGCTGAAATGGGAGGATCTCCTGAGCCTGCCAGGTTGAGGCTGCAGCGAGCTGTGATGATATCACTGCACTCCAGCCTGGGCAACAGACAGAGTGAGTCCCTGTCTCGAAACAAACAAGAAAAACAAACAAAACCAAACTCTGGAACACGGTTTCTTTCTTATTGTAGGCAAGTAACATTTCTTTTATGCCACTGTTTTCTATTCCCTTGAATGAGGTTATTAACACACATCTTCCAGAGTCATTTTGAGAATAAAATATCACAGTATACATGAAAGTATTTGTCACATAGTAGGTACTCCATAACTGTTAGCTCTCCTTCTCTTGTCCCACTTGTATGCTTTCATTTTGTACGTCACTTCACACCCCTTTTATGAAACTGGAGACAATGACAGCCTAAAATAAGCTAGATGTTTAAGTAACAGTCCACCCTGAGCTGTGAGGAGCCAGGGAGCCCAGACCAGGCAGAAGCTCCTTGCCTTGTACTTAAAAGGTGTGGAAGGCAGCCTAGTGATCTTGGCTTAACTCTAACCTCATCCTGACCTGAGGCCATGCTTATTTGCTCAGCATCAATCATGCCCATGACCTTTTATAAATGTTGTTGAGGTTTAAAAGGGGAAAGTAGCTGGTACACATAGGTAAAAGGATAAGAGATTCCAAATTCAGGGGCCGGGCGTGGTGGCTCACGCCTGTAATCCCAGCACTTTAGGAGGCCGAGGCGGGTGGATCACGAGGTCAAGAGATCAAGACCATCCCGGTCAACATGGTGAAACCCCGTCTCTACCAAAAATACAAAAAATTAGCTGGGCATGGTGGTGCGTGCCTATAGTCCCATCTACTCCGGAGGCTGAGGCAGGAGAATCGCCTGAACCCAGGAGGCGGAGGTTGCAGTGAGCCAATATCACGCCATTGCACTCCAGCCTGGGTAACAAGAGCAAAACTCCGTCTCAAAAAAAAAAGAGATTCCAAATTCAGCTCTAGCTTCTTGGAGGAATTAAGCACATGCATTTACTACTCTTTCATTGAGTGCCACTTCCATTCTAAGTGTTTTACAGCAACTACCATATTTAAAATTTAGGGCAACTCTATGAAGGGTATACCATTACCCCCACTTTAAAGATGAGGAAACAGAGAGTGTTAGAGGGTATATTAGTTTTTTCTCACTCTGCTAATAAAGATATACCTGAGACTGGGAAATTTATAAAGAAAAGAGATTTAATTGACTCACAGTTCCACAGGGCTGGGGGGGGCCTCAGGAAACTTACAATCATTGCAGAAGAAGCAGCAAAACATGTCTTTCTTCACGTAGTGGCAGCAAAGAGAAGTTCCCAGCAAAAGGGAAAAATCCCCTTGTAAAACCGTCAGATCCCATGAGAACTCGCTCACTACCATGAGAACAGCATGAGGGCAATGATTCAGTTACCCTCCACTGGGCCCCTTTCGTGACACACGGGATTATGGGAACCATAATTCAGGATGAGACTTGGGTGGCGGCACAGTCAAACCATATCAGAGGGGATAGTTAACTTGCCCCCAGCACATCATTAGCCAAGGGCAAACCAGAATTTGAGCCCAGTCACTGATAGTCATGTTTGTCCTTTGAGATAGTAGCATTGAAATTCTCAAAACTTCCCAAGTCTCATTTGTCCAATCAGCCAACCTTAATGTTTTGCCCAATCATTGTTAGAAGAAATAAGGAGGTATAAGGGAAGGACAAGGGATTGATCTAAGTTCTTGACCACCAGTGGGTGCTAAGTCTGATTGTAGAGAAAAAGGAACACAGGAGATGAAGCAGAACATCAACATTTGTGCTCATAAAATATATTTTGAATAACCTTTGTGTTTGTCCCTTCCAAATATAGAAAAAAAAAGAGTTTTTTCCAGATCCTTGCCATGTCTACCCTGTTCCTCCACATTAGGTTTCCCACACTATCACCAAAGGGGAAAATAGAAATCCCGGGGCTCCTTTTGATGGAGGCCATGATGACTCAGAATAAGCAAAGGAAAATGGCTCTTCTTTTGCCATTCCTGCTCCACAGCAGTAAACAGCTACCTCATCCCCCAGGGAAGCGGACCTACCACTGATGTGAGCTAAACAGTCTGAACTGTATCCTGTGATGATAACAGGAAGTCCTTGACAGGAGGGCAAGTGGACTTTGCAGTTAATCAAGCAGCCATGTGGACATTGTAGTTAATCAAATCAGATATTGTGGCATAAGCTCTATTTGACACAAAAGAAGGGCAGAGGTCCCTAATGGTACCACACAAAAGGAAGGACAGGTAAACATAATGTCTTGGCTTTGAATTACTGTTGAAAAAAAAGAAAGGGTGGAATATGCTGGCTGTGATTTTTTAACATGGGTCAAGGCTATTTGAAATGCACATGCCAGTTTTTTTGTTTTGTTGTGTTTTTGGGTTTTTTTTTTTTTGAGATGAAGTCTTGCTCTGTTGCCAGACTGGAGTGCAGTGGTGCAGTCTTGGCTCACTGCAACCTCCGTCTCCCAGGTTCAAGCAATTCTCCTGCCTCAGCCTCCTGAGTAGCTGGGACTACAGGTGCGTGCTACCATGTCCAGCTAAGTTTTGTATTTTTATTAGAGATGGGGTTTCACCATGTTGGCCAGGATGATCTCAATCTCTTGACCTCATGATCTGCCTGCCTCGGCATCCCAAAGTGCTGGGGTTAAAGTCGTGAGCCACTGTGCCAGGCCCATGCCAGTTATTTTTGCAAGGCAAAATCAGCAATGTTGGTGGTATGGATTCCCTTGAAGGGAGACGATACCACCACCATAGCTTTTGTATTTGAATCAGCTGTCTTAGAGAGTGGAGTGATTCTCAATTCCATTCACCTGTCCTGCAGAACCAGGGAGACTACCGTGAGTAATATGTGAAGTGGATTCAATCATTGGATGATAGAGAGTGGATTATAGTGACCTTAAGTGTTGAGTATTCTAATACTATTTAAACTGTGCATGGACTTCTCAGTGAACACTTCCATATAATGAGAGCAAGAATTGTATCCCTAGTGCTTGGCACACAGTTATTGCTCAATAAATATTTGATTGACTAATGAGTACATAACACACACATACATACTTCTAAAATCAAGTACTTACAGTGTACCAGGGATTATGCTATACAATTTTATACATCATTCAGTCTTCATAAACAAAGTATGCAAAGGCTAGGGGAATTGCCCAGTGTCACACAGCAGTCATCATAGGATCAAGAGTTCTTTTCTAAATGATCATGCTGATGAACAAAAGCCAATGAGGTTTTCCTAAAAGCAAATCATTTTATATCCTGTCTATATTCCTAATCGCTGCTAGAACTTGTAAGGAGGAAAAAGTAATACCTTTTCTTCACCCATCACAAGGTCTGCAGCTGACACCCCTGAGACAACAGATAGATTAACAAGGAAAAAGCATAATAAATTTATGTACAAAGTTTTAAATGGCACAGGGGCCATCAGAAATGAAGACTCAAACACCCGGATTGAACTATATTTTTATGCTAAGTCTGATTAAAGAAGTGGATAGTTGTGAAGAAATGTGATTGTACAAAAGGATATGATCTAATGGTAAACTGGGGGGAATTTTGCAAGGCTTGTTTAATCAGACTCTTTCTGCATGTCTGTATGATATTCCTTTCCCCACCACCACTCCCCAGGAATGGAGCAGGACTCCTGACATATGAGAACCTTCAGGGGAAAGGAGAGGAGGTCAGAGAGTTACCTTCCCAAGTTTTATGGCTTGCTTTAGGGGAGAGGAGTTCCAGTTTCTATGAGTCACCTTCAGGGAGAGACACAGGAAGGAGAAAGAGGTGTATATCAGAGGAGAAGATCAGAAAATTTCTTGCTTCTGAGACCTTTCCAACTACCTTCAGCTCGAAGTATTCTATATACGAAAGCACTATCCTTTTTGGGGTGCCATGTTCTGAGCCCTGACAAACTCAGATTATTTTCTAGGTTGTAACAACAATAACAAAAAAGCTCTGGCCCAGGCATGGGGGCTCACGCCTATAGTCCCAGCACTTCAGTAGGCTGAGGCGGGCAAACCACCTGAGGTTAGGAGTTCCGGATCAGCCTGGCCACCATGGTGAAACCCCATCTCTACTAAAAATACAAAAATTAGCTGGGCGTCATGGCGCGTGCCTGTAATCCCAGCTACTCAGGAGGCTGAGGCAGGAGAATTGCTGGAACCTGGGAGGCGGAGGTTTCAGTGAGTTTAGATTACTCCAGCCCCAGGCGACAACAACAAGACTCCATATCAAAAAAAAAAAAAAAAAAAGAAAGAAAAAGAAAAGTTCCAGAACATCAAGGTTTAGCCCTAGAATGGTCTTTGGAGGTCGTTTGGCTTAGACCCCTATTTTCACATGGGATACCAAGACTTCAAGTGTTTAATTACGGGCCTAAGATCCCCATGGAGGATGAACCAATTGTCTCTCTGGCCTGGGACCGAGGGGTTGCTGAAATGCAGGACTTGCAATGCTAAAATCAGAAATGACTCGGGCAGACGAGGAACTGGCCACCCTATCCCCACCCAGTGAGTTGTAGAGCAAGGATTTAAACACACAGAGGATTTCTCAGCCACTTCCCTCTGTAGGGGCCTTGTTGGTTTGTAGATGTTGATCTGAGAAGCTGACTCCCATAAGTGGTGTTACTGCTCACCAGGGCCTCTACCGGTTAGCACTGCTTTCAAGGCTGCAGCACAACTGTTCCGGATAGGAAGTGTCTAGGCACCTTGGCAACTGCACAGGTCTGAGGGAGCATGGGAGGTTTCCTTCAAATGCTCACCACTTGTTGGGCATATGTGTGTTGAGCAGGGCCGACCAAATTTTTTTTTCATATCTGAAAATATTTAATCAGAAATGTTCACTTCATGGAAAAGGAATAAAACATTCTACCAGGTGCTTGAGTGAAATTTTTATCATTGAATGCTCACAAGAAAAATGAAGTACATATTATCATTTAAATTCTTATAGAAAAGGAAACTAAAGCTTGGCATAATTTAACAACATGCCAGAGGCCACATAGCTAGCAATAGCTTAGTCTGGTTTTAAGTGCAGCTCTTTTTAATTTTGAAGTCCAAAAATACAGGTTTGGGGGAAATTGGGGAAGATATTTAGTCCACTGCTTTGTAAAATGATTGTCCTGGCCAAAAGCCCCAATCCCTGTGAGGTATTCATTGTTCAGTAAATTAGGAAACATTGTTTACTCCACCCTGGATGGGAGCTTCTCAAGGCACATTAGGTGAACATTTTCAAGGTGAAAATCCTAAGAGTTTCTGCTGCCAGGAACTGTGCCTGCTTAATCACCGTTTCCCAAATGTATTTTGCCATCAAACCTCTTCCCACCACTTTTCTTGTTGTTTGAGAGATTGTTCTTTGTTTCCATGTAAGATATATTAACACCCCGTGAACTTCAGATTATAATCCACTGGATGTTTTATTCTGCTCTGATGAGACAATCAAGGTCATGACAGGGACAGGCAAATAATACTCTTTGTGTGTATGTATGTGTGCATGAGAGACAGAGAGAGAGAAAGAAAGAAAGGAAGGAAGAGAGAGAGACAGAAAGAACACACAGAGAGCACATGAGCCTGAGAACCTGAGCACCATCCCATGTCTAACTGAGAAGAGGAACAGGGGAATGAACACAGATAAACAAAATGAGTCACTTCCTTTTTTCTCCTGCAACTGTGCTCAAGGATCTGCCCCAAGTTTTCTTCTTACCCTTTCTCATATGAGTGTTGCAAATATGAATGGAAATGATTATGAATGGGAAATAATTTTGTCAGAGATCAGCATGTTTTGCTGGGGGTGGTGGGAGTTGGTGGGGGAGGGGAGAAGGGGAGGAAAAGATAGAGACATGAATTCATTTCCTGGTGTGAACAGAGGATGCCAGTGTGAGGTGTGACAGAAAGCACCAGGATTCCTGAGGAAAGCTGTCAGGGTAGTCAGGACCCAACTTCCCTGAGACGTTGCAGATGCAGCTCTGACCTGTAGTTAGGAGTGGAGAGAGGAGCTGGGAGGGAAATTTTAGAGTCTCTTCTGATGGAATTTTAGATCCGTATCTCAGGTAGATGAATTGGACTCAATGATATTTAAGGCTACTTACTGATCAATGCCTGATTATATGATTATATTCTGACTATCTTTACAAAAGGGTTACTAACAACCATCATTATAAAATGCTTGTTCAGAATGCTGCTTGGTAAGTTACCCCCCCAGTGCAGATTCTCCCAGCTTCTCACTAAAGTACTCATAAGAAAGCAGAATAAGAGAAAACTCCCAGCATTAGAAACTGAAATTTATAGGCAAGTTACTGTTAGGATTTGGAATGCCTCAACACTCAATATAATACAAATGGAATTAGTTAAAAAAGTCAGTTTGCAACATTACCTGGTTCAATATTTAATGAAATAATAGGTGTTTCTTTCACTTCATATTATCTCCTGCAGACTTAAGAACTAGGACCTGTACCCAAAAGATTAGCAGTGTCTTTATCCTTCGGCCTTCCTTCCGCTTTCCACTTTTTAATTCTAAGGCAGAGACTATAAATCTCGGAGCTCAACTAGGACATATAAAGGGCAGAACTTCAGCAGAGTACATTCTGAAAAGTTCTATCCCATATAAAAAACCTAGTGAAGTTTGAGGCTGAGAAAGGGAAACTCACACAGCACAGAAACCTTGTGGAGACTAAACTCTGACATTTTTCCTGGCTCAAAATCCTTTACTTCCTTTCTTTTTTTTTTTTTTCTCAGATACTCACTTTATTCAGTTCTGTACATATAGGGACGTCAGTCCAAGCCCAACCCACCTTAGCATGTAACACTCTGTGGATGATAAAGCACCCTATATACATAGCCAAAAGCTGCACTGCCAGTGCCCCTGGAACCTGGGTCCAGCCCTCCTCAGTCCCCTTCCCCTCCAAGGAACCTACAAGGGACAAGCGAGGGCCTGCCCAGCATAGCACAAACAAGGAAATAAATAGGTGTTGGCAGGAGCCATGCTTGGGACACTGCTCCCTGTTTCCTTCTTTCTAGCTTTGTAAACCAACAGCGCAGAAACGCAATCAGCCCCAGGGTGGTGCCTTCCATGTTTATGATCCCAGGGCTGCTACTCACCAAAGACAGGGCATGGAGTAGGGTGTTTGTTCATCCCTTCCCAGCCCCACTTGGTCCATCTGGGCCCTATATTCATCAGTTATTGTCCACAGCCTATACTTTTCTCCTTTTGACCTCCCTTGGTCAGGCATGGGGTAAGAGGAAATAATACAACCCTATTTGCCAGCCCATGGCTGGGGCTGGGGGGCCTATTTGTGTTGCAGGGGGTTGGCTTCCCTCCAACTACTCCAGGGTCCAATGGGGCTTGATGTAACTTTGGTGAGAATAATCTGCTGTTCCCTACATGCCTCTGCAGGGGAGAGAGAGGAGGGGAGACACCTGGCATTCACATGAGGATGAAGGGAAACATAGAGGCATATATATTCCTCTGTATACTTCTCAGAGCACCCTCAGGTAGCTATGGGTGAGGGGCAGGTGGGGGACAGGCATCCCCAGGTTGTCTGAGCACTGAGCATCTTAGTGCTCAGCCTGTAATAGCCACAGGGAGGCATGAACACCTTTTGGGGAGAAGAGGGACGGACCACTGTGTGTGTGTCTCTGTTTCAAGTGCCCACATTCCCCTCCCTGGAGTAGCTAGCGAGGCACTGCCTTCCGCAAGTCAACCAGTAGGGTGCAGAGTGTGGAGGGCCGGGCAGTGTCCCAGGGCTGAGTAAGCTGTGGACCTGTGGTAGGAAGGTGAGGGCGTCAGAGAGCCCCCCAGATGGCAGTTAGGAACTCTTCCCCCAGCTTGTGTGCCTCTAGCATTTTGATGGTGTATACATCCTGGGGCAGCTCCGACTTCTGCAGCTGCACTTTCTCCATCTTGATGTCTTTTAGCATTTGTACAGCTTCAGTCTCCACAGTCCTCTTCAGAAGTTGGAGGTCCTCAGCGCAGGGGAGGTGGGGGTCGTCTCGGCCTCCATGGAGTACACAGGGGGCAGTGGTGGAGGAGCTCAGAACATGAGACACTGGGGATTAATCCTTTTCAATGGGTTAGGGAAAACTTACATCTTATAACCCATAAAATCTCCTTCAACAGGTTTTTTTGATCCGGCGTAGTGTGGCTTACTTTCAATCTGACCCTAGCATGGCATTACATGCCAGATAACAAACCCCCTGATCTGATCTGAACTCAGGCATCTTTCTACTGACTCCAAGTTTTTCAACAAAATTTAACTCTTTCAACCGATTGCCAACTAAAGAATCCCTAAAAACTACCTTTGACTTGTAAGTACTTGTTTTGAGACATCCCACTTTTTAGGGCCAAACCAATATGTATCTCCCACGTATTGATTTATGGTTTTACCTGAAATTCCTGTCTCCCAGAAATGTACAAAACCTGAATTCCTCTGCCATACTTCGTGTTTCCCCAAGCCGTGATCACTCATATTGGATCAAAATAAACCACTTCAAGACAGTTTGACTTTTCCATCATCATTTGGAATGACGAATTTTCATATACTATTTCGATTCATAGCATCAGAGAACTAAGGCAGGAAAGCAGCAGGAAGATTATTCACCAGTTAAATTCTTGCTAGTAGTTAAATAAAAATTACAAGTTTTGGAATAAGTTTCTGTGCTAGACGCCAAGAGATGAAGCAAAAAATCAAAATGGAGTTATCCATGCTAAAATTCCAAGTCGCCAAACACAAAGCTAAGTTGTTCTCTGATCTTCTGATAAATCAGGAAAGAGACATAGTATCCAATTTACAGATAAATTTCAATCTTCAGTGGGCAAGATAATGAACTTCCCCTTGCTTTAATCCTTACACAAAAGAAATAGCCTGAATCACCTGGTGTTAACTAATAACTTATTTTTCTATTACTCTGTCTCCCTGCCCCTGCCTTATGAAGAAAGTAACTTTGAAACTAACACACTCCTTCTTTGCTTTCTCTTTCTTCAGCACATCTCTGCCTATAAAGATAATCCTTTCTGCTGAACTCCTCTGAACACTTACTCTATTTGATGGATTCTAGAATTGCTAATGAAGCTAATTGGGATCTTCAAATGTGTTGTGATTTTTGTCTTTTGATACTGACACTGGTTATGGATCTGGAAGAAATGCCCATCAACCTGCACTGCACTTTAGACTGGAGAAAGGAAATCAACAAAGTAGAAAGAGAAGAGGAAAAAAGCTATTTTTCACTCTATCTGAAAATAAATATGGAGAATTATTAGACATCACATCTCTTTAAGGAATACAAATTGTAAGGAAACAGCATGGTGTCTATGGGAGAACATAACCTCCACGTAGGATCTCTGGCATATTACTGGGAAAAAAAAAAAAGGAAGGCATTTCTACAAATATCTGTTCATGATCACAAAGAAAAGTTTGGGAAGCTGTTTGGTAAATTCACTAGAGAAAAAAGATATCCATGTGAAACATACACAGCCATAAAGAGAGAACAGATTGAGATTAAAAGATCAGAAGGTCGGATTAAAATAGACTTGTAGTGAATTTCAAGGAATCTTAAAAGACAATAGCAGTGCTAAAGTTTACATTGGAGGACAGTAGAACTGATGTGTAAAAAACTTGATCAGGGATATGATCACTGTTTGTACAAATTTTTCCAGAATGTAGAGAAATTATACAAAAAAAAGAAGAACCATAATGGGAAAAAAGTATGATAAAACTAAAGAAATATAGATGGCTAACTTATGAATAACTATCATTTCTGAATGAAACCCTAGGAAAAGCAGAAAAGACTGCTATAATCAAAACTGTAACCGCCCAGTGGGTTCTTCTTGCCTGCTGCCTACACTGAATGGATTTCTCGATACAAAAGAATTTCAATAGAGAAAGGGTAATTCATGCAGAGCTGGCTGTATGGGAGACAGGAATTTTATTATAACTCAAATCAGTCTCCTCAAAAACTCGGGGATCAGAGTTTTTAAGGATAATTTTGTAGGTAGAGGCTCTGGAAGTAGGCAGTGCTGATTGGTTGGGTTGGAATGGAAATCAGAGGGGGTCAAAGTGAGTTTTTCTTGCTGTCTTCTGTTCCTGCATGGGATCTCAGAGTTGACTGAGCCAGATTACCTGTCTGGGTCCTGTCAGCTGGTACATCAGAAACGGGGTCTACAAAATACCACAAGCACTGACCAATAGTGATGTTATTTCCAGGAGTACTTCAGGGAGGTTCAGACTCTTGCAGCCAGACGCTGCATGGCTCCTACACCATAATTTCTAAACTTGTAGCTAATTTGTTAATCCTACAAAAGCAGACAGGTCCCCAGGCAAGAAGGGGGTTTATTTTGGGAAAGGGCTATTATCATTTTTGTTTCAAAGTGAAACTATAAACTATTTCCCAAGGTTAGTTGAGCCTATGCCCAGGAATGAACAAGAACAGCTTCGAGATTAGAAGCAAAATAGGGTTGGTTGGGTCAGATCATTTTCACTGTCATAATTTCCTTAGTTATAATTTTTGCAAAAGTGGTTTCAAACCTATGCAAAAAAAACAAAAAACAAAAAACATTTTCTGCATAATCCATGTGAGTCAAAGAAATGGCACATAAATCTAGACATTTGGATAAAGAAAAATGACTATAATAAAGATAAAAATCAATTATGATCCAACTAAGGAAAACAGATTTCTATAAAGAAACAAACATCAATTTAGCTCAGTTTCTCATTTATTACCTTAAATGCCAGTAGACAAGAAAGTAATGTTTTTTTTTTCCTCCCTCGTTGAAGAGCTTCTGACCCAAGAGTTTTAGACTCAGTCAATTGTGAGAAGGCAATAGAAATATATTTCCTGATAAACAGAAGCTTATAAAATATCCCAACAATGTATCTTCCCTTCCTGATATAATTATTTGAAGATCTGTTCCAATTGAGTGAGAGATGAAGCAAAGTTAGGAGGAGCTCAAGAATGAAGAAGTCTTAATATAAAAGGAGTGGCTTTGAGTATAAACTGGCCTGTTTAGCAGTCCTTTGTCATAACAAATGCACAGTGAATACTTAACGTTACGATACTGTGTGAGTATAAGAAATTTATATTTGGTCTTTCTTCCTGGTTTCTGGCAGAGCTTTTAAAACCTTTGGAATTTCCTGAGTGATAGAGGTGATAGGAACCTTGTTTTCATTCATAATAAGCCTCATTCAACCATTCCTGAGTTTATGCTAATGAGGTGACTCTTAGAGGATGAGTGCTGGCTACCAGAGGAGCCAAGCCTGTGATTAAAGGGTTGGAATTCTCAGCTCCCACACTCCAACCTCTGAGGAACAGAGAGGTGCTGCAGATTGAGTTAATTGTCAATGGCCAATGTTTTAATCAATCATGCTTATGTAATGGAACCTCCATTAAAGGAGCTCTAAACAAAGGAGTTGAGGGAGTGTCTGGGTTGGTGAACACATTGAGGTGCTAAGAAGGTGGTGTTCTGGAGAGGGCATGAAATCCCCAGGCCCTGTGCCACCCCATACCTTGTTCTATGCATCTCTCGTCTAGCTATGCCTGAGTTGTATCCTGTATAATGAACTGGTAATGGTAAGTAAAGGTTTCATGAGTTTTGTGAGCTGTTATAGCAAATTATTGAGCCTAAGGAGAGGGTCATGGGAGTCTCCAATTTATAGCTAGTCAATCTGAAGTATAGGAGGCCTGGACTTGCCAGCTGGTGTCTGAAGTGGGAGCAGTCTTGTGGCACTGAACCATAGAAGCAATGAGGTCTGATGCTAACTTCTAGTTTAATATCAGAATTCAGCTGAATCGCTGGACACCTAGTTGATGTCCAGAGAGTTTCAGAATTGTTTGTTGGTGTAGCAGAACCACACACGTTTGGTGTCAGATTGTTGAGAGTAGAAGCTGATCACAGTAGTTTGTATGTATGCATATGTCCATATGTACATACATACAAACAAGATTATAGGTGATATGAGTAGTATAATTAATACAGCTGATTGTTAAAAATGTACATCAAATTTACATCCTTGCAACTGTAACCGGATGGTGGGACGATGGGGGGCTCAGCTGCTACCCTGTGTTCACCAAAGATGTAACCAGGTGTCCCCAGGTTCTTGGGCTCTCCTACCCCAGAAACGGTGAAGGGGCCTGGCAACACGGTGAGCTTACTGTTCAAATAAATACTGGACCCAAAGAGTTTAGCAGAAAGCGATTTATTAGGCAGAGAGAGAGAGAGAGAATGAGGGAGTGCGAGCTCCCACACTGCTGTGGGAGGGGATATCCTAGGGAGAGAGGGAGAGACAGCTCCCACCTTATTGTGGGAGGGTATCCCAGAGAGAGAAATCCTTATAGGTAAGGGAGCAGGGGGATTTTAACTCTGGAGTTACTCCCACCCCATTCATCATGTTCTTGTCCAATGAGAGGAGTTCTTCCAAACTTTGGAGTGATTGATCTTCGACTCTGATCCCAGATTGGTTGCTTGGGCCCATAACAGAGCCCCTCCTCCCAGGGCTTTTGGCAGGCTTTCTGAACAAAAGAAGCGCACGTGGAATTTCTACCTAGCCTGGCACACAGGAGAAAGTTAGACAAAGAATTTTACATTTGAAACTCCTCTGGTCCCCAGATGGGGGCGTGGAGGGAGGTATGGTGCTGGGAAATTCCTGCGTTTGAAACACAAGCAGTTTTCCCTAACACAGTCCCTCAGTCTCCGCTCTGAACAGGAAAGTCCAACTGCCGTTGGGATATGGGCGTCCATCGCTTTTTAACTACTTCCTGCTGAATTGGGGAACCTAAGAATTTTTTCTAAATTTCAGTGCTAATTAAACATGTACAAAAATCAATTATATGCTAACTCAAAATCAGTATCAGAAATTCCAAGGAAGCAATGATGCATGTCTCAGTGTTTTGATCTCTGAGTTAATGCAACAATAATAGAATTTAATAACAAAAGCTTACCTGACGAAAGCGTCACTAGATAAAAAAATAAAATTTCCAAATAAACCACATAAAGTTTTGCTTTTTTTTTTTTTTTTAGCTTACATGCTAAGTGTTGAAAGCTTTTGGAAAATGACAGTTTCCCTTGTTTTAATCTCAGAGGTGAGTAGGTATTAAAGAGGATGCCACATTGCTAGTTTAAGGAGAGGTAAGGTGTGAAATTTAGAGAATATTAAACATTTGTTTACGTTAATGGCCCTTATTGCCAAGTGGTGCCTCACTCTTCAGGTCAAATTTCTTTTGTTAAGAAATGTAAGAGATTATATAAGAGTCTTGATTCCAAATAGCTTGAAAGAAACAGGAAATATTTGCCCAACTGGGCATGTGCTCACTTACTTGCTACCGGTCTTATAAACATTCCTTTTCTTCTTCCAAAAGGGTGAACCTTCACTAATAAGGAAAATATATGTTACCAAACTCTCTTTATTCCCTTCCTTAGCCTGCTCTTTACAAGGTTATCTGAATTATTTATTTTTCTTTGCTTAAGTTGAAAAACCAAGTCCCTTGAGGACTATAGAATCTTCTCAGAAGTTCAGGACCTGCCTCCTGGCTCTTATCCAAGTCCTAGAGGGCAGAGATGCCAGCGGCATGGGTCACAGCCTGTGGGAGGGTCGTGCTGTGCTCAGGCACAGTGGTTTGGGGTGGCCTTGCTCCCTTCCCCTGCCTCGGTACCCATCAGCTTTGTGCTGTTTTGGCATGCTGCTCCATGGGTAATTCCTCAGGGGTTTTGAAAACAGGAAGATGCGTTTAACTGCTTTTGAATATAATGCTGAGACACTCCTGGCATTAAAAGTTTTGGAATTATTGCTTTGTTGAACCATAATATTTAGTGATTCATAGAGCGAAAAATAGTATTCTCATTTGGACTTGGATTGTGTTGAAGGTCCTGTTTCTGAGCCTCTTTGCCAGGAGTCAGTAAGATGGGAGCTGGATTCCTAAAGCAGGGAAGAGAAATCACTATGACAGGTTCTGATTGCCCATATTTTAAATTTACTGATCTTCTAACACAGGCTGAGAAAGACAATAGCCTTTTAGTGAATATTTATTGGAAGTATTAGAGCACAAGGAAAAGGTATATGGTGACAAAGCATACCAGATTTTTCCAGAAACTTCTTCATTTTCAACATTCTGTGTAATTATATGTAGAGGTATTATTTTGTTTTGATTCTTTGTGGAAGAAATATGGCCTCTTTGTTCTGGACTTCAGGTAGTTAAAGGAAGATGCATTTTGGAACCTGTGGGGATTGGTATGAGACAGCACATGTACAGCGTCTAACACAATGACGTCATAGCACGTCTATAATCTTTGGATCAGAAACACCTGGGTTTCTATCCCCTCCATGCACTTCTTGCTTGATCTTGGACAAGATTATTATAAAATTAGGTCACATATTACGATGGGGAGAACTAATGCATTATCATCATGGAAGAAGTTTGGGGAGTGGAGAGGGTTGTATTTCCTAAAACCGAAAGTCAGAAAGCTCTTGTTCTCCTCACACTGCACATAATGTCTTCATAGTCAACCCTTTGTGACTTCAGTTCTACTTCCATGAAATGGGTAAAATGGTCAACACTGTCTCCTTACAATAGCTGGAGGGAGACAGGAATGAAGTCATGTCTCAACACCCTTGAATTGGGAAAAGAACTGCTTCTGCCTCTCCTGCTCTTTCAACAGACCCAGGAGGATATTTTCACAGTGGTCTCAGAATGCTGACATACTCAACATCACTAATCAGCTCCAAAGGTTGTGGATTCATATTTAGTTTGGTAGAAGCATGAAGAGAGACAAGGAAAAACTGCTGCATATGGGAAAACCTTTCACAAGTAGAATTCCATAATAATGAAAGCCCGGGATGGCCTCTTTTTGAATTGGGCTAACATTTTTTTTCTTTCTCTGGTGGAAATTTAATATATTTTATCACTGCGGCGAGCTGCTCCATACCTCATTGTAATGGGATAGCAGCATCATAGCTAAACTCCACCAGTGGCATTCTTTAACCACAGTGTTTGGCCAGTGGCCTAAAATACTTGACTGCAGAAGAGGGAAATTAGACTGTGAGTAACTGGTGTGATTAACTCACCTCTACACTCAAGGTAAATGAAACTACCTTTTGGTGTAGGGGAAGAGAGATTGTAATAGTTATAGTTTTCAGCCCTGAAGAAGAAATTAGCAAATGAGCTTGGGCCCACCAATCAGGAATTTATCAGTGATTATAAAATAAAGTACTGGATCCAGTTATGCAGGTTGACCACATTAAGGATTTAAAGATACCCTAAGACAATCTGCTCTATAGCACACCATCAATGCAATGCATTTGTACTTATTTATAAAGTAAGTGAACATCCATTCATTCTTTTGCACCTCAAAACTACCTTCTGAGTCAGATAGGTATGACATTAATTTCCCCATTTGGTGCATAAGGAAATTAAACTGAGGATCAGAAAAAGTTGGACAGCTGGCCAATGTCACAGGGCTACCAAGTAGCTGATTCAGTTCTTAAATCCAGAACAATTAAATACACTGCAAATTTATTAGACTCTTTGTCTCCAACTCTTCACACCATCTCACAAGTGTTGTCCTCAGTCCCTTTCATATATATATATATATATATATATATATATATATATACACAGTTGATTTTGTATACATATTTCTCTCTCTTTCTCTCTCATTTATTTATTTATTTTCAGAATTTGGCTTATGCAACTGTTGGGCTAGCAAGTCCCAAAATCTGCAGGGCAGGCTAGCAGGCCGGAGATCCGGTTTTATTCTGAAGGCAGATTGTTTTTCTTTTTCAGGGAACCTCAATTTTTTTTCTTTGAGGTCTTCGGCTGATTAAATGAGGCCCACCCACATTATGGAGGGTAATCTGCTTTACTAAAAATCTACTGATTTAAGAATTAATCTCATCTAAAGTATGCCTTGTGCTCAATCAAACATCTGGGCATCATAGCTTTGTCAAGTTGACATATAAAATTTAGCATCACATCAATTAACCTCTTAGAAGATGTTACAAATTCCTTATACCTTATACAAAATTCAATTTAAGATGAATTGAAGACTTAAATGTAAAACCCAATAAAACCCCTAGAAGAAACCCTAGGCAATACCATTCAGTACATAGGCATGGGCAAAGACTTCATGACAAAAATGCCAAAAGCAATTGCAAGCAAAGCAAAAATTGACAAATGGGATCTAATTAAACTAAAGAGCCTCTGCACAGCAAAAGAAACTATCATCAGACAAAGAGACAACCTACAGAATGGAAGAAAAATTTTGTAATTATTGTAGACTCTAATATCCAGAGTCTACAAGGAACTTAAATTTACAGGAAAAAAATAAACAACCCCATTAAGAAGTGGGCAAAGAAATGAACAGACTCTTCTCAAAAGAAGGCATTCATGTGAAAAAAAACATATGAAAAAAAGCTCAACATCACTAATCATTAGAGAAATGCAAATCAAAATCACAATGGGATGCCATCTCACGCCAGTCAGAATAACGATTATTAAAAAGTCAAGAAACAGCAGATGCTGATGGGGGCACAGAGAAAAAGGAACTTTTACACTGTTGGTGGAAATGTAAATTAGTTCAACCACTGTGGAAGACAGTGTGGCAATTCCTCAAAAACCTAGAACCAGAAATATCATTTGACTCAGCAGTCTCATTACTGGACATATACACAAAGGAATATAAATCATTCTGTTATAAAGATACATGCATGCATATGTTCATTGCTGCACTATTCAAAATAGCAAAGACATGGAAGTGGCTGTAAGTGATAGACTGGATAAAGAAAATGTGGTACCTATATACCATGGAATACTATGCAGCCATAGAAAAGAAAGAGATCATGTCTTTTGCAGAGATATGGATGGAGCTGGAAGCCATTATCCTCAGCAAACTAAAGCAGAAACAGAAAACCACACACAGTATATTCTCACTTATAAGTGGGAGCTGGACAATGAGAACACATGGACACAGGGAGGGGAACAACACACAGTGGGGCCTGCTGGTGGTGGAGGAGTGAAAGGTGTAAATGGCAGGAGAGCATCAGGAGGAATAGCTAATGGATGTTGGGCTTAATACTTAGGCGATGGTTAAGCTGCGCAGCAAACCGCCATGGCACACGTTTACCTATGCAAAAAATCTGTGCATTCTGCATGTGTGCCCTTGAACTTAAAATAAAAGTTGAAGAAAAGAAAAGAGAGAGTACAAACAGAAAATAAAAGAAGATGCAATGAAAAACAAGATGCTGTTTGCAATAGTGAAATAACTATAAAATATCTAGAAATAAACCTAAGTAAAAATGCACAAGGTATTTGAGGAAAAATTGTTTATTTTAGTGTTTATTGCTTATTGTTATTGAGTACTAACATTAATATTCAAAGATTAATATTCAAAGATTAATGTTAATACTTGGAGTATTATTATTTTAATAGAGTTGTAAAATTTTATGTAAGAATAATGTTTAAGACAAAAACGGGCAAAGTAAAAAGGCCTGCCCTCCCAGCTATGAAGATTTACTTTAAAATTGCAGTAACTAAAAGCAGTGTGGTGTTAAAGACAGGTAGGCAAATACATAAGAGAGAGAGAGATGTTGTGTATTAAAGAAATAGCCTCACGAACAGATGTAAGGGAAGGTAGATGGACTGATAGACTGTTTAGTAGATGGTATTCAGAACTTTGGCCCACCATATGCATAAAAATTAAGCTTGAACCCAGAATTTATATCATATATAAGAGTGAACTCCAGAGGTATAAATACCTAAAATATAAAGGTAAAACTATAAAGTGAGTGAGGAAAAACGTGAGAATTAAAAAAAAATCATTGGGTACAGAAATACTTCTTAAATAACAACCTCAAAGCACAAACCATAAGGCAAAAATTGTTTTTTGACAACATCAAAATTAAAGACCTCCGTTCAATAAACTGCTCTGTAGATTGCATTAACATATGGGTGGCAGATTAGGAAAACATATTTGCAACTTTAAAAACCAACAAGGGATTAATCTAGAAAGTACAAGGGACTCTTATGAATCAATCAGAAACAAAAATGAATGCAATACAAAAATAGGCAAAGGTTATGACTATAGGATTCAAAGAAAGGGAGCATGGAATGATAACCAGTATCTGAAGAGATTAGCAAGCTCATTAGTCGAGGTGTAATAAGATAAAATTTAAACAATACAGACATATCACCTTATACCTATCTTAATGAAAATCAGAATGCACCCAAAATAGCAAGGTTTGGGAAATTCTATCTCTCGTGCACTACTCACATGAGTATGGACAATACAACACCCTTCTGGAGAGCAGTGTGGCAGACCTGAGTGAAATTAAGTATGTATAAACCCTCCAGGGTAGGCAATGGCCTGACCTGTGAAGATGAGTGGGAACAATGATGCCACAAGGTGGAATCAACGGAAATGCACCCAGATTACTCAAGCCAGCTACGGCATAAAATTTCCCTTACTGTAACAAAGTGGACCATTAATGGTTGATGTTACCCACGCCCACCTTATACTCCCACCCTGATATGGTTTGGCTGTTTGTACCCTCCAAATCTCTTGTTGAACTCTGACTTCCAATGTTGGAGGTGGACCTCATGGGCAGAGTTTGCATTCTCACTAATGGCTTGGTACCCTCCCCATGGTAATGAGTGACTTCTAGCTCTGTTAGTTCATGTGAGAGCTGGTTGCTTAAAAGAATGTGACACTCCCCAACTCCCCACCATTGCTCCCTCTCTCACCATGTGATATGCCTGTTCTCCCTTTGCCTTTCATCATGATCGAAAGTTTCCTGAAGCCCTTACCAGAAGCAGATGCCAGGGCCATGCTTCCTGTATAGCCTGCAAAACTGTGAGCCAATTAAACCTGTTTTCTTTATCCATTACTCAGCCTCATGTACTTCTTTATAGCAATGCAAAAGAACTAATTACACACCCAAACAACAAAAAAGATAGTCTAAGTAAGGTTCTAGGCCTCTTGAACCATTGTTGAGGCTATGGCATCAGCTTCATTCTTTTAAGCTGCTAGTCGAGATGTCTAAACTTTGGAGGTCTATCCTTCAGTTAAAGAGAGACCCCAGGAGCTCTAATCATTCACACCACCATGGATCTTAAGTATATTATTTGCACAAAAACAAAGTAAAAATGTAAATTTAATCGTATTTGAATCATCATTCACATCAATCCTTGATTTTCTGGCCTTTGCGAATTTCACTAGCTACCTAAATTTTTAAATCTGATTTCTAGGTATATTATCCAAACAAAACCCAAAGCAGGGTCATGGAAGAGCACTCACGAAAGAAATAAACAAGAATGTTTACAGTTTCATTGTGGGTGAACCGCTAGCATTAGCACCCAACTGAGCTTCCAACAATGGTGGAATGGAAATAACGTAAATGGATTGAGTTGGGTGTTCAGATGAGGCGTGGGAACTATAGAAGCAAAGAAGTCGGGAGAAGTGTGTCCCGTAAGAGGAAGCAGCATCTACAGGGATGTGATGTGCGGGGTAAAATGTTTGGGATCCGTGAAACAGTGACAATAATGAGTGAGTGACATTTTAGATTACTACTAGCTGCGAGGAGAGATTGGAGTGAGAGGAAGTCAGGAAGCAAGAAGAATGGCAAGCTGGCTGCCGTAACTCAGGACAAAATGTTCAGGCATGAACAGGTCACGGTTGTGGAGACGGAGGGACAAGGATAAACTTGAGAGGAATTCAGGAGAAAGAAATGGCAGAAGTTGGTTGTGACAAGAAGGAGGAAGAAAGCCTAGGATAATCCCCACATTTCTGGCTTAGATTCTGAGAGAATGGTTATGTCATTGATTGAGATCAGAAATACAAGGGGAACATTTTCTGGTGTTAACAAGTATGAGGCTATGAACAACAGTGATTAACTTGCCAGTGACTCACTGATCCAGAACTTTCAAGTTTAATGGGTAAGAAAGCCACTTAAATATTTTCCATGAGGTGTGGTAAGTGATATTATAGTAATATGTGCAAAGCACAGTTGAAGGCATCAGCGAGGCTGGATTCACTGTGCCTTAGGAAACACACAGGGTAGTGTAGTTCAGAGTACAGACCCTTGAGCTGGCTACGTAGGCTTGAATCCTGAATCCTCCTCTGAAAAGTTGTGTTCCTTAACCTTTCTGTGTCTCAATTTTCCCCACTGCAAAAGGGAATAACAGCAGCATGTATACCATAGGGTTGAGGGGAGGCTGAAATTAGAATAGTGTTGGGAACATAGTACTCAAATAAATTAGTAAGTAAGGCATCAAGGAGAGACTTATAAAGACAATTATCTGAAGCCAAGCCCTGGCAAGTTGGTAAAAAAAGAACTGCGGTTTTTGCATAATATTAGAATACATTCTTAAATAAATGTGGTTATGTTTCACATCATTTTAATGTACATGTTTCACTTTATTTTTTTTGGCTAATGACATTACTTGCTGTTTATATTTATTTCAGACTATGGAAATTATGTTAGACAAAAAGCAAATTTGACCGATTTTCTTATTCGAGTTCAAAATGAGTTGTAAAGCAGTAGAGACAACTTGCAACATCAGCAGTGCATTTGGCCCAGGAATTGCTAATGAACATACAATGCAGTGGTGGTACAAGAAATTTTGCAAAGGGGAACGCCAGCCTTGAAGATGAGTGTAGTGGCTGGCCATCTGAAGTTGTCGAGGACCAATTGAGAGCAATCATCAAAGCTGATCCTCTTGCAACTACCAAGAAGTTGCCGAAGAACTTGAGGTCGACCATTCTGTGATCGTTGAGCATTTGAAGCAAATTGGAAAGGTGACAAAGCTCAATAAATGTGTTCCTTATGAGCTGAGCAAAAATTTAAAAAGTCATCATTTTGAAGTGTTCTCTTATTCTACACAACAATAAACCATTTCTTGATCAGATTGTGATGTGCAATGAAAAGTGGATTTTATAGACCACCAGTGACTACCAGCTCAGTGGCTGGACCACGAAAAAGCTCCAAAGCACTTCCCAAAGCCAAACTTTCACTACCAAAGGGTCGTGGTCACTGTTTTGTGTCTGCTGCCCACCTGATCCACTACAGCTTTCTGAATCCCTGCAAAACCATTACATCTGAGAAGTATACTCAGCAAAACAGTTAGATGCATGGAAAACTGCAATGCCTGCAGCTGGCACTAGTCAACAGAAAGGACCCAATTCTTCTCCACGACAGCACCCCGCTGCATGTGGCACAACCAATGCTTCAAAAGCTTAACGAATTGGGCTATGAAGTTTTTGCCTCATTTGCCAAATTCACCTGACCTCTCACCAACCGGCTACCACTTCTTCAAGCATCTCAGCACTTTTTGCAGAAAAAACACTTCCACAACCAGAAAGATTCAGGAAATGATTTCCAAGAGTTCGTCGAATCCTGAAGCATGGATTTTTATGCTACCGGAATAAACACGCTTTCTCATTGGCAAAAATGTGTTGATTGTAATAATTTCTATTTTGATAATAAAGATGTGTTTTGATAATAATGATTTAAAATTCACAGTCCAAAACCGCAATTACTTTTGCAACAATACTTAAGAATTTTTGAAGTGGACCAACCAGGAACATGTGAAGCAGAAGGAAAAGTGCATGTAAAGTCATGGAGACAAGATAGAGCAGAGAATCTGGGAGCTGTGACCAGCTCAGTGTGGCTGAAGGCTACTGTATAAGTCTAGTATTAGAGACAGATGGGCTGGACAGGGGTGGAGCCCTGGTTTTATTAAACCAGAGTTTTTGCTACTCTTTGTCATCCTCCTTTCCACTGCCTACCACTTCCTCTTTCAGGTACTACCTTTCTTTTCTCTGTTTTCTGTCTTGGTCTTACAGATGGCGACTCAGAGCTGTGTATTTGGTTGTCTTTGCCCTCTACATCAAGCCTGCATCCTATAATTAATCCTAAAGCCAAAAGCAAGTTGCTCCTTATTGTTTAAATGTCTCCTGCCCTTACCTGGGTCCTATAGCAGCAGATCTCACTCCCGCCATAGTGGACCCCGTATTCCTTAGAAGCTTCATCTTGAAAACTCATCTGGAGCCGTAGACATGGCATTCTGCACTGTATTCATAGGTACGACTTTGGTTTCCTCTTGATTAGGGTTTCAGTTTTTGTACTATCCACGCAGTCTACCTTGGGTAAATAGGCCTTTTGGACTGACCTGCCCCACGATGATCATCTTGGTCCTGACCTAGAGGATGATGAGTCTTATTGTTTGCTTCTGTCTCATAAAGCAGAAAATAGAGGCAGTGAGGGTTCAGCTGTCCCCTTTACTGGTGTAGAGTGGAAGAACTCTGTACCTGTCCATGTTATTTGGGGGCTGTTGGCTTTATGCTTATTTCCCAGTAATAAAATCTCTCTGACAGGTAACTGGAAGGCTGAGATGCTGAGCATGGTGCTGGACCAAACATAAAATTAAGACATCACTGATTTCATGACGTGTAGTCCATAGTCCTAGAAACGATCAAAAAAGCAATACTGATAGAAGAAGCAAATTAAGGACAAATAGGCCATCCAAAAGAGATATGATATTTCAGGCTGCTACTAGAGAGGAGGAGTCCAAGTAGATCCAGAAGACAGAACCTGGAAAAACCGGGTGAGAGCAAGACGAGTCAAAGTCAAGGTGAAAGGAAGCAAGCTGAGTTTTAAACAACCTCTGTCTAATGACCTGGTCAGGACGTTAGAGAAGGTGAAGGGAGATGGGCAGTGGATAATCTGAAAATTACTGGGAGGCTGTGGAAACTGGTCAGAACTTCCTGGGGACCAATAGTACAATGTGCTGTCTGTGGACATACTATTGTAAGGAAATGTGCTCCAGGTACTATGATCTTATACAAAGGGTATTCACTGGGAGGCTGTGGAAACTGGTCAGGATTCCCTGAAGACCAACAGTGCAATTTACTCTCTTTGGATGATTCTATTTAAGGAAATGTGCTCAAGGCACTATGATCTTATAAGAAGGATATTCAAGCTTGAAGATAGAAGCATGAGTTTTAGTTCAGGTCATGTGACCTTGGGCAAAGAATGTTACGTTTTTTGAGCTTTAGCTTCTGACATGTTAAATGTAGGAGAGAAAGCAAAACAAAACAAGATTCCCGTTCGAGGTGTTCAACAGGTCTTTAGAAACAAAACAAAACAAAACAAAATAATGGATGTTAAAGCATTTAATGAAACGTCAAAGCCAATAGTCATGGAGGAAATTATAGTCATTAATGTGATTTCACTGGAGGAAGAGATGTTAACAATAGAACATGCTTGCTCTTTCAAGGGCTTATGGGTCTGTGGGAACCGGGAAATAAAGATGGAGGTCTGACCTAGGGATAAAATCACCAATTCATTCCGTCTTCCTTTCAGGGTTCTTATGACAGTTAACTTGCCAAGTTTCAACCACGAGACCAGATGTGTGTGATATCACACGGGGAGATGAGATTTATTTCGATTATTTGTTTGTATTAACATAATTAGAGTAGTGCTTCATTTATTACACTGGCCCAAATTCAATCTGTCAGGAGGTTTCCCAGTACATGAAGGTATAAAAACACTCTCAAATGCAAGTGATTTTCTCAAATAGGAGAACCCTAAACTCACCTCCTCCTCAGACCTTATTGGCAATCACCTTTGTCCTTACACAGGATGATACTTACACTGATGATAGGCGAATGACATTCACGCCTGAACCATTCTAAAGTATTGAACATACTTTTGAATTGTGAAAGGAATATTCATATGCAGTAATGACAGCCTGAATATGTAATATATCTTAATTATTCTAATTATTTGGAAGTTGGTAATCGGTGCCTTCATTCAAGCTAGGTCATTTGATTAACCAGACCACCCATTTTTCTGAGCACAGAGAGCAATTACATATACATTAAACTTCTTCCTCCAATGCTTCTTGTACACAATTACAAACAATATGCTATGTTCAGATACTAAAGAGTAGAATCATTGTAGTACCCCCATTCCCAGTTATTATTTTCTAAGTCATAAGTCAGCCCATCAGAAAACACTTCTACTTCTTCAGCCTCACGTCTCTTCTGTTTCCACAAACTCTATGTTTCAGGCACACAGACTTCTTCACAATTCCCTGAATGTGCCATCTGTTGGCTAATTCTGTGCCTCTGACATATGGTGCTCTGTTTGCCTTCAATGTCCTCTCCACAGCCCCAACCCTATACAACATTTGTTCATCAGGAAAGCTCCTATTCATGCTTCAAAACTTATCACAGGCATTATCCCCTAGGAAAGGAAAGCCTTCCCAAATTCCCTATGGATAACTCATCCCCTCTCTGTGGCCTCAATATTCCTCCATGGGAGTTGTTTTTACATTTGTGGTCCTAAAATGCTGCAAGCTCTTAGGGGGAGAGAAAAGCAATTTGTTCATCTTCATATCTCCTTTCCCCAGACTGGGGTCTGGCACGAAGTAGAGCTCACAAAATCCTGCAGGGTCCATGAATGCTGGAAGTCTCTTTCAGTCTGATTTAGCTGTTTGAGGGTGCCGTTCTGTCCCAGGCTTCTGTTTTGATTGTTTCCTGATCTGTTTGGATCAGGAAAACAGGTTTTTCTTTAGGACAATGGGCGTGGATTATGAAAATGTTATGTAAGATTAATCAAATGCTACACTGTTTCCTTCAGGAACTTTCAGATGGCTCAGGAATGAAGCTTATGTAGCAGGTGGACAGAGGCCACTGGAGAGGGCTTTCTTGATCATCTGCTTTAAGGGATAAACTTTGCTTGTCCCCTCCTCCAACTAAGGAAGGTAAGATTGTTTACCAAAACCTTTGTATGTGTGTGCTCTAGCAACCTAAATGTTCTCCCTGGTCTCTAAAAAAAAGGGCAAACAAAAAGTTTACGTTCCTCTCTCCCTCTGGATTGTAACCTAGCTAGCAGACTTGCATTGAATGCAGGTGAAATTGATCAGACTGAAGTTGTTAGAATCAAATAGAATAATGTTAAATGCCTTTGGTGATAAAGGAGTTGAAACGTAAAAAGGAATATTGACTATTGGCCATTTCCTAGGTGTCAGTAGAGGAGAAGAAAGCTAGTCTGGAGTTGTGGGGGCTAAGAATTGACAAATGGATATCGTGGTTTTGAGAGCTAGCCAGTTCCAGGGAATGAAAGAGAAAGAATGTCCAGGCGGTAAGAACTGCTTATAAGCACGGTGTTGCTCCATTTCTAGTTTTCAGTTAGTAATTTTTGTGTGAGAATATCATTCCAATATAATTTGCAGAATGCCACATATCAGAAAAGTATGTTGGTAACTCACCTTTAACAGATATACCTCGTTAATTAATAAGATGTGTTAAATACTAATGAAATTGAATGTTCCAACCAGACAAGATAGCATATTTGCACATATATGTACACAAATGGACAGATACATAAATTACTTTATATATATTATATACATGTATTATATGTAATATATAAAGGTTATTATTTTATATAATATATATAAAATAAAAGCAATTGAGTTTTTAGGAGGTATCTTTATTAGGTCATTCACAGCTCCCTGTCACTTCTCCTGGTTCAGACCTGAGAGCCTGGCCCATTTCAATAACCATCATTGGGGAATTGACAGGAGAGAGGAAAGTGGTGATTTAGTAATTATCTATTCTTGTTGGATAATATATAGCTAACTCATAACTTTACCAGGCCATTTTCCTAACTCCTCTAAGGCAAGAGATCAAGAAGTGGGAGAATTTAGAGGAAAAGTTTTGTTTTTTTTTTTAAAAAAAGTTATAGGAATACTTTTTCATTCCTTTCCACTATTTCTCCACTAAAAAAATACATGAACTTATAAAGGCAATGTGGAAAATGCTCTGCTTTCTACAGCAGTGGTTAAAAAAAAAAAAGCAGAGAGAAACAAGTTGTGGTATGTCCATGCAATGGACTACTATGTGGCCACTGAAAATAAGTCAAATATATCTACTTGGACATAGCATGATGTCTAATATGTGAAAAATCCCAGAGGACAAGGATTGGCAACAAGTTGATGTGATGATTGTAAGACTGAAAATGTGGAGATATGAATTTTCACTCAAGTTTACATACATTGTATTGTTTAAAATGTTTGCAGTGAGCCAAAATGATACATTTCTTATCTAGAGAAATAATGATGGAAGAAGGGAATGTGAAGAGAGAATGAAAACAAGAGAATGAAGGAACCAGGGAAGAAGCAGATCCCAAAAATGTTTTGAAGTTTTGAGGGGGCTGATGAGCTTCTATTTCACGTTATAAGATGATAAAACTATTGTGTTAGGAGAAGAAATAGGCTATATATTTGAATCATTCATAATAGTTTTTTGCCAACAAAATACTATGTTATTAACTAAACATTGACCTTACGGCAAATTAAATACAGTATTAACAAGAAAGAAGAAGAGAAGGGAACCATGGGCAATGTACAACAACTTGAACGAATTTCAGTGAATCACAGAGGCACATAGGATTGGGTAAGGAAAGGAAAGAGAGTAAGGCTAGAAGATTAATAATAAACCCTCTTTGTAAAACACAGTATTTTATAATGTGCGTAATACTGAATCACCTGGGTGTCTTACTGGACATTTGCTGAAGGTTGCTTTGTCTGTGTGTGTGTGTGTGTGTGTGTGTGTGTGTATTATTGGTTCTGGGAAATAAACATGGAAAATATTTTCAGAGACGAGAACTAATATGTCAAACCTTAGACTCTATAAAAATCCCAACTAAATCATGCAGTCTTATCTGTTTATTAATTATTTATTTCTACTGAGTCTATGAAATTCAATTATGACTCTCACTGTATAATTTAAGACAGCCTGGTTATCCCTCAAATCTCACACTGAGAAATCTCAAGGATTGGCGGTAGGGAATGTGACTGAGTTAGAGATGGCATAGCTCAGAAAGAGAAACAGCTTGCTCTAAGAGACACAGATAATAGTTGGCAGCACCCACATTTGAATCTAAGTCTGTCTTGCCAAAGCTTATATACTTGAGAAAAAATATTTTGTCTGAATACAAAGTATTACATGCTTAGATAGCCATAATTGAAGCGTATGTGTCCATTTGCACTTTCTAAAAGAGGAGTATTTATAGAAGCACCAAAGTCGTGACTTCTCTGTGACAAAATGTGACTGGTACCAGAGGTGCCTTCCTCAGAGGTTGCTGTGATACTGGAGCTCAGCAGAAGAGGTGACCACTGTGCTGGGTGATGGGAGAAAGATGGATGTGTGGTGGATGGAATAGTTCCTCCCCCCAGCAAAAATGTCAAGATGTTCCTGTGCCTGTCAAAAGGGACTTTGTATATGTGATTAAATTGAGGATCTTGAGAAGGAAAGATTATACTGGGTTTTTTGGGTGGGGCCAATGTCATAAAAAGGGTCCTGATAAGAGAGAAGCAAAAGAGTCAGGGCCAGAAGGGGAGCCTTGATAATGGGAGCAGAGGGGCAGAGTCATGGGAGTTGAAGATGCTACACTGCTGGCTTTGAAGGTGATGAAGCCACGAGCCAAGGAATGGAGACAGCCTCTGAAAGGCAGGGAGATGAATTTCCCCTAAAGCTTCCAGAAAGGAATGCAGGCCTATTGACACTTACGTTTTAGCCCAGCGAGACTACTTTTTAGACTTCTGACTTCCAGAACTATAAGATAATAAATATGTGTTGCCTAAAGCTACTAGGTTTGTGATAATTTGTTACAGCAGCAAAAGGAAACACATATAAGCTATAATAGGCTCTTCTAGGTGAACTTGATGTTTCAAGTGATTAGTGTCCTTGGGGAATAGGAAATGGACAGCTGGAGAATGTTGCTGAGTGAGAGATGGCAGAATCAATGATATTGGAAGGCCCTTTGAGTTTGACCTTGAAGTGTATAAACCATGAATTGTGCTTTTTCATCATTCTTCCTTAATCTCAGGTCCAAGGGAAAAGTGGCATAATTAGAATGAAACACATATAGCAATATACTCACTTTATCACATTGCTATTTTCTGCGTATTGTAGAAAAGTGTAAAAAAAAAAACAATTCCATCAAGGTCTTAGGAAATAATTATCCTCGTATTTTATTCTTCTGTATTTTAGCCAATCTCATATGTTAAGGTCTTTGTAAATTTGCAAGGACAAATTTAACAGCAAATAAATTATGTAAAACCTACAGAAAAAGTCTTCTAAACCAATTCCCACAGAGCAGACATTTCCTGAATCTCAATCTTCTATCAGATTCCAGAAGATGCAAAATAAGTTGGGCAAGTCACATAATCTCCCTGAGATTCCTATTTTGTGATGTTTGCCTAATTCGTTGTAACAGGCAAAGGATCTTGAATCTTAGATCTAGAAAAATCCCCAGAGATGACAGTAGACCAAATTTCTCATTGTACATAAGGGAAAACTGAGGCAGTGACTCATCCAAGGTTGTATCCTGCAGTGTGAATTGCAGGTGCCCCAAATTCTCAAGATGCCAGGTTCAACACAAAATGGTAGCAATGCAAAATGAGATATTTCTTGTTCTCAAGAAGATTATAATCCAGGAAGTAAGACAGATAAATAATGTAAGTCTATACACAGTAGAAATAATATAGATTAGTGGAAGGTATAATGATTGAAGTTAGTACAGGGTATTGGTTGAGCCTGGAGGAGGAGCAGAGAGATCAGACAGGTATTTCTCATCATGAATGTTCATTAAATTTAAACGTTAAAATTTTATTAACTTCTTATTTTACAAAAATAATTGTGTCTCCTCACTCAATTATTCGGAAAATGCAGTCAAATAAAATGAAGAAAATAAAAGCTGTTCAAAATCATATCATCCAGAGATGACCACTGTTAGCACTGTGTTATATATTCTTACACAATGATGTTACTATACATAGATATATACACCCAACCATGCATATGTGGTTATATTTCTGGTATCTCTCTCTCTCTCTCTCTCTCTCTATATATATATATATATATAAATCTTATGTTATCCTGCGGATATATTTGTCCCTTTGCACATTATCATAAATATCTTATTTTAGAATCACTGAATCTCAGAGTTGGAGTGGGCATACTAAGTATCTTTTAATCCAACAACAAAATATATTTTTAATTTTTTAATAGTTTTCAATATAGACAAAATTGTAGAGATCTGTCTATACCCACTTTCTCTATTATTAATGTCTTAAATTAGTATGATACATGGATTTATAATCAATGAACCAATATTGATATATTATTATTAACTAAATATGCCTTTATTTTAAATTTTTTTAAGTTTTTAACTAATGTTATTTTTCTTTTTGGTTTCATGGTCTCATCCAGGACGCCACATCACATTTAGCTGGCACGTCTTAGGCTCCTCTTGACTGTCACAATTTCTCAAACTTTTCTTGCTTTTGATTATGGTTAAATTTTCTAAGAATACTAATCAAGTATATTGTAGGCTTTTTTTTCAAGTGGGATTTGTCTGGTGTTTTTCTTTTTTCTTTCTTTCTTTTTTTTTTTTTTTTTTTTTGGACTGAGTCTTGCTCTGTCGCCAGGCTGGAGCACAGTGGCACAGCCTCGGCTCACTGCAACCTCCGCCTCCCGGGTTCAAGTGATTCTTCTGCCTCAGCGTCCCAAGTAGCTGGTACTACAAGCGCATGCCAAACGCCCGGCTAATTCTTGTATTTTTAGTAGAGACGGAGTTTCACCATGTTGGCCAGGATGGTCTCCATGTCTTGACCTCGCAATCCACCCGCCTCGGCCTCCCAAAGTGCTGGGATTACAGGCGTGAGCCACCGCGCCCTGCCTGGTGTTTTTCTTATGATTACACTGGGGTTAGGGATTTGCGGGAGGGAAACCACAGAGGTAAAACAGCACTCTTGCCAAATTATGTCACGAAAACACACTATCAATGTGGCTTATCTCTGTTGATATTAACCTGAACACCTGCCCGAGGTAGTGTTTGTCAGGTTTCTCCCCTGTAAAGTTACTCTTTTCCTCTTTCCATATTTATTTTTTGAAAGAAAGTCACTAGGCATATTGCACAAGAAATGAGAAGTTATACTCTATGTCCTTGAAGGTGAACTATCTACATAAATTATTTGGAATTATTCTACCTAGCTTCGGCCAATAAAAGCTCTTTAAGTTGCCTTCTGTGTCTCTTTGACAAACTACATCGTGGGGGTGTGTGTGTGTGTGTGTGTGTGTGTGTATGTGCGCGCGCATGCGTGTGCATGAGACAGAGAAAGAAAGAGTTTGGCACTTTTTAACTTTCTGGCACTACAAAACGTTATAAGCTCATCTTTTGTATTTCCTGCCCTAGACCTAGAATAAGAATGGTTTTAGGATCTGGATAGCATGTATGTTCATTACTAGTGGATTGTTTTGCTTCTAGGCCCTCTCAACAGATAGAGGAAAAAAATATATGTGTGTATGTAATCCATGTATACACATATACCCATAAAACTTCTATATGTAATCATCTATACCTAATTAAGTTAAATGTGAGTTAATACTGATGTCTCTGTCTCTAATCCATTTCTACATGAATTATTCTAGACTCTTCTGCTTGCTTAGTTGTAAATTTCCACAACTGTGAGAACCCTGGTTTCACATTGCAAAGGCTGTCTTCTCTGTTTATTCTTGTTTCTGGCTAGAAATTTATCCATTTTATTGTTCTTTTCAAATAACAAGCTTTTGATTTCATTGATTTTTTTTTTCATCATTTTTCCCTTAAATTGATTTCTACTCTTATTTTTATTATTTTTTTATTTTTTCTACTCACTGTAGACTTACATTGCTCTTTTCTCTACTTTCCTAAAGTAGAAGCTTAGACTATAGATCTTTCTTCTTTTCTAAAATATGCATTTAACGCTATAACTTTCCCTCTAAGTCTTGCTTTTGCTACATCTTAAATTTTTTGATAGGTTGTATTTTTATTTGCATTAAGTTCAAAATCTTTTTCTAATTCTCTTGGGATCTCTTCTTAAACACATGTGTGATTTAGTAATGCATTAACAAATTTCTGAATATCTTGATATTTTCTAGGTATGTTTCAATTATTGGCTTTTAGTTTGATTCTATTATGGCATTAGAATATCCTTTGTGTGATTTCTATTCTTGGAACCTTATTAAGGTGTATCTCATGACCTAGAATGTATTCTATCTTGCTGCAAGTCTCATGTGAGCTTGAGAAGAATGTGTATTCTCCTAGCTGGATGAAATTTTCTATAAATGTCAATTAGATCAAATTGGTTAATAGCTATGTACAGATCATCAGTATTCTGATTTGCTGCCTGAGTTGTGAATCAATTGCTGAGAGATGTTGAATTCTCCAGCTATAAAAGTGTCTATTTTTCCTTTCAGTTCTATCAATTTTCATCATGTATAGTGACGTCTTGTGTTAGGTGCGCTCACATTTAGGATTGTTGTGTCTTCTTGGAGAATTGCTCCCTTTATTATTATGTAATGCTCACCTTTACCCTGATAATATTCCTTGGTCTGAAGTTGCTTTGTTTGAGATTAATATAGCTGATCCAACTTTCTTTCGATCAGTGGTAGTATGTTGTATCTTTCTTCATCCCTTTCTTTTACTTTATCTGAGTCTTCATATTTAATGTTGATTTGCTGTAGACAACATATAATTGAGGCTTGTCTTTTAATTCACTGTGACAATCTCTGTCCTTTAATGAATACATTTAGACCATTCACATTTAAAGTGATTATTGATACAATCGGATTTACATCTACTATGTTTGTGATTGTTTTCTATTCTTGTATTTATTGTTTATTTTTCCCTCTTCTGCTTTCTCTGGTTTTATTTGGGCCTTTTATATGATTCTATTTTATCTCCTCTCTTAGCATGTCAATTACATTTGTTTTAAAAAATTAGTGGTTTAATTAAAGTTCACACATTTTAAATTAACATAAATTCACCCTTAAATACCACTGTACCACTTCACATGTAATACAGGTAAGTTATAATGGATTATTTACAATTTTCCCCTCCTATTCCATGTTATATTACTATCACTCAATACATTGACACTATTGTTACTCCAAACAAATTCATCTCTTAGATAAAAGAAGAATAAGAAAAATAATGATTTTATTTTACCTTCTCCAATATTTCTCCTTTCTTTTGCAGATTCAAATTTCTGACCATATCATTTTCTTTCTAAAAAATTTTTTTTTCTGTAGAGTTTCCTACTCTCTGCTTACCTCCTCCATCTAGTCCAGTATAGGAGGGATGCTCTTCCACAGCCGGCGTAATGCTGTGGCAAAGACCTTTTCCCTCGAGAGATGGCTTTCGTTATGGAGAAGGAACTGGTCATATTTCAGTGGTTATTCCTTTCCTCCCTCTTCCAGAGCCATGAGGGGATCTTTGTTTATCTTCACTGTGAAAACCTGGTGGGTTTCCTGGAGGTAAAGCCCCCAAAACATGGGTAATTCTCCTAGAGCTGCAGCTCAATAACTTTCTCACTTTTATGTTAATCTATTCTCAGCCTCCAGTAGTTATCGAAATAACTATTTAAGTGTTTCTACTGGTTTATGGCTCCAGTAACTACTGCTTTAGTTAAGCATATCTTGGATCTGACTCCCTGGATGGGCATGTCACTCCAGATTATGATATATACATTGTTCCAGAGACTTTGGTTCTTGAATGCATCCAAGGAAAGTTGTTTATTTCAGTTTGTCCAGCTTTTTTTTTTTTTTTTGAGACAGGGCCTCACTTAGTCCTCACTTAGTCACCCAAGTTACAGTGCAGGGACAGTGATGACAGCTCACTGCAGCCTAAAACTCCCCAGCTCAAGCAATCCTCCCATCTCAGCCCCCACCACGTACCCGAGTAGCTAGGACTGTAGGCATGTACCACCACATTGGCTAATTTAATTTTTTTTTTTTTTTTTTTTGTAGAGACAGGGTCTCACTATGTTGCCTGGGATTTTTTTTCTTTTTATAAAGATAGGAGTGACAACTTCCAAGCTCTTTATGGGAACAAAAGCAAAAACCAGAAGTTTCAGCAAAAGATTTTTATTTTCTTGCAATGGCACCACCAAATCAGTGAGCAAGTCTTTTTCTAACTAAGCACCTCCAGGAACTGGGAAGTACTCATTACTCATCTCATTACTGAGTATTAGGAAGTGGTTTTTCATACCTGTCCAATGTTGCTCCCTCTAGATCCATCCATTGGGTCTGATTCCACCTATGTCAACCTGCTTGTTTCTTCCACATTTAAAGTATGTGAAGGCAACGAACATGTCCTCTCTGACTCCTCTGCCTTAGGCTAGCCTTATTGCTTTGACTTCTCTATTTGAAATCCTTCACCATCTTGTAGACTAAGATTGTGGTGTGAAGGTCATATTCACTGCCATTGAGCACTCACAGCACATGCAGCCTTCTTGTAGATACATTGATAAACCACAACATAATAGATGCTCACCTGATGAAACTTATGATGAAAGCTGCTCATGAAAGAATAAGCCACACTTTTGTTTCAATTAAGTTTTACTTTTATCTGCCTTCTGCAGTGTAGAGCAAGTCCATATTACTCCAAGTTGGGACAGATGCATTCCCCTGAGGATCCTTTTACCCAGCATCAGTCTGTCATGGAAATCTCCCGTTTGCTTATGATCTGGTTTGAATGTCTTTCCCTGAATTTCCTAGGCATGTTTTCACGATGCTAGGCATTAGACAGAAATTCCAGGGATGGCAAGCCATGTAGAATACAATCTTAAATTATAAGCACGTTAAAAACAAAACAAGCCAAAAACCCCTTATTCTTTATTTGGTAGCCCTTCGGTATTCTTTATTTATTGCCATTCTTTATATGGCAATTGGGTGTTCATTTACTTACGGGTATAAATAGAGTTAGTTTGACTGCATATGGGCCACATTTATTGCTTTCCCCAAAAATATGGCATAGGGAGAAAATAAGGGGTTTGTAGCTATAATGTATGTATTCAGATTCTGCCACCTATGTTGTATGGGGAAATGTATGTAACCTTGGATCTTCAGTTTCTTTATCTATATGATGTAGATAGTGAGTTTTTGATTCATAGGGATACTATAAGTTTTAAATGATATGATGTCTGTGAAGCACTAGGACAGTGCCTTGCATTAAGTAGATACCCATGCTTAGTTCTTTCTTAGTTTATCTTAACACAAATTTATTCATTAAGGTGACAAGAAGGCTGCTGGTGTTGAAGGTATGTTTGCTAAATTGCAGACAAAAGCATTCTAGTCTTACTAATCAAGGAAGAGTTCAGCCATTTTGATTTCTGTATACAGGATTGAGATGTATGGATTTAACTAAGCAGCAGATGCTAGGAAAAAATGGATGTAAATGCTTCTTTGACTCTTAACTAGTTGATTCTTTAAACTGCTTGCAGAAGAAGGATCTCATGTGAAAAGCTGCCTTGATGATATTCCTAAAGTAACTTCCAACTAAACCGAGGGTGATTGGGTACTCAGAGATATCCAATAGTGGTCCATAAGGGATTGATATAGTTTGAATACTTGTCCCTGCCCAAATCTCATGTTAAAATAGGATCCCCAGTATTGAAGACGGGGCCTGGTAGGAGGTGTTTTGGTCATGGGGGTGGACCTTTCCTGGCTTGGTACTATCCTCATAATAGCAAATTCTCAAGAGATCTGTTTGGTTAAATATGTGGCACTCCCTCTTCTTGCTTCTGCTTTTACCACCTGCTCTCCCTTCACCTTCCACCGTGATTGTAAGCTTCCTGAGAACTCTCCAAAAGCCAATCAGTGCCAGCACTATGCTTCCTGTAGAGCTTGCAGAATAGTGACCCTGTTGAACGTGTTTTGATAATATAAATTACAGTACCCAATCTTAGCTATTTATCGCAATGCAATAGCCTAATACAGAAATGTTAAATGCTCTCAGACTGTTTTATGTTCAGTGTTCATGGTGTGGAATAGCAAAATATAAACTAACTCTTGTTAAGATTGTATCAGAAACCTGGGATTTTTTCTTATTAATTAGGTAAGGTTTGTTGACATAAATGTTAGTTGTAGAGGTGTTGGTTCTTCTTGAACCATTGAAGAGCTCTTTAGACTAAAATGTCTTGGAATCATTATATAGGCAATACTCAGGACATTCGAGGTCACTAAATCCATGGCAGAAAATACTACAGGGAACAATGCAGGAAGTATATGTCAGTAAAATGACAACTACTTAATGACACTACTTAATGATCCTGATATCTGTGAATATCCAAGACAATGTGTTGGCAAGATGAGTCCACTCAGTTTTTTATGACATGCCACTGGATTCTCCCTTTCAACCAAACAGGTAGGGTGGTTGGTAGAGAAAGGGGGAAAATCAGTGCTGACTTCCTATATTACTGTGTCAAGAAAATCCAATACAGTTTATCAGATATTTATTGAACAGTCATTTCTTATGAGCAAAGTAAATGAAATATTTTCCAGCTGCCTTGAGTGCCTTAGGAAACTTTTCCCCAAACATTCATTTGTGTCTAAAAGCATTTTATATCTCAGTTACAGCAAAGAGCAATTCACAGCACATGCAGCCATTTTGAGTCATGATTAGTGGCTCCATTTCAAGATTAAAGATTAGAAAGCTGCCTCCATTTTGTTACTTTTCTATATGGCCAGAATTAACATGTTCATTGCTAAAAGGCAGTTTCAGTTTTCTTATTGACTTTCATCTATTCTGTAAAGCGGGTAATCTAAGTCATAAGAATGTACATTTTTCCCCGTGGGAATCAGTAAAGTAAGGTAGTAAAGGAAATTTTTTGTTGCTGGTGGTAATGCAGCCCATAAACATTTTTATGTTTGAATTGGCCTGCTTCTAAAAAATTTTATTCACCTATCCTGTGTTATCTTAGCTTATTTTACATAGTATTGAAACTATTTGTTTATGATTCTATCTTTATCTTACAGAGAGCTCCTTAATTTAGGCCGAATATCTTATTTTTACATTAATACTACCTAGAAGAGTGGTAGCTCAGAGTTTCAGCTGAATACAAAATCTTCGTAGAGATGTGATACAAAGAAATAAGATTCAGGTTCAGATGTTTGAAATTCAGTCCAGATTTCATGACTGAGCTCTAGACCTATGTATTTAAACTGCCTGTGCAATATTATTATTACATTCGTCATTATACATATAATCATAAAACATAATGATGGCTGTATCGAGTTTACAGGCCATTTATCATGCATTATTGAATTAATCCCTATAATAATTCTGTGAAGGAAGCATCTGTAAAAGAAGCATCTGCACTGTGTTGATGAGAATCCTGAAATGGAGGCATGCTCAATGTCTCATAGCTAGCAAGTGCTGGAGCCAGAGCTGCAACTGCGCGCTTGTGACTCTAATCTTTCCATCTTTTCCTTTCTCTAATACAAGGAGTCTCAATGTCATCAATCTTGATGTTTGGGTTAAAAAATCCTTTGCAATGGGGCTGCATCCTTGGCCTCTATCCACCAGATAACAGTAGCATCCTCTACTCCATTGTGACGATCGAAATGTCTCTAGACATTGCCAAAGGTCCTCGTGGGGAAAAATCAGTTCTAGCTCAGACTCAATGGTATAGCAACAGGCACAATGTGGTAAACGTTCTGGAACAGGCATAAGCAAAATTAGGGAAAATGATAGGGACCTCCTACACAGTGGAGGCAGCATTTGATTTGAATCTTTACTCTAGAAAAATTGAATTGACCTGGTAGGATTTACTTTGATGAGAAAGAATACCAAATATTTGTAGAGCATGCATGATGTGTCAAATTTAACTCTAAGGGGGGAAATACAATAAAAGCATTGTTAAAATGAAATACCATCTTAAAGTCCATTTAGTGGAACACAGAGCAATTTGGGACCACTCAATCTCATGCTATGCATTTAACAGCTAGATTTATCATATTATCTACTAAAGATTCCTTAGAAAAGAATTGCCTCCTATTTATTCTTGGAGCTTAGTAACCTATAAATCAGTCTTAATCATCATTTAATTGTACTGTACATGGAAATTGTGTTTTCTAGTAACTTTCTGGCTCATTGGGAATGTTAAAGAAAAAGATTAAGCTTGCGTGTGTTTGGATGAATGGGAAGGAAGGAAAGCTTACCTTCAGCTCTTTTCATCTAGCAAGTGCTCTTGGACCTACTTGGAAACAACTAATTCTCTGGCTTGGTTTGTCTGGTGAACATAAAACAGCTAGGCTAAATCTTCTACTTCCCTTTTATTTAGAAAACTGAGAGAGATTCTGATATCGCTAAAATAACATGCTCTCCTTCCTCAACATAACTTTAGAAAGTGTATCGCAGTTGGTATACAGACAGTCTATGACATATGATGATTTGACTTAACAATTTTTCAACTTAGGATGTGTTTATCAGGGGGTTAACCTCATTATAAATCAAGAAGCTTTTGTACTTTTTGAGTTCTAGGAGTCAGATAGGCCTGCCTTGCGAGTCAGAGAGGCATAGTCACACTAGTTGTATGGGGAAAAATTGTTTAACATCTGTGAAACTCAGTTTTCTCAACTATAAAAATGAATAATAATTTCCATTTAAATCTTGTGTGAGAATTAAGTAAGAAAATCTAAAACTTTAAGTGTGGGGCTTGGCACAAACCAATATAAATGGTTGCTCTCATTATCATCATCTCATTTTCTTAATGATTTTCAAATTATACCTCCTTTCTAATGCCTGCTCTATAAATAAAATGATATTAGCCACTTGCACAAGTTGGAAAACTGAGATCAATTTTGACCACTGTGTCCCCCAGCAGCAATCAGTCAGTAAGAGCTGCAGTTCTTTTTGTCCCACATGGTTAGTTCTAAAGCAACTCACTTACCTACATTTCTACTCTTGGGGCCATGATTATAGTCACCATAATATCTTACCTGGTCCCCAGCCTCCTTTTTTCAGTTTTGTTGCTTCCGCCCTTTCCATTCTCCATACTGAAACAAGAAGACCTTTTTAGAATGAAAGTCTGATCATGCCACTCCCCAGTGCTCTCAGAACAAAGTTCAAACCCCTGATTGGCATGCAAATATGAAGGAAGGTATCCTTCATATTTTGGTTACTCCTTCCCTTTCCAGTTGCATCACTTGACGTTGACTCCTCATATATTATTCAGTAGCCATGCTGAAGTTTTTGTAATTTTTCAGGTGGAATTTATTCTCTCTCTTAACACCAGACTTATGTACATGATGTTGCCTCTCCCTAAATCATCTTCCTTCTCCCCACCCCGTGAAAGAATAGAGGCTTACATTTACTTACTCATACCTTATGAGGGCTGCCCCAAAGTTAATTACAGAACTGAGTTGATTGAGAAGATGTTAAAATTGTGCCTCTTCTTTTAGCCTGGTTTCCCATTAATGGTAGAAGCATTAGGTCAGAGATTTCAGAGACCTTAGCCCTAGTATGCAGTATGTCAAAAACTTACTTTGTGACACTGTCAAATCTCTTAGCTTTTCTGGGTCTCGCTTTCCTCACTCCTGCTTTCCTATTATACCATACCTGTGTAGATTCAAAGAGGTTATAAGAATGATTTACTTATTAAAAATGTGAAAATGCATGACATGGGTTTTCAATCGCACATTTTGTCATCTCAATCAACCCCCTACTAACTGAAGCACCCGCTCATTTGAGTTTATTTCCCTTTCTCTCGGCCTCCTTGCCTAAATTCTATCCCTGTTTAGGATCGGGCTTAGACGCTGTTATTTCCAAACCCTTGAAGCTGGACTGAGTGCCTTACTTATTAGATCTCATAGAACCCTCTCCTTTTCCCAAAACAACAAAAACTTTAGCAACTATACTGCCATCTTAGAACTTCTTTGTCTTCTTTCTTAGAGAGTGAACTACTTCAACTTATTTTAAGTATCTCTTTGTCGCTTAAGATGATATCTGTATATTGGCAGACAGACCTGAAAGGGAAGTGTTTTATTTGGAGAAGTTTTCTTAGAATGACAGAGTTTTGGTTATGAATTGCCCATTGTTTCATGGACCACCACATATATAACACAATACATTCATTTTCATGAAGAAAGTTTCTTTTTAAAAAAAAAAAATCCAGTGATGCACACATCATTATTCTGAATTAGCTATGTCTCTGAAAAGGAAATTGATTTCCCCAAGATCATTTTAGTAGGAACTGTGTTTTGATAGGGTCTTATTCTTCTAATTTCTAATGCAAACTTCAGTGATCTGAGTACTGCACTCTCCCGCAGAAATAGGCTATATAAATACATGTATAACTGATGGGTAATTAAAGTATGGGTAATTGAGGTTGTTTATGTGTTTGTGTGTGGATGCAATTCCATGCCCAGTTTTATTTTAAAGATCAAGTCTTTTCAAATCTGCTGGAATGAAACTGTTAAAATAGGGACTTCATTTTGCAAGTACAGTTCTGGGCATGGCATTTCAGAAAGTATGCGTTGTTGTTAGCCTTTTTACAAAGCCACCACATCCTGGTGGATACTGAGACAAGGTCGGGGTCTTCTCAGGGCTGAGTAGGCAGCACACACCACAAGAGGAAAAGGGGGCTGTTTCATCACGTCCGCCTCAACACACTCCTGGGCTCCTGAGAGGCAGAATTTCAGTCACTGGTGATGAAGGCAGCGATAATACGTCTTAAGAGACAAGCGAGATCTCCCAGGATAGGCTGAGGGCTAGTTTCTAGGGCTAGAAGGAAGGTATTCATATCTTGCTCATTGACGCTGGGAGCCCTGAAGAGAAACTTCATGAGAGGTCACAGAGGAAGAGGAAAGAGTTAATGAGGGCTCCTCCCCTCCTTCCCCTGCTCTTTAATCTCAGCACTTTCAATTTATCTTTTCTCATATTGGGGTTTCTCTTTGTTTGAATTTAAATATAATTTGAAATGCACAAGATCTTTTCCATCATTGTAAACTTGAATAATGCAGCTTATCAAAATGAGAGATATTGTTGAAATGCATGTAACAAGAAAAAAATTATTTTTAGGTAGTGCTTTAGCATTATGTCATATATAAGAATGCATGCTGAATGTAACAGTAGAATTTAATTCAAAAAATGAGGAAGATGATGTGCCTACTCATCTTCCTATTGTGAAATCACCTCATCTCTCAACTAACATACTTCATAGGTAGTGATTTATGGATGATAAGACTGACTCGGTTAATTCTTACTCACAATATGGGCTGCTTCTTTATGGGTTCAGGAGTATGTGTGTATGTGTATGTTTTGGTCCCTCTGAAATTTCCAGTAGAATTTCCAGTGAATTGAATCTCTCCATCCTGAATATCAAGTTCTGTTGTCCTCATTTCCAGTGATGGTTTGCAATGCAAATCACTGGGTTGGTAACACACAGTGCCATAACCATGGTAACAAAATGAAGACAAGTTTGCTTTACTTCCTTAGTGAAGTGCATTCCAGTCCTGCATTCAGACCTGCCAACAGGTCAAAGGGCATTAAAGGAACAGCAGGAGGTTTCGTAGAAATAAAAGCACAACTGAAACCATTGTATTCATTCCCCACGCACTCTTCTTTTGAGTCTAGGAGCTGTTACTAATAACTCCTGCCATTCCTAATGACGTTTTTACTGCTTTCTTTCTTGTAGAGAAGCGGGTAGAGAGAATCAATTTGTTTCTTTACCCTCAACTTGACCATGGCTTTTGGCAAATAGACTGTCTGGGCTTCCTATGACCAACTTTTAAATAGGAGCAGATAGACACTTAGGTCACAGTCCCGTGGTGACAAGGGCTTTGTAGTCTTAGTTGCTGGAACATTCAAGGAGACAAAAAGGCACACAAGACTTCCACACATACTTTATGCCAACTACAGTGAGTTGCAAGGCCATTTCTCTGCTGAGACTTCTTTATTCTGGTACAGTAACTCCTATAATTTGTTTGTTTGGTTTTTTTAATCCAGCCTGTGGGGGAGGGGGTATTAGCTCTCTGCTCTCATTTTCTCTCAGTTGGAATGAAAGGGCAGCAATGGCATGTTCTGAAACTTCTTTACCTGCAGCTGTGTGACTGGGTGATTCCTAGGAAGAAAAACTATTAGCAAGAAGATGAAGTGATCAAATTGTCATGGATTCGGGCCTAGATGATTTCATTTACCCCCAGGACTGCCTCGGTGGCTGCTATTAACATGGAAAGGTCTAAAACACAGGGGATGAAAATGCTTTAGGCTCAAAATTGCTCTGTTATAACCTCTATGTTCTGAATACTAGTTCAAGCAATGTTTCTGAGGAGTGATGCAGGAATTATATTTTCCCTCTTTTTATTGCTGTTATTTGTACTTAGGACTTTTTTGTCTTTCTTGCTTACCCGAGGCGGCTTAATTCATTAAGAAAAAGCTAAAGAAATGAACTCTCTCATTTTTAATTAATCAGTGAATTGACTGAATATGAAAATGAACTTGATGTACTGGAGCTACGTAGTATTTACCCACTATAGAAGTAAAAATATCTCCTTTTGACAGAATGGAGAAAGCTGACTGGATGGAGTTGCCAGATAAAATTTAGGCTGCCTAATGACTTTTGAGTTTTAGATCGATAGCATATCTGGGGGTGTATAAGCATGTCCCAAATAATGGGGCACAGTTATAAATAGTTATGCCCATAAATGCATTTTTTGATCTGAAATTCACATGTAACCACCTTTTATTTCTATTTGCTAAGACATTTTAATTAAAAGATGAAAACTGAAGAAGGTTATAAGAAAAATCATTCATTTCTCCCTGTAAACTTTCACTGTAATTTTTCATTGACAACTTACCTAATTATCATTGTCTTATTGTACAGAATTGGGAAATGGTATAATACTGGGGTTCAAACCTTAAAAAAAAGGAAGCAATAGTCCAAATAATTATAACAAGTCCAGAGTTCATTGCTTGTTTCATAATGGAAACACATAAGAGCTTTTCTTAATCAGTTTCCCAACTAGCTATTGAAACTGATCATGATTATGATAACATGTAGAATCTATATCTGCTAGTTAAGGCACCAGAGTGCTGCCTGATTAGCCTTGCTCAGAACTTCTCTATAAGTACTGTTCAAGTGGGCATCCTATGTTCTGGGAGATATTGATCTTTTGTCTTTTGGGGCTGCCTCAGGAGCAGGGCTGGTCATCTCCCAGAGCAGGCTCCTCTGGGACTCTAGAGGGAGCCCAGGTGGAGCTGGATGCAGAGCTGCTCTGCACATCCAAAAAGCTGGAAAGCACTGACCAAAATATCAGAGCATTATTTAGGCATGTTGGAAATCCTGCAGAGTTTGCATAGTTACAAGATGATCTTCATATACTACAAAGGTAAATCAAACAAGTTGATAAATTTTAGGAAGAAGGAAATAATACAGAGAAAATGACATTTTCTTTGATAATACTTAGAAATATACCACAGAGTACAAAAGAAAATATTTTTAAGTGTACCCAATTTTCTGATTATAAAAATAATTCATAAACGTGATAGAAGGTTAAGAAATTCAGGAGCATATGAGGAAGTGTTATGGTTTTTGTTGTTATGGTTTCTTTCTAATTTGGTTCTGAGGTCTCTCTCTTGAGTGCCCATAAGCCAAGATAGCAGCTTTTCAGGAGATTGTTGACTGGGGGAGCATTAGGTTTGGGTGTGTCAGTCAGCTGAGACACATGAAGCTGTAAAAATAAAATGCATGAAATGGAAGAAATGTATTACTCACAAGTCCCCAGCTAGGGGTGCTCACGGGAGGCCTACAGGAAGCCCCCAGGGAGCTCAACCAGTAGAAGACAGCAAGAGAGAGAGAGAGGGAGTCTGTGGGTCTTTATTAAGATCCATGGGTGTTATTCTTTAGGCTTTCCCATAGGGTTGTGAATTGGCTAGTTTGAAGAAAACACACACAAAATGGAAAGCTTATTTACATGACTTTGATGTTGATCATTAGGTTTTATCTTGGCAGCTGTGGGGTGTGTTGGATTTGGGGTCAGTGAGATGAGGAACAAGAGGGCTACATTGCAAACAACCACATAAGGATAAGTTTTAACTGAGCTGAAGGTAATAGAGTATGTCTGCATTTTAAACACTGACATCAGACCTAAAAATGGATGCCAGGGGAGTAATATATTAAACAAATTTATGACAGGCAGAAAATAATCATCCCAATCCACCAAGAAAAGTTCCCTGTTGGCATTCTGACCTAATTCCTTTCCATTTGGAGATAATATGTTATATATGTAATTTTATAACATGTTTATTTCGTTGTATGTATGCTTATTGTATCATGAACATTTTCTAGTGACATTGAAGTTTATACTAACAACAGTTTTAATATTGAGTATTTGAATATTTAAAACTGAATAATTCTGCATTAAAAAAGAGAAGAAATTGAAAAGAAAAATTATTATTTGCTGTTTGTTATGTTGTCCATTAATAAGGACAGTTTTATTTCTTTCTTTCTAATTGTATTTCTTTTCTTGCTTTATTGACCTAACTAGGACATTCTGAAAAATGTTGAATAGAAATGAGAGCAAACATCCTTGTGTCCTTTGCAATTTGAGGAGGAAGTACTCAGTCTTGCATTGCTAGGTATGGTATTAGCTGTAGTATTTTTCCAGATACCCTTGCAGTTTGAGGAAGTATTTCTATTCCTAGCTTGTTAAGAGTTTTTGATCATGAATGTGTGTGAATTTTGTTAAATCCCTTTTCTGCATCTGCTAAGTGATCACATGGCTTTTCTCCTTTATTCTGTCATGATGGTGAATTTTGTTCATTGATTTGTTAAAGTGTTTAATGCTTTATGAGAAATGCACTTGCAGAGTAGAAAGGGTGAGGAAAAAAACCAGAAAAATGCAAAACAGATACAAGATGATGTTTTAGCAAGCTGGCCAAGCAAGTTGGTTACTTCACAGACATGTATTAGTTGTTCAGCCATTCACAACATCTCTGCACAGATATTTTAATAATAAACCAGCTTCACATTCATGAAGCAAACCCTGCTTGGGTTATCCATTTTACATATGGCTGGATTTATTTGCTAGTATTTTGTTAAAGATTTTTGTATCTATGTTTATTAAGAATATTGATCTATAATTTGTTTTCTTGAAACGTCTTTATCAGGTTTTGGTATCAGAGTTATACAAGGAATTGAAAAGAATTTTTTTCTTTTTTTACGTTCAGAAAAAAATTGTATGACATTGGTGTTATTTCTTCTTTAAATTTTTGGTAAAATTCATCTCTGAAGACATCTGGGCCCAGAGTTTCTCTATGAGAAAGATTTTAATTCCAAATTCAATTTCTTCAATGGATACAAAGCTCGTAAAAAATAATTTTTTTCCTCATGTTAATTTTAGTCAGTTGAGTTTTCAAAAACCATTCTCAATTTATCTCTTCATCAAAGGTATTGTCATGAAGTTCCTTGATAACATGTTTGCATTTGTTAACACTCACAGAATCTGTTGTGATAGCTTCCTGTTCTTTTTATCAATTGATATAAAATGATTTTATCAATTGTTTGAGACTTTTAAAGATATGACAGTTGACTTTTAAAATTACTTTATCTGTTTTGACATCTTATTGATCTTTACACATTTTAAATTTTTGAATTGGATTTTTCTTCTTTCCCTGTCTTCCTAAAATAGATGCTGAGTCATTTATTTTCTAAATTTCTTGTGTTGCAATATATGAATTTTAAACTGCATTTTTCTCTAATTACTCCCTCTGCATTCTACACATTTTGATGTATTGTATTTCCCTTATATTTTAGTTCAAATCTTTTATGATTTTTTCTGTGATTTCTTCTTTGACACACTGGTCATTTAAATTGCTATGGTTAAATGTCCAAATATGTGAGAATTGTTTAGGTACTTCATTATTAAGGGTTTCTAATTTAAGGATGTTTTATCTGAATATATGATCTGTATAATTTTGATATTTTTAAATTTATTAATATGTGTTTTGTGGCCCAGTATATGGTCTAGGTCAGGGGTCTCCCACTCCCAGGCTGTGGATCAGTATTAGTCCCTGGACTGCTAGGAACCAGGCCACACAGCAGAAGGTGAAAGGCAGGTGAGCAAGCATTGTTGCCTGGGCTCTGCCTCCTGTCAGATCAGCCATGGCATTAGATTCTCATAGGAGTGTGACCCCTATTGTGAACTGCATATGCAAGGGATCTAGGTTGCGTGCTTTTTATGAAACTCTAATGCCTGATAATCTGAGCTGGGATAATTTCATCCTCAAACCGTTCCCTGCCACCCCTACATCCTTCCTTCCATTGGAAAAACTGTTTTCCACCAAACCAGTCCCTGGTACCAAAAAGTTTGGGGATCGCTGGTCTAGGTGAATGTCCCATGTGCACTTGGGAAGAATTTGTATTTTGCTTGGTGGAGTGTTTGGTTAAAATGCCCATGAGGACAAATCTTTTATATTCTTTCTGAATTTCTGTCTACTTTTCATGTTTATCAGGAGAGATGCTAAATCTCTAGCTGTGAATTAGATTTGTCTGCTTCTTTAGTCTTGTCAATATTTGCTTCATGGCATTGGGAGCTATTTCATCGTATTTTCATTGAAGATTCAGTCTTCTTGATTTGACTTTTATTATGATACAATTTCTTTTTTTCTCTGCTAATAGTTTTTGTCTTGAAACCTACTTTAACTGATATTAATGTAGCTGTATCAGTTTTCTGCTTAGTGTTTGCATGTCACATTTTTTCTGTCCATTTACTTTCAGCCTCTCTGTTTCTATATATTTAAAGTTCATTACTATAAGCAACATATAATTTATTTTTTTTCTATCCAGTTTGACCATCTCTGTCTTGTAGTTGGGCGTTTGTCCCAGGCGCATTTAATGTAATTATTGACGTGTTTTGTTAAAATACTACCCTGTTGGTATTTGCTTTCTGTTTGTTCATCTATTTTTTATTTGTGTTCCTCTTTTTCTGTCTTAATAGGGACATACGGTTGAATTACATAATTTAAAATTAAATTTTATCTTCACTTTTTAAGATTTTTCTTATGGTCTTTTAAACTTATTTTTTTTCTTATTTTTTAGTGTTTTCCCTAGGGTACCACTGTCTAATAAAGCTTTCTACAATGATGGAAACATTCCAAACTGCACTGTGCAATATAGTAGACCACTAGCCGTATGTGCCTTAGGAGCACTTGAACTATGGCTAGTACAACCAAGGGACTGAATGTCTAATTTTATTTAATATGAATTAATTTAAATGTAAATAGCCATATATGGGTAGTGGTTACCTTGTCAACAGCACAGTTCTAGAGATTATAAGATTTGCCTAACTTCAGAATCTATTATTAAAATATATTATACTGCCGGGCGCGGTGGCTCACGCCTGTAATCCCAACACTTTGGGAGGCCAAGATGTGCAGATCAGCTGAGGTTAGGAGTTCGACACCAGCCTGACTAACATTGTGAAACCTCATCTTACTAGAAATACAAAAATTAGCCAGGCATAGTGGGGGGTGCCTGTAATCTCAGCTACTTGAGAGGCTGAGGCAGGAGAATCGCTTGAACCCAGGAGGTGGAGGTTGCAGTGAGCCGAAATCACGTCATTGCACTTCAGCCTGGGCGATACAGGGAGACCCTGTTTCAAAAAATAAATAAATAAAATAAAATATATTATGCTGTTTCATAATGTAAAAACCTTATAATGGTACACTTCCAAATATCACTCTCTTACCTTTATGCTCTTGTTTTCATATATTTTGATTCTGCAGATATATAAATCTCATAGTACCTTGCAAATATTACCCAATCATTAAATTTAAATGTATTTTTTATCTATCACTTGGATTACATGTGGATAGATTCAATAGATACATAATTAATAATTACATATGTATACATATAGATGTACCATATCTGTATACGTGTGTGTGTGTGTGTGTGTGTATTCCTAAATATAATGGAAATAAGTTTTAAGGCTTTTTTTAAGTCAAATTTTTATTTCCTGTTAAATCAGTTTTCTAACTCATATAATTTGTCTTCAACCTAAAGGTCTTTTAAAAGCACTTTGTTTTCTAATATGGTCTGCTGAAGATGAATTCTTTCAGCATTTTTTTTAACATCTGAAATGCTTTGTTTGTCCTTTATTTTTGAAGAATATTTTAACTGGCTCTAAAGCTATAGATTCACATTGATTTCCAGTGGTTTGTTTTGATTTTAGAAGGGTAAATGTGTCTTTCAATTATCTCTGGCCTTATTTGCGGCTGCTAAGAGATCAAGGATCATTCTTATTTGTTGTTCCTGTCTGTGTAATGCGTCTTTTTCTTTTAGATATTTGTAAGATAGTTCTCTTTCTCTTCAATTTTCAGAAATTTGACTGTGGTGTAACTCAGTGTAGTCTTCTTGCTTGGGAGTTGCTGAGCGTCCTGCGTCTGTGGCTTAATATGTTTCTTCAGTTTAGGAAAATACCAGGCTATTATGATTTGAAATATTTATTCTCTATTCTTTGTCTTTTCTCTTTCTGGGGCTTCAAAACCACAGAAGATCACTTGATATTTTTCTATTAGATCTTGGGTGTTATGTCCCATTTTGAAAATCTTTTTTTCTCTGTAGTTCTGCTTTGATAATTTCTACTGACTCATCTTCAAGCTCAGTTATTTTCTCCTCTGCTGTATCCAGTCTGCTGCTATACTCATTATAAGAATTCTTCATTTCTAGTACCACATTCTTTTTCATGTCTTGCATTCTTTTTGTGTATTTCTTCAGCATTTTTCATCTTCCTGTTGGAAGTCCCCTCTATTCACATATTTTCTGTGTTTTCAACTAGATTCTTTAGCATATTTATTACAGTTGTTTTAAAGTCCCTGTCTGATAATTTCACCACCTGGTCTATCTCTTGGTCCAGCTGCTATTATTATTCCTTATAATTTCTATAAACCATTTTTATTTCCCTAATTACAAGTAAATTTAAGCATTTTTCAATAAGCTTATTAGTCATTTGGATATCTAGGTATTATTTAGACTTTTATCACTTTTCTAGTTTATTTAATTGATTCTTTAATTCTATCTATAATTTATTGGTTTAGGCTTTTCTCATTACTTACACACAGTGTCTTTAGTTATTTGGAAGCTTTTATATTTTGATATAGCCAAATTTAGTAATCTTTTGCTTTAAATCTTTTTGAATTTTTACCTTGATTTAGAAGGGCTCTTCTACTTTAAGTCATAAACACACTTTTCTATGTTTTCTTATAGTTTTTGTTTATTTTGAAGTTTCCCTTATTATTTCATCTGGAATTTATTTTAGTCAATAGTATGAGGTAGAGATTTAAATACTTCTTTTCCAAATGAGTATCTTCTTATTACAAGACAATTTATTGAATAGTTTATTCTTTTAACACTGATTTGAAATTTCATCTTCATCATACTTTTAGATTAATTTTGGACTAATATATACATGATTTCTTATTAATAGTCCATTTTGGAGGGAATAATGAGTATTCTCTGTGTACAAATTTATAGGCATATGCATATATATTTCTCAAAAATGTTAAGTATGCTTATTTAACATGATATACCTATATTCACTCTTTTTTCTACTTAATCTGTCAAATTCTGGGACAATTGTACTAAAAACTCTCATTTTGACTTAAATTCTCAATTTCCATTCTATTTATTTGTCTTTACCTTTATATGTTCAAAAATTATGTGGTAGGTACAAAAGCTCATTATCTATCTTTTAAAAATGAGGATAGTCTTATAATGTGATGTATACATCTGCCATTTTAAATATTTTTTACTTAAAATTCAATTTTATTTTATATTAATATTGACATAGGTATTTTTGAAAGCATTTCTCTGAGGTATATTTTTCTTCATTTTCAAGTCTGTTTTTTTTTTTCATGGGTTATCTTTTATAAATGCTGTAGGTTGTACTTGAAAAAAAATCCCATCTGAGATTGTCTATCATTGAATACATAAATTGAACTCATTTATATTTTTTATTATTACACATATAGTAAGACTTATAGTTGTCATGTAATTTTGTATTTTCCATTTCCCCCCATTTCTTTATCTTCTCCAATTTCTGCCATTTGTTGATCTGATTGTTGGTTTTTATTGTTTTTGATAATCTTATTTTTTTTAACTTCTAAAGGATTGAAAGAAATAAATGTATGTCTATTTTTCTAATGGTTACCCTTAAATTTTTAAAGCACATATTTAAACAATTTCTAGATTTACTCAGGCTATGATTCTCCCTTTAAAAATGAAGAAATTAATCTCTAGTTTTAGGAATCATAATAAAATATTAAAGACCATTGGCAATCCTCCTCATTATTAAAAAATAAGAGAATAATATGAACAACTTTATGTCATACACTTGAAAATCTAGATAAAATTAGGAAACTTTTCAGTAAACATACCTTACTGAAACTGATACAGATTAATAGAAAATCTGAATATTATTCTAACTAAAATATTGAATACATAATTGCAAGCCTTCCACAAAGGAAAATCAAGGTACAGATGACATAATTGATGAATATTTTTAAATATTTAAGAAAAAAAATCCCACAATCTTAAACCTATCCAGAGAATAGAAAAAGAGGACATCTTTTACAAAACATTTTATGAGACCAATGTATTTTGCTACTGACATTTGACAAGAGCATTATGAGAAAGAACAGATACTGGCCAATATCTTTTATTAACATGGAATAAAAAAATCCAAGCAAGATATTAGCAAATTGAATACAATGGAGATATGTAAATTTTCGTACATCCTGCCCTAGTGGGTTTTATTTTAGGATTGCAAGACTTGTGTAATGTTGAGAAAATCAACCAATATAATTTACTACATTAACAAAATAAAGTAGAAATATCTTATGATCATGTTGGTAGAAAAACATTACTTGATATAAACCAGCATTTACTTATTTAAAAATGTAGAAAACTACTAATAAAATACTTAAGATAGATTAAGAGATATTTTAAAGTTGCATGTCAAAAAACATCTCATTAATGATACAATAAAAAAGATTCCCCTTATAATTGGAAGTGAGACAAAGATGTCTCAACTTTGTTTGTATTTTGTGCTTATAAACCAGTTCTTACCTCATTGCTTCCAAATAACCTACTCATTCTATATTCTAAATACCTCTGAACCATATCCATGTCACCCAGTGAGGATTCTTTTGCTGGACATCCCCCCATTCTAGTAGTCACATTTGGTCTGTGACTTCATATAAACCCAGGGCTCCATTTGGCCAAGGTGTTGCCAGTATTCCTTTGGCTGTTTCTGAGCCATCTACCAAGCTGTTTGTTAATTATGTATCATAAATACATATCATATGTGTTTCCCTATTCTATTCTTCTTATCCTTCATAGTCTCCTGCAGTGGTAAAGACAAGTTGCTTTGAATTTGCTAATAGAGACTAATTAGCAAAACCTGAGTCATTAAGAATGTTGAGAATGGGGAGATAAGTGGATGGAAGAAGCTGCTGCTTTCCAGATATGGAACTGATTGGTCATGCAAAAGTATCTCAAGCAAGGAAATAGATGTAGCTGGAACTGACCACGACGGCTCCCTCTCTTTGGCTCCTAACAAGAGCCTGAAGCTGAGGTGGTGGCCTCTAGTCATAAATCTGGGGTAGTAAGAAGTAGGCTTCCATTTAGGATTGCTTCCATGAAATGATTAGTGAGGATCTTTAGTGTCAAGGTGAGTGACTGTTTGAGGCCAAAGCATGGGGGTAAAAGAATTTACCAAGACAGGAATTAGTTTACAAGGACAAATTTATTACAAAAGGGGAAATATACTGCAAGAATACAATGGGCAAGACAGCAAAAGGAAGTCTGCCTGCCAAGAACAAGGGCCTGGAGGGGAGTTTTATAAGGTGGCTGAATGCTTGTGGACAGGATGCCTGGATACAGGTAGGCTGTGATCTGAACACTGATACAGGTCACCTGGGTGCTAGTGGGTCTTTTGCAGTTGACCCAATTTCTCAGAACGTTTACTCCTCTCTACCCCAGATAAGGCCATTCTTTCATTTTTCTTTTAACTCTTTAGGGCTCCACATTTAGGACAGGATCTCAAAGTTGGAAAGCACTTTAAGTTTATCAAAGTCAGCCTGACTTAACGCGGGAATCTTTTCAACAATGTATCAGTAACCTGTTTCTGCATATGTGAGTTCTATTTAGAACAGGCTGTCTTCACCATGTAATCAGTAAGATAGAAAGTTATACAATATAGTGTCTTGTGATCATTTATAAGGAATAAGATCTTTTCCTGTCTCTCTATTCCTTAAGATTTCATGGTTATGATCAGAGTAACAGAGGAAGCATGGTGGCACCTCTGACTACAGAGGAATAAAAATTACTGCTAGCATTTGCCTCTGTAAATAAGACACGTAGAAAAGAAGATTTAGACATAGGAGCTGGCTTAACTCTTTTCACTGCCAGCTATTTCTTTGTTTTCCTGAACAGAGCACTTTCTTATTTATATAATTAAGAACTTTACTTTTGTAAGAGTTAAAGACAGAGGAAAGAAGCACGAAAAGCCACTCAACAGTCAAAGACGGGTTTATTTTGGAGATAACCTAGAGGGGCTTCTGGCCAGTTTTGGTCTGGAGCACTCTCTCTTACAGACTAAGAGATGTAAGGGTTCAGGGCAAGAGAACTTAACCCAGGCTTAGCATGTGTTTCTTATTTTTATTAAAAGACAAATCATGGTAGGACTGCTTTGCTTTATTATACTTGGCTTAATAGTTTGCATACAGTGTAGCAAGAATAATTATTTGTTACATATGCCTTTTAGAGGGATTTTCAGTGAAAAATCCCAGGCACTGTTCAATACTGTGACAAATCAGACATGGAAAAAGGGGCATGATATTTAGAGTAAGATCCCAGAGGCTGTTCAATCTGTGACAAATCAGACATGGAGAAAGGGACATGAACGCGAGCAATGCCTTCAACCCCAGCCACTTCCCAGAGAAGAATGGCAGAGGTGGTTTTTGAATGGGTAACGGATGGAGAAGGAGGAGGAGCAGAGTTTGGGGCTGAAGGCTGAGGGCAAGAGGGGCCACTGGAGCAGAGGGTTTGGACAGGCAAGAAACAGATGCAGGGGGATGAGAATATGGAGGGACTTCATCTGCAGGATCAAAAGGGTTTTTGGAGGAAGGAGACCCAGGAAGGGTTTTCATTAAGAAGAACTGGGTGTCCCTAAGATTTCTTCGAGCTTAGCCCCACTGGTCCTCTGAGGACCAATGTGGCAGAACTGACTTTTCCTGGGTACTGTGAGAAAGCCAGGGGAGGGAAGAGCTTACCAGTTGGCTGGATTAGTATCCAGTGTTTGATATTCCCGTTGGAAATAGCAAAGGGTCTCTTGGACTGAAGCTGCATGAGGAAGAAATAAAAGAGAGAGAGAGACAGAGAGAGAGAGAGAGAGAAAGAGAAGGGAGGTGAGGGAGGAGGAGAGGAGAGAGCAAAGTATCTATTGCAGGTGGTCAGAAATGGATTCCTGAGACTCGAGGGTTTTGAGGGCTTGCTGGAGAGTAGCCCCAGCCTGAGCCTTGCAGGCCCCTTTAGGTTCGTTGGCCTCCTCATGCAAATCGCTCAAAAAGTGAAGTGAGAGGCAAGATGGGTGGGTGGCCAGAGACTCAGGATCTAGTGGGACAGTCAGTTGCTGTCCACTGCTTCCCCGGTTGCAAAAGATCTACCCCCAACACCCATCCCTGGTTTTGGCAGCAAATGTAAGAGTTAAAGAGGAAAGAAGTGTGAAAAGTGGCTCAACAGTCAGACAGATTTATTTTGGAGATAAACATGAGAGGCGCTTCTTGCTGATTTTGGTCAGGAAAACTTTCTCTTACAGACTAAGATTATTTAAGGGTTCAGGGCAAGAGAGCTTATCACAGGCTCAGAATGTTTCTGTGTCGGGGAGAAGTTTATGGCAGGGTTGGAATGTCTGGTTGGAGGGGAGGTTATCTTTGGACTGACATCTCTCTAGCCGGTGGGCAGGTTATCTCGGGGCTGGCATGTGTCTGGTTGGGAAGGAGTTGGGAATGTTTCTGGTAGGAGATATTATTTGTGGTTTATGGTCATGCTGACCTTAACCATCAGGCTAATGCACTTTGGATTTAGGCAGCTTTTGATGAAGGTGAACTTAAAATGGCAGTGCTTGGCCAAGATGATGATGCTTCTGCTCACCATGTACTGTTAATATTGTGTTTTTCCACTAGCATGAGAGTTCCTCTTGCTCCACATCCTTGCCAGCATGGTGTTTTCAAGTGTTCTGAATGTTGTTGACCATTTTAATAGGTGTTTAGTGGTGTCTCATTGTTTAAATTTTCATTTTTTCTGATGATAAAGTAAGTATCTTTTCATATGCTTATTTTTCATCCGTGTATCTTCTTCGGTGTGTTATCTCTTATCTCTCTTGCTTTTTTTTTTTAGTTGGGCTGTTTGTTTTCTTACTGTTAAGCTTTAAGAGTTCTGTGGATATTTTAGTTTATAGTTTCTTTATCAGATAAATCCTTTGCAAATGTTTTCTCCCACTCTGTGGCTTGCCTTTTCATTTTCTGTTGACACTGTGTTTTACAAAACAGAAAGTTTTAATTTTGTTGCAAACCAGCATATCACTTTTTTGCCTCATGGATTGTTCCTTTGGTGTCATATCTAAATATTGATTGCCAAATCCAAGGGCATCTAGATTTTCTCCTGTGTGATCTTGTAGTTTCATAGTTTTGCATTGTACATTTAGGTCTATAGTCTATTTTTAGCTAACTTTTGAGCTAGTTTTTTGCATGTGATGTCCAATTTTTCTAGCATCACTTGTTAGACTACTTTTCTCCATTGTATTGCCTTTGCTTCTTTAACAAAGACCAGCTGACTATTTTTATGTCTATTTATGGGCTCTCTATTGTGTTCTATTTTATTTTTAGCACAATGTTGAAAAGGAGTAGTAAGATGAAGCATTCCTGCCTTGTTCCTGATCTTAGTGGGACATCTAGTTTTCATCATGAAGTATGATGTTGCCTATAGATTTTTTGTAGATTTTTTTTATCAAGTTGAAGATTCCTAGTTGACCAGTTATTTTTAAAGATAATAGAAAAGGTACATGGAAGGCAGGTGCAACAGAGTCCACTAAAAATTTCCTTAAAAGAAGTAACCATCACAGAAGATGACCTGTTATTTCATTAAACTAAATATTAAAGAACATATGTTTAATTATCACAAAGCCACTGCTTAGCGGCCCTTTGGTGAAATTTGTGCTGTAATGTTTCACATGTATTTCAATCTTCTTGTCTGAAAAGTTTGCCCGTTTATTCATAATCCTATCTTCACGAGCCAGAACCAAGGGTTCCTCTTCTAAGAAGCTTTTTCTGTACCCCTCAAGTAAAAAACTTTCTTCTTTAGTATTTGAGAATAATTCTTTTGTATCTTTCTTAAGATACATATTACATTCTGCCTCATAATGTAGTTTGTAAGAACTATTGCCTGTAATTAAATGTAAGCTCCTTCAAAGATTGTTTATATACAGTAGACACTCAAATATTTAAATTGAATTAGTAGATGCCATTGAATCTATTGATTTAATAGCTCATTTATATAATTTACCTTTATAAGCAACTTCTAGAATATGATGTTGTGCCTGACATGATAGAGACTACAAAAAAGTAAGTCATAATTCCCATGTACTGAGAGCAGAGTCCAGAGTTAGAAGTAATCATTGATTCATTGAACAGTTATTGCTAATCATCCACTTTTATCTATGTCTTGGACTATGTAGCACAAATACCAAAATGAGTAAGTCATGGTCATTGCCTTCCAGGAGTTCAGTTAGTTGGTGGGAAAAGTAGAGGTGTAAATAAGCCTCTCAACTTATGTGTGAAGAGGCTACAATAAGGGGCTATTCAGGTTGCTGTGTCAGCAGTAGGTTAGAGTCGGGTGGAAAGTGATAAAGAAGGAAGTTTCTATATTAGAATAAGTTCTATTTAATGAAACAGTATCTAGTGAAGAGAAGACTGGTGCTTATAGAAAGATCTGAATTTAGTAGGGTCAAGAGGATGATGCATCTGGGAACAAGTAGTTCTGTGCATCCAGAATATGGTGTCCATGAAGAAACCTGGACTGCAGTGATGTTGGAATAGGAGATGAGAGGTCTATCACAGATGACCTCTCACTTTTCACTGCCCCTCCCCAAGATGAAGCAAAGCAAATGTTGAGACAGCAAGAGGAGAAATGGTGGATAAAGAGGGAAATCATGGAGAAAAGAAAAAAACTCTTTAAAGTTGAAAAGGGACTGAAACAGGGCTAGCAGTAGATGAATCAGTTTATCCAATGTTATCAGTCTTGAAGTCATTTCAAGTTTCCAAGAAGCAGTATATATAGTCTTTGAATTGATAGTTTTTTGCTTATTTTTACCAGTAAAAGATGAATACTCCAACTCCGGGAAGACTGACTTTGGGTTCCAGCTTGGGCACAACTGCCTTGCCTTTAAATCCAGCTTTCTCCTAAATGGCAGGAGTGAGCACCCTTCACATATTTTATGGTGGGAGGAAGCCACCCACAGAGCAAGTCATCACAGACTGCTTGTTCCTCCCAGCAGAGTGTTGACAGAACGCTCTATTCCCCAAGCTCTGCCTCTACCTCACTGAATCATTTGGAAATCTTTGCAAGTGTTTGTTGGATACGGAGGGAAAGCAGAAGGACATTCCTGGCTTGACTTTGTTGCTTGAGTTTTTGAGTGATCTTCCAAACCTTTGAGTAACAGGAATATTTTATTATTCTTATTTTGATTATTTTGATGACTACAACTTTAAAATGTCTTTAAAATATCAACTCCATTGGCCAAACATTAAGCAGTCTATGTGGAGGCTAGAAACAGAATAATAAACCTATGGAAATATCTTCTTTTTTCTAATTATCTCATACGATGCAAAAGGAAATTACATTCCAAGAAAACTTGAAACTGCATGCCCAATGTCATTCAGCCAATTGATAACTATTTACTGATTAATTAAAAATAAATTAATGTTTTTGTTTCCTTGGCAATGGATTAAGATTTTTCATCTGCCTGTTAGCTGTTGGGAGGCACATAAGAGAAGGTAAAAGAAGGTATTTACTTAGATAGTTTTTGTAAAAATGACAGAAGAAGCAGGCATCAAGTGATAACTCAGAAAATTTTGCTTCAAAATAGAGAAAGATTATGAGGTGTGTGCGTGTGTGTTTACATATGGCTGTGTGTCTATGTCTGTGCATGTATGTGTCTATGTGTGTATAATCTCATCGTTTTTCTAATTCAGATCTACAATGCTATATTTTCTGATTCTGTGTACCTAATTCTGGTTAGTATGTGCTTTCTGATATGTTGTTTAACTGCTAAATACCAAACTGTCCTTAACCTTTCCATAGCCAGATTGGCCTTGGTATTCCTCAGTTCCTTGTTAGTATTCATTTAAATAGTCATCCATTCAACAAATATACATTGAGTACATTTTCCATGCAATTATGACATGAATGCTAAGATCTCTATCCTGAAGAAAATCCCAGGATGGTTAAACATAAATGGAACACAGTGTCACATTACTTATAAAACCATGTGAAAATATCTTAACAGTGATTTACACTGAACTATGGGATAACAGAGGGGCCTTTAAAGTTACACTCATATAGGGAGGCATGTAGGTAGACAAGATAAGGGGGCTAGGATCGAGGTATAGATCACTCAAAATGTAGGGGTTGGAGAGAAGAAAATCAGCAAAAAACTTGAGGAAAAAAGCTTTAAGGTAGGAGAGGTTTATATTAAAAACCAAATTTAATGATTATTTTCATTAAGATATTATAGTCAACTGCATCAAATGCTGCCCAAAATTCTGAATAATAAGAAGTGAAAGTAGACCACTAGCATCCTGACTCAAGTAGGTTATAAAGGGAAGGGAAGGTGTGGACAGTGCTGCAAATGAAAGCATTTTGCTGTCATCCAAGCGAGACTCCAAGTTCTGGCTGATATTAGGATGACAGCATTGGAGGTGGTTGGTCTGAGATAAATTTTAATGGCTCCTGTATTAGTCAGTCCTCACACTGCTATGAAAAGATACTCAAAACTGGATCATTTATAAAGGAAAGAGGTTTAATTGAGTCACAGTTCCACAGGGATGGGGAGACTTCAGAAAACTTACAATCATGGTGAAAGGAGAAGCAAACACGTTCTTCTTCCCATGGTCGCAGCAAGGAGAAGTGCAGAGCAAAGTAGGGAAAGCCCCTTAAAAAAACAAATATCTCTTGACAACTCACTCGCTATCACGAGAACAGCAAGGAGGTAACTGCCTCTGTGATTCAATTATCTCCTACCGAGTCCCTCCCATGACAGGTCTTATGGGAACTACAATTCAAGATGAGATTCTGGTGGGGACACAGCCAAACCATTTCGGCTCCTTTTTTTTTTTTTTTTTTTTAAGTGATTTAATGTGGGAATGAAAGGAATAGAGAAATCAGGGGAGACTCATAAGTTCTTGGCATAAGCAACTGCCTGAATAGGCTCTGTTAACTGAGATGAAGCACACTAGAATAAAGGTAGAGATATGGGAGGGCCAAGAAGAAGCCAAGGAGAGAATAAAGAATTCAGTGTGGCACAGAATGTATAGACATTCAAGGGGAAACGTTAAGTAAGAGGGAATACCTTGGTATGAAGGAAATTCACTTGCTGGACCAGATTTGAAAATGAGAATTTGGAAATGATCATTGGTTTAATAAAAAACTAAGGTAGGAGTTGGAGAGGGATTCAAGGTTATCACATGGAGGATAAATTTCAGATAAGTCACATTAAAGTATATTGTAAACTAAAGGGTATGATCCAGTAAGGAGGACAAAAATGGTCCCCAAGCAAAGTCTGTAAATAGAATGAAGGTGAATGAGGATGTTTGAAATTAGGATTTTGGAGAGTGTTCTCTTACAGTGAAGTACAACCATAGGAATCAAGTAGAGGGAAAGATTATGGGAAATGAACAGGTCATTGAACTGAGTGGCCTTATTTAGGCAAGTCATCTACATTGATAATGAAATCTTCCAGAAAGATGACAGAAATACTATCCTAACATTTTCAGTAAATGAAAGTGAATGCCCTGGATGTTGATGACTACATAGTCTGATGGCATATGTTTCAAAGGACAGAGGAAACAAGGTCTGGAAGCAGCAACAAAGATCATAGAAGAAATTTTCACTATCTTGGAGACTATAGTACAGATTTTTTAAGGAAGAAATGAAAGGGCCATAGCTTGAGAAGCCCTATCCAGGTTTTAGTTAGAGAAAGAAGATGAAAGGATATTCAGTGAAAAGGTTAGGATGAAGAGGTATTGGTAGGTGACAGGGCATGAGTTCCAGAGGGCACAGGCATAGGGAGAGTCTCCAGGAAGGGTGGAAGATTGGGCCAGATGAGGTGACGTTCACTGCCACAAGTGCACGGCCCAACAGCATGATGTGATTACTCCTGTCATCTTCCAGGGGAGGAAGGATGAGTTAGTTCTCTGAGAGTGCTGGCCTCCCAGGACTGGTCTCTTAGTTTGTGTAGGTAATACGAGTGGAACTGAGGTTTGTGATAATCAATTTTTTGAGAATAGAAAGGGTTCTGGAGACTTTCTTTATAAAATTCCATGAGTGGCATCATGGCTGGAAAAGGGGCAGATCTTAATGGAACGCATGGGAAGTCATATGGAGTAGGGAGGGGAACAAGGTAAGCCTGGACACTATTTGAGATATTAGGAAGGCCTGAACAGAGGCTGTGTCAATGAGGATCCTTGGATGAGGTGTAGAGATGGTGTTAGAGATCCATTTGGATGCAGAATGGCTTGGGCTGTTCTCCTATTATGCAGTTCTCTTCTTGACCACAGTGTATATTCAGAAATGGTGGCCAACAGTGGAGCTATAGGCTATAATTATAACCTTAAAATTTGGTCTACAAATTGAAGGAATCTCAAGATTCTGATAAGCACTTCTAACTAATCTTAGGAAAATCCGCATTGTCACGGTGACAGAAATACTCTATTCTCCCTCTCCCAAATCCACCTGCTTTTCAATCATCCAAAGTAAGTAATTTCAAGACAACACAGTTTACCCACAAACTAACAGGGTCAAATTTATTTTCTATGAGAAAAATGATTGCACTGATTGGTGATTCTTCTTTACTTGAGAGTTCCTGACAGGATAAGAAGCAACATACAGAAGATAAGGAAAAAGAAAGAAAACTGACCAATATGAGTGATGCTTGTTTTGGATATATTTTTCATTAAAATTTGCCAACAACCCCATAAAGTGTTTATTTCATACCCATTATAGACTATCTATGAGAAAATAGATTATCAGAAAAGCTTGAAAATTTCCCCAAGATGTCAGAAAGCATCAGGGCAGAGATTAAAATCCAGAGTTATCTGACCTGAAAGCATTTGCTCTTTTAACCAGATAAGAACCAAGAAAGCTGAGAAAGCCAACTGAATTCCCCTTTTCTAAGTAACCAAGCAATTAAGTTACTTGGGTCAAAGGTGCTGAGAACAGTCTCTGTTCTCCCAGTATGAACAACCGGTTTGGCAAGAAAACCTGTTTGCATAAAGATACAAAAAGTGAAATAACCTCAGAGGACAAGAATGTAATCATTGTCATTGCTTTAAGTGTCAAAGCATCAAGTTTTATTATTTCATTGTGGCCTTAAAGCTTCGCAGTGAAAAAGGGTATGTGTAGTTGAATTTGCTCAAGTTAAGAATATGTGAAGTAGAATTAATGTAACAAAGTCTTTTCTTCTCATTTTGATTATTTTAAAAAATTTTTAAACCTTGATAAGATTTTGCTATTTTTTTTCTTTTTCAAGGCATTTTTTTGTTGTTGTTGTTGTTTTTACAAAATTGATTTCTTAGGGCATATATAATTTTGCATCCTCTATTTTTTAGTTAAACATGATACTACATGCGATTTCCCATGAGTAGAAGTTTTTTACACACATAAGGATTAACGACAGCATAGAAATCAGAGTAGAAGGGATTTGAAAAGAGAGAAAGTACTGGATTTCCCAGGCACAGAATGACGTGACCCAGAATGAGGATTCCTCCTGGGGCCAAGTCAAAGAAATAGCAAGAACTGGGTTCCAAATGGTCGTTGGGATGGATGGAGTAACGAGAGAAGTCTGCAGGAAGTCACATGCCATAACTTGTGCCCTGTCTATCCACTGAGCAATTCCAGGATGCCACCTGATCTGTGTCCCTTTCTGAAGGGCTGCTCTGGTGGTCAGGTGAGTGAATGCCAAAGGAAGGCCATTCAAGCTTTAGAAAATTCATTTCCAGAAGCAGGTTTGTTTACCAACTGGAAGGCATCCACTAAATGGGATGGGAACAAAAGAGGTTTTCTTTATGAACCAGTCCCTGACCCTAGCCTTTAGCAAGGGTTCCCATTTTCTTTGGCAAGCCTTTTTCCTGCTCTTTGGCCAAGTACAGCGGAGCTGGCAGAGAGGATATCCTTACTGGTTGTGTAAGGCTGGAGGCTGAGGTCAAGCATGCGATTCATTGTAAGAAGAAAGTTTGAGGACATACAAATAAAGCAGCACTTTTATCTAAAAATTTAACAATTCCTCCAGTGTTATATTTGGAAAAGCAGTTGCTGAGTTAAAATTTGGCATTATGACACAGAAGCAGCAATTTGAGTACTATCCGCTACTTGTTCCCCCCACAATGCAAACTCTACCATTCTAAATGAAAAGCACTTTCAGCCAAAGTCAGTGAAGGAGTGAGATTATTTGGGGGATCTTATTTTTCTGTAATACATTATTCTTTTCTTCAAACCATTTGAGCTTTTATTGAATCTGATATTTCATGGATGTTGCTGAGCATGATTTTGGAGTTTTTTCCTCCTTGTGAAATTTTGCACTGTCAGTGTTGAGGCTGCCATTGTCATTCACGCTCACAAGATGCAAGGCACTGCCGAAGAGATTTTTTTTATCTCCCCGAAAGACCCAAAACCTATGTGAAGCTAAATAACTAAAAATTCAATGAGACTTTTAAAGGTCGTTTTGCTTAATGTTATGAATTCTGGTATACCAAATAATTCTCTAAAGGTTAGGAATATAATCCAATCTGCATTATTTTGTCTTGTGTTATTACTGACATTTTTATAATTTGCTAACAGCAGATATTCCTAAAGTTAACTGGCTAAAATATTGACCGCTAATATAAATATATCTATCTATATTTTCCCTTAATTTTTAACTTATCGAAATGTCTTAGTTTTTGTTTTTTAACATAAAATTGACAGTCATCATAATTATTAATTTGCAATTGCAACAATAAACATATATACTTATGACAGGATTTGAATATATAAAACACGTAAGAAAACTGTGCTACTAGTTGCATCTGAAATACTCACCTATACTTGAAAGAAAATACTTATATTTGTAATAAATCTGAATGGTTTGCCTGTTGCAAACAGACTAGAAATGATGATTTACATGTCATGTGATCAGTGATTATGCATAAGTTTAGGGATCCTAGAAATGCTACTGAAGTATGTGTTTGGCTATTTGGCCATTTCTCTAAACTTGAAGAATAAATGAATGCAAATTAAAGCATATGTCATGGAAGTAATTGCATCAGAAAGTGTGGTTTGAAACCTTGCTTTGCTGTTTTAGTTTGGTATTTGCTGATTCAACACCTACTATGTGCCAAAAATTCACTTAAATTCTAGAGACACGTAAATGAGTAAGAGAATGGCCCTTGTTCTTATGCTGCTTATAGTCTGCAGAGACTGAACAATTTCTGTTGCTGCTCTAACCTGCTGTATCCTGCTCTTACTCTGCCAGTTTTACAGAATGTTCATAAAGGTCAAGTTAAATAATGGGGGCAACGGTTACTTTTCGTGCCAGGTGCATATTATGTTCATTAAGATATTAATGAACATATTAATATCTTATATATATATTCATTATATGAATATTTATTCATATATTCATTATATATTCATTATATTCTATATAATGAATATATATGTATTCATTAAGATATTAATGAATATATTAAATTCATTAAAATAGGATATTTTAATGAAGGGGACACAGATCAGCCATCCAATAGGATATATAGCATAGTCGTAGGAACATGCTTGGAATCCAGTTCCTAGCTTTGAGTCCTGGCTGCCTGTTTGGCTTTAGACATGCAACTTAATATCTCTGCTCTTCAATTTACCATAAAATTGTGACAATTATATTACCTCCTTCATTGACAATTAAATTAAGTAATGAATGTATAGAATTCAGCATAGAATCTAGCACATAATAAGCATTCCACTGAGGTTAACAGTTATTAAATTTCAGTAGAGCGTATCCCCAGTTTGGAAATAAGGGAATGCAGAAAGGTTCTGTAGTTTACATAAGGCCACACAACAAGTTGCAGAAATGGGACTCAGCCAAGCCGATCAGTTGCCAAAGCCCTCATTTTTCTCCAACATTTGGATCTCAAAAATAATTTTATAGATAGAACTGTTGGATAAATTTGAAGGCTATTTACTGGGTGTGTCCTCAGGTTGAGTTTCTTTGCCCTCCGTCTACCTCCCAGACCACCAAAGTGAATCCCCAGAGGGTACGTTTGGTCTGATGACTCAAGTGGCCACTTAAGTCCCAGCTGCCCTGCCACAGAGAGGGAAGCATTTCACTGAATTGAGACAGTGAGCTTGGCTCAGGGGGATGAGCCAGGTTCATGTATGACTGTGAAGCTGGATCGTTCATCTGACTGTAGGCATTCTGGCCTTCTTTCTCCCTTTCACTGAGCCAAGCCCAGGAGCTGAACTCATTGTGTCTGATTTGTTTGTGTTTTAAGTTAGTTTGCAGAATTACTCTCCCACGATGGCAGAGAAGTCACAAGGATCTGACAACCTTCAAGAAGGCCAGGAAAAGAGCAAGAGAGAGCTCCTGAGGTGCACCAAGAGTGTGTGGGCTCCACTGGATGAGCGGCTGCCCCCTGACCCCGAGGAGGAAAGCCGGAATCTCACCATCCCCATGCTGGGTGAGGAGGACCCTCAGGGCTATTCGAAAACCTTCCTCTGTGAGTGGTGAGAGATGCCAGAGCTTTTGGCCAAGGGCAGGTGAATTTGGAACAAAAGTACTTGGCTTTGAATATACCAGTGTTCCTGGCATGATGCCAGAAACATTTATGAAATGGACCCTTCTGACTTCTGCTGTAGGCATTCAGAACACAGACCTCCTTGAAAGAAGTGGACCAGTTAATGAATGAACTCTGCTTCCTTTCCACTCCAACATCCCTCATCCTAAGTCCCCAGGACTTTGAAGCTGTGTGGGCCGCAGGCATGAGGCTTCTTTCAGGTCATCAAACATTTTATTAAAAGACTGATTTATTGGGTCCTGCAGTAGGCATTGACAAAAATTTTAATCATTTAAAGAGTAAAAAGTAAGAGAATAATTTCCAGCAACCTCCTGTCCCCATTATGTGACTGTTGAATGGTCTTTCTTCTTTGCCCATCACCCGATTCATTCTAACTCTTCACAGTAGCTCAAGTGAAGAGCAATATGGACCCCCCTGTGTCCACCTGGCTTTTATGGTTCACCTGACATCATGTAAGGGGATAATTCAGGTACCTCACTATTTGGTAGGATAAAGTCAAACAAAATCAGCCCTGAGTACACAGTAGCCAAGCAGTACACAGTAGCCAAGCAGAATGGAAACAAATATTTAACAGAAAATGCTGCTTTACATCCTCTCCTTTTTGCCTGTTGGCTGTTTGTTGAGTCAACGATAAAGATCCACCTTAAAAGACTGGTGCCTTTTTAACACAGGGTGCCTTTGGCAATCCAGGGACTCTAGTGCAATTTGTCCCTGGAATGAATGCAAATATGGTTTCTAACCTGGCAGAGAACCCCTTGCAAATAACCATCACTGGCTGGCTGCCTTAGGTAAATGCCGTGATTCAGTAAGGAGAGGCTCTGTGGTGATTTATATCCAACAAGAGAAAGACAAAAGTCTCTAATGCTTTCTCACCCTTTGTATTCACACCAGGTAATTTAAAAATTATTCTGACAGCTCTTGCTCTTCAGTAGTTTTTCTTTTCTCTCACATTTTCTTTCATTTTTTCTTTTTTGAAGTTAGTCTTTTGACGAGTTTACAATTCATTCTCAGGAAAGGCTGATCATGGAAAACAGGAGGTTTTGCCTTCAGGAAAAAAAACGAATATGCTTATGGAAGGAAACATGTGATTAAATATGTGGGAAATACAGCAACTGAGTGGTGGCTTAGTAAACAGGGCAATGTCCTTTTAACTGGTTGTGCTTTGACTAACTGATCTGTTCTTTCTTATTTGTAGAAGATTCCAAACAAGAAAGTATTCAGCAGTGGCTGGACTCTGGATTCTTGTAAGTGTTTTTTCTGTGTGTGCGCCTTATATATTTCTCTTGCAAAGATCCATGAAAACAATGTGTGTAATCCTGCCTGGGCGGCGGGGGAGGGGGGTGTAGGGATTTTCATTTTAATTGTACTTGAAATATTATCCTATTATTTAAAAACCATATATCAGTTTAAAACTACAAAATAAAATACTACTTTAGTCCCTGACTGTTCATTGGCTTCTAAAAGTTCTCTCTTAGTAAAACCTAACTTGTATATGCTCTCATCTGTTTGATTATAAAGTAAATCAGTACAATTTATTTACACACATTGTTTGACTCACAATACTTTTGTTTCTTTATAGTGTCTCTGCAAATGAAAACTTTCCACAAGTCATTGACCACACTGGTAAGACAAAAGAAGCACTTATGCTTTGCAAAGCTGAGTAGGAGATATATTAAAATATCTATGTAAATAAGTCTAATGAGAATTATCAGAGGTTTCTAGGAATGAACAGCCCTCAAAACCTATCCACTTCAATCCCTTCATTTGACATACGACTGTGACAAAAATGATACAGGCTTCCCCAGCAGCAGGTTAAGGGCTGCAACCAGGGCCTTTGCCATATCAACAGCTCAGACTATAGCATAAACTCACTGGAAAATGAAAATGTTTAATTTTCCCCATACTGTATTATACTTTTATTTCTGAATCTAGTTTTTTTTTTTTGTATTCTTTGGTCTCAAAATTTCACTTATATTCCTTCTTTCTCTTTTTTTTTTTTTTTGAGACGGAGTTTCACTCATGTTACCCAGGCTGGAGTACAATGGCGTGATCTCGGCTCACCGCAACCTCCGCCTCCTGGGTTCAGTCAATTCTCCTGCCTCAGCCTCCTCAGTAGCTGGGATTACAGGCACGCGCCACCATGCCCAGCTAATGTTTTGTATTTTTAGTAGAGACGGGGTTTCACCATGTTGACCAGGATGGTCTTGATCTCTTGACCTCATGATCCACCTGCCTCGGCCTCCCAAAGTGCTGGGATTACAGGCTTGAGCCACCACGCCCGGCCCCTATATTCCTTCTTTCTAATGATACACTTGTTCTCAAGAATGAAAGTCTGAATTCTAAAGCATACCATGCAAATATTTCTGAGGCAGAAAGTGTATCACACTTGTTTCACTGAGATTTGATAAAAGCATTAGAAAAAGAAAAAAAATCACAGGACTCAGAGTTTCCACCTTCATTAAATGCTATACCATATTTTATAGAATCTAAGACCCTTCAATTATAAAATGCATTCATATTTTAAGTATCATGTAGAAAAAAAATCCTGGCAATTACAAATAAAAGGCCATATTGATGCTAAGACATATCCTGATTTCATAGATGTTAAAATGTGAAAAAGTATGTTTCAAAATGAATGAAATGTTATGAAGAATTTATGTGAAAAAAATGACATAAATTAGGAATTTAATAGATGAAAAAATAATTAGACATAGCCACTTACTTTGCTGTTTTTAATTATTTCACTTCCTCTACTGTCATCTTACATTAAAATTGACCATTGACTACACATCAGTTTAAATTTTGAACTTTTTCACTACTTTTAAAAGAAAACCTATATGTATCATTGAAATTTCCCTTTTCATCAACCTTCTTTATTTTTTCTAATATAAAAGTTCCATGATGCCAAATACTGTAAAGATTTTTGTCAATAAATCAAATGTAAGTACCTCTCTGCTCATAATAGTTCAGACTCAAGGAAAAGCAAAAACTTCAGAAATATAGCCAGCATTCCATATCCCTCTGACCTCTTCTCTAGCACTAGCTGTGGTGAGAGCCCTGACACTGGCTCTGAGGTCATCAATAAGTATACCAAAAGCATCACTTCCCAGAAATTAAAAACAAATCACAGCTCTTCCTCTTCTGAACCAAGTCAATGAACTGCAAAGGCACAGACATGAGGTAAAGACCTGGAGGAAAAATGGCAAAGCGGTATGGCTCTGAGATCAGAAACGCACGGTCTCAATTTGCCAGGTCCTTTATCTTCAGCAAGCTTTTTAACTAATAATAATGGAATAGCTTCTTACACGTTTAATTGAGCCTTTGCTTGTACAAGGCCCTTTCTCATCAATCGTATTTTAAACTCCATGGCCTGTGTGGTAGCGTGGTTGGCTCTGTCTTTTTGTTTTTTTGCAAATGAGAAATTTGCAGCACAGAGTGGTCGAGTGCCATGATTGTTGGTCACAGCTGGTTAGAGGCAGGTGGAAGAATGGAGGCCCGGCGTTCTATTAATATCAATCCTGCTGTGTACTGGCTTTAGCCTTCATGAGAGAGCTACACTGAGCTTGGGGGAGCTGAGAGACACACTGGGAAGGGTGGACTCTAGAATAGTACCAGAAACTGGAAACCTGAAGGTCATGGCAAGGGTGGCAGGGAGTACAACTGTGGATGTGAAAAGGACTCAAAGAGGAGGAAGAAAAGAAGTCACTGTTGGAGGGAAAATCCTGTCAAAACTCATAAAATACTGAAAAGATATAGAGTGACGCATTAATTTCCTAGGGCAGCAGTACAAATTATTACAGACTTGGTGCTTAAAACAACAGAAATTTATTCTCTCACAGCTATGGAGTCTGGAACCCCAAATCAAGGTTTAAGCAAAACTGATCTCCCCTGAAGGTTCTAGGGAAGAATCTCTCCTGGTTTCTTTCTAGTTTCTGGTGGCCTCTGGCAATCCTCAGTGTTCGTTGGCTTGCAGCTACATGACTCCTTTCTATGACTTCATCTCTTCATGGCCTCTTCTCCTTGTGTTTCTTCTCCTCTTCTTATAAGAACACCAGTCATTGGATTAAGGATCCAGTGTATTCCAGGGTGATCTCATCTTAACTAATTAACTATCCACAAAGACCCTATTTCCAAATAATGGCAAATTTTGAGGTTCCAGGTAGACATGAAATTCCAAGGGACTCTAGTCAACTAACTAGAGTTCATTCTAAGGCTGGTTTCCTTATTAATCACTTCTGAGGCTTTGCATACTAAAGTAGCAGCAAGATCTAAGTGTCGTCATCTTACAGGTGACCCAGTGCCTCCCACAGAAAACATTCTAGTGAGCCTTCAGGCCTTGGACTGGGTCCAAAAAACATGGATAGGTTGGATAAGGCTTCAATGGTCCTGTTCCTGATTCCCTGCTGGGTTCTATGATGGCCAAGGTGAGGCCTGGCTTTTTATTGGGACTCTCTGGCTGTCATGCTTATCTGTAGCTACCTAAAATCTCAAAACTCATTTTTTTTTTAAGCTGGAATCTGGTTGGCCCATTTTGTACCTTGCTTACCACCAGTATGCCAGGTAAAGCCCTTGGCACTTCAGCCTCTTCATCAGAAGAACTGGGAGGGGAAGGAAATTAATGCATACTGAGGGTGTACATGCTAGATGTTATATATACATTATCTTGCTTATCAGACCACCTTTGAGGTGAATATTACATGGAGGAAACTGAGGCTTAGAAAGGTAAAGTAACTTGCTAAAAGCCACCCAGTTAGTAGGTATGGGAGTTGAGATTTAAGCTTAGATCTATTTGTTTGTATAGGCATGCTCCCCCTCTAGAAGTCTAATAAAATATACTACACATGTTATGCATGGAAACCACTGGAAAGAAAACCCTGTGCTGTGGTTTCAATGTCCCCTCCAAAACCCATGTTGAAAGTTAATCACCATTGTGACAGTATTGAAAAGTGGGACTTTTAATAGGTAAGTAAGTCTTGAGGACTCTGCCTTTCTGAATGGGTTAATGCCCTTATCCTGGAGTGAGTTATTTATCACAAGCTTGGGTTAATTTATCATGAGAGTGGGCTCCTGATAAAAGGGTGAGCTTGGTCCCCATTTTCTCTCTCTCTTGTGTGCTTGCTTATCCTCTGCCTTCCACCATGGGATGACACAACAAGAAGGTCCTCACAATATGCAGCCCCTTGATCTTGGACTTCCCAGCCTCCACGTCTGTGAGCCAGATAAACTTCTTTTCCTTGTAAATTACTCAGTCTGCGGTATTGTGTTATAGCAGCAGAAAATAGACTAAGACACCCTGTATCCACATTCCTGTTGGAAAAGTCAAAGCATGGGCCATGTGGGTTGAGTCACTGGCATTTCTCCCTCCAGGCCTTCTGATTTTTATGCATCAGCCTTTCGGGACCACAACACAGTCCTCTGGAGTTCAGCTGTTTTGATGTGGTGTGATACTAACTTTTTTAAATATCAGCCAAGTGTCTATATCCGTAACTTTAAAAAGATACATAAAGTTGGTCAAAGGGTATAAACTTGCAGTTATAAGATGACTAGGTTCTAGAGACCTTAAGTATACCCATGGTGACTATGTTAGTAATAACATATTTTGTTCTTAAAATTGTCTAAAAGAGTAGATCTTGAGTATATTTGCACCTCAAAAAGAGGTATTTTTTACCTCCAATAAGAGATGGAGATGATTTGAATTCAAGTCTGTCTGATTTCAAAATTCCTGCTCTTTTAACCAGAAACTAGTATACCTCTAATGACTGTACACTGGTATAAATCAACGGTTATTAATTTTATGTCTAACTTTTTCTTACTTCTGTGAGCCAATTTTGGGTAGCAAAAAAGAATGCTCTCTAAATTTAAGGTTTTAATGTTGAGACATGCTCCAAAATTTTTTCCACTGCAATATAGAGGCACATAGAGTAGATTTTAATTCAAAGAAAAAATACTAATTAGAAACAGTTCTAATAGTAAGAAAGAAGTATAAAGCTATCCTGAAATTAACCTATGAATAACTCCTATAACTGTAATTTGCCTCAGTTCTCACCAGCCTGTAGGCACAAGTTAGGTTACAATAACATTGGTACGTAAATGTTGCTGGATTATTGTCCCCTTCTTGGTGACAAAGGTCTATCTGCAAAATATGCCCCCTAAGTATTTCTGGGAGTTATTAGCTGTCTCATTTTCATAAATGAGCTCCCTTCTACTGCCCCTGCTACTACTCCAATAGAATCCTCTTGTATCACTACATAGAAAAGTCATTTCAACACTTTCTGAACATCATGTTTTTCTGCTCCTCTGGAACCGCTGTCATTGCCTTTCAGCTTTGATGGTGCTTTATTTATTGCAGAATTATATAGAAACACTCATATTCCATGGCCAGACACAGTTGCTCACGCCTATAATCCCAGCACTTTGGAGATTTAGGCAGCATTACTATTATTTTATGTCACATAAAATCCATGATGAAAATAATCTTTCAGCTTCTTCCTGCAGCCCATATCTCTCCTTGAACTTTAGACTGAAGTGACCTAAGAACAAACATAACGTCAACTCTATTTCCTTGCCCAAAGGCACACAACGTTTTGAACATATCCCTTTTATTCCTCTCTTCAGTATTTAGCAAATACGTTTTGATTGTCTCCTATAAACCAGGCATTCCATTAGGACTGAGAATCTATACATGCAATGGTGATAGAGACAATAAACAAATAAATATGTAATGTGCTGGGAGGATGGATGATCAGGAAAGGCAATGAACCGCTGTTTCAGGCAAATAAGATGGCATATGCAAAGCCGGGGGCAGGAATATGTCCTCTGTGGTCCAGGAATAGCAAGAATGCCTGAATGGTTGCAGTTAAGTGAGCAAAGATGAGAGTAGAGGGCTAGGGGTTAAAGAATGATCCAGAAGTCAAATCATTTAGGGCTACATATATCCCTGTAATTAGTTTGGCTCTTATTCAGTGTCAGAAGAGAATCCTTTAAAGTGTTAGAAAGAAGTGGTGTTAGCTTGGTTCTTTTTGAAAGAACAACTCTGGCTGCTGTTCACAGAGTTGACTATGGGAGGAGGAGGCTGGAAGAGTTGAAGCAGGGGGCCCAATTCAGAGACTAATATGATAATCTGGAGGAGAGAGGTTAGGGCTATATCAGGATAGTAGCAATTGTTGTAGAAATGTTGGATTCTTGATATGTTTGAAATGTAGACAGGGCAGCGTATGCTGGTGAATTGAATGTGGGATATGAAAGAAAGGAATCAAAGATGACTGCAAAATATTTTTCCCAAGCAACTGAAATAATGAATAGCAATTTGTTGAGATGGGAAAAACAAAGAAGGATAGGGCTTTGCTTTGGAGACAGGAAATTCAATTTTAGGCATGTTGTGATTCAAATGCTTAATAGATATCCAAGAAGATACTATTGAGTAGGTAGTTGGAAATACAAATCTGGAGTTCAGAGGAATGGTCCAGGAATATATATACACATATATATGTGTTTGTGTCAGAAGAGAATCCTTTAAAGTGTTAGAAAGAAGTGGTATTAGCTTGGTTCTTTTTGAAAGAACAACTCTGGCTGCTGTTCACAGAGTTGACTATGGGAGGATGAGGCTGGAAAGAGTTGAAGCAGGGGGTGTGTATACATACACACACACACACACACACACACACACACACACACACACACACATTTGGGACTAATTGACCGGTAGATGGTATTTATAGACAGAAGAGCACACAAGCAAGTGCAGACAAAGAAGAGGCCAGAAAGATGTGAAGGAGCAAAGGAGAAGAGGTAGGCAATGAGGTAAAAAGGGAACCAAGAGAAAGGAATCTGAAAGGCAAGTGAAATCAGTGTGTCACAGTGGGAGAGATCAACATATCAGCTGTTGTTAATTGATTATTTATGAGCAGGAATGACACCCGGTCATCAGTTTTGGCAATGGAGGCCATTGGCAACCTTGAGAAGAGCTATTTCAGAGGAAAGGTGGCGAGAAGATAGTATGGCTTTCAAGCGGTAATGGTATTAGAAGAATTGGAGACAACAGAAAACTGCTTTGAAAGTTGAGAGGTAAAGGGAGCAGTTAATTGAAATGATGACTGCAAGAAAAGTGAAGGCAAAGAGGGTATTCTCTTCAGGAGCTGAAAGCTGCTGCAGCCAGGTGTGTAGGTTGATGGGAATGATTGGCGGCTGAGATGTACTGAGGCATATGGTGCCTTCCCCTGGCCTTCCTGAAGCTGTGGACAGAGCCTGGACCTCCTGCTCTGGGACTTCTCTTGGGGTATTGAAATCTCTTCCAATAAAAAAAATATTGCTTACCCAAGATCATTTGCTAATAGAAATGATTTGGGTTTCTCCCTTTAGCTTTGACGGATGCCTTCCTGTGCTCCTTCTTTTTATATGAATTTCAATAACTGCAAAAGTTTGGACAGCTCCCTTTGCTGCTTACATTCTGAGTCTCACTGAAGCACTTCCCAAAGGATGGAATCTCATCTTCTGTTCTGTCTTCTGGCAAATGTTAGGACATCTTAGCTGAATGGCCTGACAGTCTCATCTCCAGGACGTTGTCTGCTCAGGGTAGACAGGTGCCATTCACTTGGTGTCATTCACCTGGATGACTTACAGGGAAGAGCCTCATGGGCATCCTTCAACTTCTTTCTCTTTTCCAAGAACTGCTACCTCTGTGGGCAGATTAACTCTTCTTAGTGGTCACCAACTACACTAGCAAGCATGTTTGATTCTCAATTTGGGCTGAATAAGGATCCACAGACCTTCCTATAACTACAAACACAAGGTAGAACATTCAGAGTCTTTTTGAGGTCAATAGTGGCGTTGAAGAGCCTATGGACATAGACGTTAAAGTCCCTCTTCCTAGGCTGCAAATTCATTCTCAAGATTCTTAATCTCAGATTCCATATTAAAGCTATGCATTTTAAAAGGCCTGGAGAGAGTATCTGGTTCATAGCAAACTCTTTCCCACCACCAGAAAACGAATTAAACATCAGTGCTATCTGGCTGGGATATGCATTGTCCTTTTAATGCCAGGATTATAATGCAAGTGAGAGTGCATTGTCATTATAATGGAAGGATAAAACTTATACAAAGAGCGCACATTTTAACATGTAGGTTTATATAATTAGCACTTGTTTTAACAACACATCCAAGCATAACTGTGAGTGAAAAGACAAGAAGTAACTCCTACAGCAAAAAGACAATTTCTGTCAAAGATACGCTTGGTGCCAGTTACTACTTGATAGGTGGTTAATTCATTTGTCTTTTTTATATTTAGTTATTTCTTCTTCTATCCCCAGGAGGTCCTGGAAGAATAAACTTACTTCTTTTCAAAAGGAATTTGTTTCAAAATAAGAACTTATAAAATAAAATATATAAATTGTGTGGCCTCTATTATAAGAAAAAGTCAAAGTAAATCCAAGTAAACATAACAGGTGTTCCCCTACTGCTTGTCAGGTGCCAACACTCATAACAATGATCTGTTTTAGGTGAAGGGAACAAAGACGTAAAATATATGACTTTTGCTTTCCGGAATGTCACTTTAACTGTCCAGGATCATTATAATTCAAATACAACCTACACCAGCTTTTCTATAAGACCCTCTAGTCTTATTCCTTCTCATTACATTCTTAGTTCTTTATCTTTCTTCATCCACTTCCTCCCGTCTTAAAGTCTTTCCTTTTCTATTCTCTTCCTCTCCTTATTTTGAGACCTGACCCAGGGCCCATATTCTCTGTAAGACCCTTCCTGACTTCTGCACTGATACTGAATCTTTCTTCTGAACGCCACTAACATGCATTTTAGGTTCCACCCATGTGGCTCTTGGCCAGTGCCACCTCAGATTGTTAGGGATATCATCAATTTCACTGACAAAATTATAAGCCCCATTGAGACAGGAATCATTTGTAAATTATCTGATCTCTCCAACGTTAGTCAACAAAAGGATCTCAGTAAAACATAATGATGGGAAATCTTCTCAAAAGAGGTGAGACTGGACCTAGTAAATGAAAGAGGGATATGGTTTTGGAAAAAACAAAGAGGCAAAGCAAGAAAAATTAATTTGTTGAAAGCAATAGGGGTTTGGACAAAGGCACAGAAATGAGAAGAAAGAGGAATATGTGCAGAAAAGCATATGCAAGGTGATCAGATGAGAAAAATGGTTTCATGCTAGGGAGCAATGGCAGAAGTTTTTCTGTTAGATTGGATGAGGTCAGGTTATAAATCTCTTAAAATCCTGAAAGATGGAATCACACTTGATGTCTTAGAATTGAGATGACACAGGAGTATCGTCTCAGGTTCTAGTTCAAATGGATAGGTAGTTGTACCTGTGGTCTGGGCTGAGCAGCATTTTGACACCCTATCTTTATTCACCTGAAAAAGTCATGAATAATTTGTGATAATGATTAGTGGTAACTGTCACAGGTGCGGTGTTGAGTGAGTTGAAGCAAGCATGTTACACATTTGCCAACTCTATTATAGTGAGTTCTGAACTCTGTAGTGAGAAGTATGACAGATGCAGTGTTTATCCTGGCAGTGGGGAGAGAGAACATGTTGGGAAGTTATGATGAACTCAGGCTTGAGGTGACGAGAGTTTACAATAAGGGTCGACAGTGGAATGGGGAGGAAGGGTCAACGACATCTGGAAATAAACAGGTAAGTGGGTGAAAAAGAACAAAGCATCCCAATGAGCTTTAAGGTTTTGAGCATGAGTATTGGCAGAGTGTGAAGTCTTTCTTTTAAATAAGATAGGTTAATAATTTGCCGACCGAGACCAACGCTGCTGCCTGCCTCTGCTGTGTGTCGTAGTCATGCAGGAGTTAAATCTACAGAAAGCTGTAGAATGCTATTATTTCAGAGCCCTGCAAAAATGTAATTTGATTAGTCTATTGGACGATATTCCAAAGAACCAAATGTCTTCCATGAATCAGTCAGAAATGCTTAGGAAAACCAAAATAAAAAATGCTTTCTAAGCCAATAAAGGTGCTAATTAGTGCCTTCTGCATATCTAACTGCATCTTCTCCAGTAATACATTTTGCAGGGTTAAGTGCGGTGTCTGCTGCTTCAGATGGCAGAAGTCCACCTAACAGTGGGGAGGGTGGCTGGAGACTCGAGTTTCTAAAAGGGAGTTAAAACTGACATTTTAACCCATGGAAGGAGTTGTATTGAATAGACTGGGAAAATTTTCTTTTCTCACTTTAACTTTTCCCCAAAGCAACCCTTAGGAAACTTGAGGATAGCAGGACTTTTTTTTTTTCTTTCTCCCTCCCCAAACACTCTTAGAGAGTAAAACCTGGTTTTAAAAAACCTAACAAGGGTATCCTGGGGAAGAAAAATAGGGAAAATATCAAAACCAAGTCACTAGAGAAGTCAGTATAGAATTGAGGAAGACCTAGTGAGCGGTCTTTTGTGGGGGATGCAGGTACACATGTGAACTACCTGTGGCAGCCTCAAGCCTAGTGCCTGCAGAAAGCTGCGGATATCTGGGCAACAGGAGTCGTTTGTCTGTCCTGTGATGGCATTCCCTAGGCATGAGCTTTCTGCTCTGATCAGAGGTAGCAGACTCAAATGCTTCCAGGAACCAGACAGGTAACTGCTAATAATAGAAGCAAGTGGAATAGCGACTGCAGAAAATTGGAGAGTACCTTGTTGCCTTCAACAGATTGCTGCCCTGAAGACACCTGGGCTGGGGCTGGGGCTCTTCCAAGTTTTAAGGAAAGTCTAGCAATCCCAATCCCTGTGAGAACTGGCACATGATGAGCCACCAGCTTGCACCTCTCCATTCAAGTTCATTATTGAAAACAGGCAAAGGGAAGCAGGAGGACCTGGTCCTGACAAACCCATCCTCAGGCCCCAGGAAATTTACTTTACAATTTTAACAAAATGGGGAAACACAAAACTAAACAACCCCCAACAGGCAATGAATAATGGTTTCATATTGCCCTGTACAAGGCTCTCAACTGCCTGGGTCTAAATGTTGGAAAAGCCTATCACTGCTTCTGCAATGATCAGGAAATAAACATACAGTAACACTGTGAAAATACCCCTCGGTCTCCCAGGACCTTGGGAGCCCAGAAAGTAAAATGGAAATCAAAAAATAAAACTAATAAATCTTTAATGATTTTATAACAATTTTTAAAATGAGGTTCATCTTGTGAGGTTAAAAAATCATATTCAGTTTTCCTTGCCTTGGTTTTCTCCAAAATCTAAGCTTAGCAGCAGAAAAGGCTGTATGTCTGAATGTACTGTCATTAGACAGATATTTGTATCATTTGAAACAAGATCAAGAAGAAACAGTAAAGGCTGGGTGTGGTGGGTCACTCCTGTAATCCCAGCACTTTGGGAAGCCAAGGCGGGCAGATTGCTTGAGATCAGGAGTTCAAGACCAGCCTAGTCAACATGGTAAAACCCACCTCTACTAAAAATACAAAAAAATTAGACAGGTATGGTGGTGCAAGCCTCTAATCCTAGCTACTAGGGAGATTGAGGCAGAAGAATCACTTAAACCCAGGAGGTGGAGTTTGCAGTGAGCTGAGATTACACCATTGCAGTCCAGCCTGGGTGACAAAGTGAGACTCTGTCTGTAAAGGAGTCTGGTAGCTGTTTTGTACATCTACAAGAGTGAGATTCCAGTGAGGGGAGTCAAACATCCCACCTGACACCCTCTAATTATTGGTGACTGTTGGGCCTCACAGGATACTAATTGTACTGTGGAAGGCAAGAAAGCCCTTTCCTTAGCTGGTTCTAAAACTGTGTAAGGCTTTCATATGTGTTATCAGACCAGAAAACACCCCACTGTGACCCAAACGGGTCCACTTTGCATGTTCCCTAGCAAACATGTTACTGTTAGGGACTTTTTCTCTTGGAGCATGCGCTTGGTTCCCTGGCAACCAGATTGCTCCTGATCAGGCAACAGGACAGAGGGCGTGGTCCATGGAGTGTGTCCACTAGATCTGTGTGGGCACTAGAATCCCTTCAAGAAGTCTCGGGTGAAGGGCTCTAAATTCTGGATGACTAGGTTTTCTGGATGACTCAATTTCTTCAGGGGTAGGGTTTTTGAAAACTCAGCAAGGCTGAGCTGGCTCTTCTCATCAATATCTGAAAACGGATCATTTCCTCTGACATTTTGTGCAATGCATTGTGGCTACAAGGCCAGGTCCCTGGCCTGTTGTACACATTTATTCACACATTCTAGGAAACCCAGAGCAATAGCAGGCAAACAGGAAAGACCAAAGCAGTGGCAAGAATGTCAGCGCTGGCAGAATATGCAGCCAAATGTCTTAGAACTATGGAATGTTTTAGGTGAAAATAGGTGTTCAAAAGCTCTCCAGAATTATCTAGATGAGCTAAACCAGGCACAAATGGAGGCTTACTTTGAGAGTTACATGCAATTAGTAGATAGAAGTGTTGCTGGTAGAAAGGGGGCAGGAATAAATTTTTTAAAAATTGCTTGCAACCATAAATATTTATTTTATCTTCCATTTAGGCAGCTTATTTAATTCATTGTGGCATCAAGTCATTACAATATGATTGCCTAAAAATTACACTGTGCTTGCATCTATGACATGATTAATAAGGTGGCAAATAGGCTTTCTCTCATCTGACAGCTTCAATCAATTGGCAGTGGTTTTCTGAGTTTCAGAAGCTCTGAGATGGAGTTGAGTGCAGTGAGCGAGAATGCTGCAATGGATTAGCCATGCCTGCCTTGCTGAAAATTGGGTATCAAATCAAACTCTGGCTCCTGGAGGTGCCTCACTGGGTGAGGGAAGAGCTAAGTGGGAGAGCACTACATTCAGAGCATCTCTTTTTAAGTCAATTTAAATTATTAGAATTTTGAAAAAGATTTTATATGATTGTGGAATTCCTATGATAAAACCTGGTATTTTAGAACTACGAAGGTAATAGGGAAAAAAGACCAGGGTTCTAAGTTCATTTCTGACTTGATGCATAAGTTTGCATCAAACATTCTATTGTAATTTACATAAATGTTTGTCACAAAATGTCACATAGAAAATTTTTGGAACATCACACTTATTTCCTAATAATGGTCATTCACTCTGATATTCCATCCTTGACAGTGGCTCCCTAGAACGTTTTATGATGAGCATTTATATATTCTCTTTATGTTTTTAGCTTCTCAAGTTTATATATGTACCCCAGCTTACCCTGTTTTATTTTTTTCAAAAATCCACTCATGAAATTTATTCTGAACAAAGAGTAGTAAATTACTCAATCTTATGTGATAATTCCAATCAGTTTGTCATGGTTTTCCTGAAGATTTGATAAGAAAGTAACAAAATTGGCAATGATGTCTGCCATGGGAGTAGCATTGGGAATGATAGCACAGAAGCCTTACATATTCCCACACACTATCTTTAAAATCCATTCTGTTTCTCATCTTGCCTGACTCTTATGAAGAGAGTTACAATTGTTTTGTAGAGCAGAGACATTACTGTATCTATTTTCTCACTACCTCTTTAAATTGTAGTCCTGTATTCTGAGCTTACTTAGGAATCCACTATTGCCAAGTGTGGTGGCTCATGCCTGTAATCCCAGCACTTTTGGGAGATGCTGAGATTACAGGCATGAGATGGGTGGATCGGTTGAGGCCAGGAGTTCCAGACCAGCCAGGCTAACATAGTGAAACCCCATCTCTAAGATACAAAAATTTAGCTGGATGTGGTGGCCCATGCCTGTGATACCAGCTACTTAGAAGGCTGAGGAACGAGAATCACTTGAACCCGGGAGGCAGATGTTGCAGTGAGCTGAAATTGTGCCACTACACTCCAGGCTGGGTGACAGAGCATGACTGTCTTAAAAAAAAAAATTTACTATTTACTTGCAAGTCAGTAACACATCTCCAGCCTTTATCATTCTAGACCAGTCTTCTTTTTCCATTTAACAGTGTCACCGAGCCTTTTGAAAATCTTCTGAAAACAGGGTATTCTTATCTCCACCCCGAAAATCTGGCATTCAGAAACAAATTCACAGGTACCTGTGGTCTGTTTCTAGACCCTCTACTCAGACAAGAACCCTAGCCCTTTATTCTCTTCAGTATTCTTTCCTATGTTTAAATCATTCAGGGATGCTTTTCCAAAATGTCTCCTAACCTCTCTTATCTTTCTTATGGTAAAAACCTTTATGTTCTCATAGAAGTACAGCGTGGCAACTCTTCCCAGTTTCATATATGTCACACATTTGTGCCCAGGAGAGCAACGAGTAAGCCGAAATGAGAACACTGGTGAACTTCTGAGGAATTTTTCCATATGCTAAACACTTCCTTCTGCAGGTGTCAGGCACATGTTATATCATGATGCTGGGTCTGAATCTTGCAGTGACCTCTCTGGTAACCAATATTTATTTCCTCTGTTTCCTCTTCAGCACCACTATCAGGCAAATGAACATTCAGCATCATCTTTCTCACATTTACTTGTTTGTTCAGAAACCTTTCATGGTTATTCACATCCTAATACATACATATAGACTCCTCTTTCTTGCTTTCAAATAAGCTGCAAGACGCTCTGTTGGCAGTATGGTGTTATACAGAAACAACAACAGCAAGCTGCTATAAGTTGCAGCATCCTACTGGCCATGAGAAATTTATTTAATCTCTCTCAGCCTCAGTTTTGCTCTGTGTTAAGGGGAGATCAATAATATCTATTTCAGGGATTTGTTGTGAGAATTACAAGAGATTGTGTGTGTAATACACTTATCATATTGCCTGGCACCAAGTTAGTGCTAAATAAATAGTAAATGTTATTGTTGAAATCAATAACAAAGGTAAGAATAAATTCCTTGATGCACTACTTTTGACTGACCATGGGCTCGTTACTAAACTTCTGTGAATCTCAGTTTCTCATCTGAAAAATAAGGATAGGTTCTAATTATAAGGCTGTTGGAAGGATTACATGATACAATGAAGGGAATATGCTTAATACATGCTGGGCCCTTCATGTATTATTTTTTGCCTGTCCCCACACTTGCTTCACAACTTTGTGTAAGATGAAAGAGCATCCCCAAATGCCCTCTGAGTGAATCAGACCACCCCTAGTACTCTGCTTTGCACTTGCTGTAGACATCTTTTTTCTCTTTAAAGGCAATACCTCTTTTAGGGGCGATACCTCTTTTCCAGCCATCATATTCTCCCCATTCTTGAAACTCCAAGACAAGTACCACTTCCTCTACGAAACCTTTGCTGAATACTACATTTAGCACTGACTTCCCTCTCTATTGAGCCAGTACATTTCTCCATGTGCTTGTCATACAATTTAGCCAGTAATTTCATTCTGTCTGTTCACCACAGAGATACCTTATATTTCATGCCCACATAACCTGAGATATGGAAATTCAATTCTACCTTGGATTCATCTGGGGATGAGCAAATCTTCCATAAGATACAAGGACATAAAGTTCCCTTCTACTTTTTTTTGTTGTTGCAGTTTCTTTGCGTGAACAAGGGATGGTTCAAATGACTGTGAAAGACTACATGAGGTAGGTAGCAGAATCAGTGTTACTTCATAACAATATTGTACAGCCACACCTTTGCTGAATAAAAGAGAAGTAGGGAAGTTTTCTTAATAGTGCCACGGATCTTGGAATCTCAGGAAACATCACTAGTTTAGTCACAGTGCCTAGAACGTTTACAGCAGCTTTGAGAGAAATAGAGGTTCCGTAAATATCATAAAATTGTGAGTAAATTAAATCAACAAATGTTGACGTGGAGGGAAATTTAATTAGAACATATGCATAAATGACATTCTACTATACTGCAACTGTTCATGAAGACCTGTTTATAAAAGTTACATTCAGTGTTTTCATTTGGCTAATGTAATTGAGTATCCTTCTACTTACTGGACAACAAGATATACAATTTCCAATGTTAGGTGGAAAGCAGTGAGAGGCTCTTCATTGGAGGAAATACTAGGTCTCAAGTGTGGTGCCCAGAACACCAGCATTAGCATCATGGGAGAACTTCATAGAAATGCACATTCCCAATCCCCATCCCAGACCTAATGAACCAGAACATTTGGAGGTAGAGTCCAGAAATCTGTATTTGTGCATGTCCTCCAGATGACTTTTTCAGGCATACTCTATTTTTAAAACCGTTGGAATAGACTATGAGCTCTTTCAGGTTAGGAACACTGCTTTCTGTGCTTTTGTCACCCTCGCATTTTCAGGAGAATTCCAACTAGTTGTAAACCAAATATGCAGTACTGCATGCCCCTGCTGCTACCAATGCACACCTAGAATGCTGTTTGCCATAGATTTTTCTCCTACAGGATTGGTTATTTTTGCTACTTATAGAATCATAGAGCTAAAAGAGACCATAGAAATATCTCAGGCAACTCTGATTTTGTTGAGGAGGAAAATGAGAGCCACGTTCCGTGACCTATTCATGCTTCCATGGCTTATTACAACAGTGACTCCATGTGGGTTCTCCTGGGACCCAAGGGCAAGCTGCTTCTGGGTTGCCCTGCTGCACGTCACAAAATAAGGTGTGACCCTCAAACGAAGAAGGAAAAATAAATTACGGCAGGCCTAATGAAAACTGAGTTGGGCCAAGAAGTAAAAGAATCTCTTTTGCCTTTCCTTGAGGCTCAAGGAGCTCAATTGTCTGTTAACACCAGTTTTTGTTATCCAGGGAAACACACTTTCCCAACCTTACAGAACAGAAATAATTAAAGGTCAGCGCCCAACTATTCTTACCAAATGTAGCTACAAGAAAGTCAGCAACCCAAGTAGGATAACTTGTTCTACTTGGAACATTGATATCTGTATTGTATTTTTAATAAATTCTAAATTTGGCTGGGCGCGGTGGCTCACGCCTGTAATCCCAGCACTTTGGGAGGCCGAGGCGGGTGGATCACGAGGTCAAGAGATCGAGACCATCCTGGTCAACATGGTGAAACCCCGCCTCTACTAAAAATACAAAAAATTAGCTGGGCATGGTGGCACGTGCCTATAATCCCAGCTACTCAGGAGGTTGAGGCAGGAGAATTGCCTGAACCCAGGAGGCGGAAGTTGCGGTGAGCCGAGATCGCGCCATTGCACTCCAGCCTGGGTAACAAGAGCGAAACTCCGTCTCAAAAATAAATAAATAAATAAATAAATAAATTCTAAATTTATGCCAACTGGCTATTATATTAGATGGGGCTAGATGTGATCCATGGTATAGCTGAGCTATAGATATAAAGCTGAACTATATTATGACAGAATTCCATTCTCTTTGGAAGCACTTTCAAATAATCTGCAATGCAGGCCTATTGGTTAGTGATGTTCATTTTTTTCCAGTAAAGGAGTTTGTTAGAGTTGCATATGATTGGCTACAGGAGCCCTGGAGTTAGCACTTAGAGAATATTAGCCATGAGATATGAATCCTTCACTAGTATGAGAATTAAGGTAGAGTTGCTTCAGTGACTGCCGGAGGTACTTCTTTCAGCATATAATTTTAACTTCTTCCCACAAGTTGGCGCCTAGCAAAGCTGTGCTCCTGAAAGGTTCCCCAATGATAAGCCATCTGTCAAAAGAGAGACACTCTGCCACCTTCATAATGAGCACTATCGGGCACCTAACACTTAAATTCTCACACCTTCTGTAATACAACGCTCTGGAAAACAGGAGCAGCTCCTCCACTGCAAGCTCTCTTCTGCGAAGGTGTGTCCATTATGGGATTATTAGAAACTAAGAGGAAATGCAAATGTTTGCTCTGGAAGGAAAAGATTTACAATGACCTCCCGGGAGACTATCTAAATCAACACATCTCACTGTTGGTATTTTCCCAACTGTAGATCTTTGCATCAGTTTTCAGAAACTCCCACCCTATCCAGAGGGACCAGCTTCAACTCTTGCTATTCCACTGCAAGTGTACCACAAAGGTATGTAATTTCCAAGTGCTTTTCATCCAGAGAAATCATTCTGTGCAACAATGGGTTTCATGAAATTATAAATAGGTGCATGTCGAATGAATGGATGAGAGAATGAATAAAAGATTTTCAAACCCCAACTTGCAAGAACAATATAAAACAGTTAGTAAAATTGGAAACTGACTAAATGTGTGTCAATGGGGAAATGGCCAAATAAATGATTGGCTAGTTCATTGTACAGAATTCCATATAGTGATAAGAACAATAGGTAGAGATACACATACTGGCTTAGAAGGATCTATATGCCACATTTTTTAAGGCAAAAAAAAGCAAGGTGCAGGAAGGTACATAGAGTATGTTACTATAAATAAACAAGTGAAAACTATAAAATATGTATGTAACTGCATAGGAAAATGTCTGAACAAGGATACATATAGATTTATGAAAGAGGGTCAGGATTGGTAGGGATAACAGCTAAGGGGAGTGAGAGCATTATGTGTACGATTATAATATTTTTAACCAAGTGAGTATATCATGTGTATTTCTTCCACCATTAAATATCACTTAAAAAGTTAGTAATATTTTCACAATGATATGAAAATATGTTTAATGACCAATCAATACTTATATTCTTGGTCAAGTATTGGAAAGCAGGAACTATGTTCATTTTTGTGCCATGGGTACCTGGCATAGAACCTAGAACATGACAGATATTCAATACATATATGTCTAAATGGGTAAGATAAACATTTGTACAATGAAGTGAATACGATCACAGATTAGATCTTTCACGGACACTTTAGATTTCTTACCAGAATTTTTTTCTTCCATCAACCTCTTTTATATTCAGGTGGCTGTGTCAGTGTAATCAAGTGATTGGCATTCCTGATTCCCCTGCTAATTCCATGATTAAGTTATCCAAATCTAGCCATCTCCACTTCACATTATAAGTTTCAGTAATTAATTGCACTGCATGGTGACCACGGTTAATAATAACTTATTGTGTTTTTCAAAAACGCTAAAAGAATATATTTCTGATGTTCTCACCACAAGTGAGGTAGTGGGTATTTTTATTGACTTGATTGAGTATTTCCACAATGTATACATAGATCAAAACATCACACTGTACTCTGTAAATACATACAACTATTATTTGTCAATTAAAAATAAATAAATCAGGTTTTTAAAAAAGGACACAAAATAATTAAAGAAAAAAATAAACTGTGAACATGATACTGGTGGTATCTGGTAAGTGGACATCCCCAGTGAGATAGGTACCTGTTGTTGAATGTGTAAATGGCTAAGTAAATGAATTATAATTAATCCAATTTAATTATGAAGTCATTATAGTAAAATTAAACTATCTCAAATAGGCTCATTAGTATTGCATGTAAAGACAAAGCAAACAAAAACTTCAACAAAAGAGCTAAGCAAACCTTGTAAAATCTTGTCAAAAGATCTGATTCCCATAGAGTTCATAAAAGACTCCCACAGTCTCCTGGGTTAGCTTAGTATCCCAGGTAAAGTGCAGAGACGAATTGGCATACATAATATAACTATTTATATTTATAAACATAACAAATATAGAATTGTGATATGTATATGATTATAATAAAATTATAAATGATTTAGATATTTATATACACAAATCAAATTAAAAATATATATAATTTTAATAAAAATGATCAATTTAATTTCCAGCTAATTGATGTTTATCATTTAAAGTGCCAAAGTGGACCAGAACAAGTTGGAAACAACATTTTTTTTTTCTTAGCCAAGTACAAAAATAGTATAGAACACATTTTAATTCTACCTAGGGACTTAACAATCATTATTTGTAAATGTCAGTCCTTGTAGTTTGCATTTAATGATATCCTGATCTGTGTTGCTGAGTATGTCGCAGACTGGTGCTCTTTTAAAATATCCTTCTTCAAGGCTACTGTTTAGATGTTTTTTTCTGTTTCATTTCTTGCCTTCAGTGACCACTTCTTTGTGGTTGTCTGTGCACTGCCTCTGGCTGATGTCTGTCCCACAGTCTCCTGCCCTATCTAATTTACCATGTGCCTGTTGTGGAATGGGAAGCCAGTTAAGTAAACTCATTCCATTGGATGCAAAATACAGGCAAGTGGTCCCTGAGTGGGGGTGCCAGTCAGTCCTTTAAGTAAGAGCATAGGAATGCTAGTGAATGCACCATTTGTTTATTTAGGATCCTCTTTTCCCTCAATATCTGGGAGATTGGGTGGGTGAGGTAACCAGAACAAAATGCATTGGGTTAACTGTTTCTGTATAAAGATATTCATATTTTTACTACAGCATTCCTGAATGGCTGGAATTTTGGGAGAAAGATCCAGTGGAGATTCTCTTGGATCTGGGGTTTGGTGCTGATGAGCCAGACATCTGCACACAAATCCCAGCCAGATTCCTTTGTTGTGGCTCAGCAGCCAGAGGGATCAACATCCGTGTTTTTCTTGAAGCTCAAAAGCAGCGAATGGACATTGAGAACCCCACATTGTATGGTAAGCAAGGTCCCTGTGGCACTGGCATCTCAGCATTGTCAATGAGTGGGCAGGGGGGCCACAGTGTCAGCAAGGAGATCGTATGAAGTAGCATGCAAACCCTCTGTTTCAGTGACTTAACACACAAAAGATGGATTTCTTGGGCATCCTATATGTCATTGGGAGTTGGTATGTTTGGGAGAAAGGAGTATCTATTTGCTCCATGTTGTCCTCACTCAGGAATCTAGCCTCTAATCTGGAACCTCACTAGTTGCAATGACAGGGAAAGGGAGAAATGGAGAATGATACTCAGCTCTTAAATCCTCTGCTTGTAACTTACACACAGCATGCCTTGTTCTCACTTCATTGGCCAAAATAAGTCACATAGCCACACCTAGGTCCAAGTGAGTGAGAATGTACAACCCTACCAATCGCCCAGAAGGAGGAAAGCTTGCAGTAGTGGTGAGCAGCACTAATACGTACCATAGCCACGTACCCAGGAGGCAGAGTAACCAGAATCTGACAAGGATTATCATGAATCATTAGGTGAAACCCTAGTTTCCTCAACTATGAGATTTAGAATACTATTGTTTACATCTTGAGCTATAAGTGTTAGTTACTAATCTGCCATGTCTCCTGATGTAACTATGTCTAAACCTTAGAAGAAATCAGGTATGTTGCTATATTTCTTCAGCTGATGTAATCGTTTTCTCTAGGACATTACTAAGGATGTTCTTGTGGGTATCTGTACTGTGCTCAAATAATATGGGGGAAGATGCTTTGCAGTTCAATGGGTTTATTTACTACAGGATTGATTTAATATGCTAAGGTGCACTTTCAGTCTCCTAGAAGGGATGCAGTGCAGCATTTTAAAACCATTTAAATACAAAAGGCCTCTTGGAGAAGCATTGAGAAAGATCTTCTCTATACTACAGAGTTTGAGGAATTCTGAGGGGGAAAATGACAAAATTCTGATTCTGAAATAAGTTAATTTAAATAAACAAATTCACTAAAAGGAAAGTCATGTGAGACAAAGTGTTTTTCTCAAGCAATTGTCTGGAACAGGGACTTCGCTTGGAGTTCTCATTTTAGCTCCTATTTCTCCCGTTTTCATGTGGGTAAAATGGGTCTCAAAACTTCAGCAATGACGTTATTTTAAAAAGAGTATGTAAAGCTGAAGGTTTTGCAATGTAGTATTTCTTTACTTTTTAGACACAGTTGATGATGTTCTTTGTTATCTCCTCTTGCAGGCAGCACAAAAGTGCAAACTCTTTGATCAATTCATTTCAGGAGAATAATAACACTTACCATATTTGAGTAGTGTTTGAGCTTCTATGAGGTAAACATTTCACGAATAAATTGACATATGGATTATAGAGAAACTAGGAGTTGGCCCCTTATTCTGTGATCCCTGGTGCACTCATATTTCTACAACGTCACACTTGATTCAAGGAAGCGGAGAAGGTCAAATATAAAACAAACAATAATAAAGCTAGTTGGCTGTTCAACAGATAGAATGGAAAATTGTATCTCATTCAAAGTCAATACAAAATGTTTAAACTTGGGAGATGAGAATCAATTAGTTTATTGTTTAATCTACCCAGAGGCAAAAATAAAAGAAAACTCTTATCCTACACTTCGGACTATTGTGTTCTCTGAATTGACTTAACCAATTAAATTGATAGGTTTTGTCTTACTCTAAATATAAAAACCTGCTATGGATGGATATAAGGCAACCATAAAAGATGAATTATGATTCAATTGTACCCTCTGGATCACAAAAGAGATTTAGTTTCAACTACAGCTTAATGAAGGGGTAAATGTAATGAGAATTATTCTGAAACATCTAGAACCCCCACAGTTCCTATAGGTCTTGGAAAAATATCACAATCCTCTGAGAAATCGATCACATTTTTTTGGAGTAGAAAGATGATTAGTTAATATCTCTTCTTTTAGGTAAATGAAAGAGGTAGGCACTGGCTCAAGAGAGTCAGGGACATTGCTGTGATGGTGCAAACACAACAGAGAACAGCATCCTAGCCCATCTACGTGGTCCTTGACCTTCGCTGAGTTTTGCAGCCCCACATGCTATCACTGTGATTAAGAGAAGGCTGGGAAATACAAACAAAACATTACATGTATATTACAATGGTTTTATTATCTTGAGACACCAAAAATATTTTCCACCAATTTTTTTTCAAACTGGCAGTATGTTCTCACATTCGCCCTTGCTGCATTAGATCTCTCCCACATGCTAATTAAGTCAATACTGTACTTGCAAATGGCCCAAATGATTGAGGCTGGATCATCCAGAAAGCCTTAACAATTTGAAGAGCTGGTTTGTTTTGAAGAACAAATGGGTTTTTACGTTAATGGCTGTCTTCTCTGGAAAGACTGAAGAGAATATATTCCTTTCCTGAGTCTTGCTCATTTATAACCACCATTTTAACCACTGATACTTATATGGCATTATGTCTTCACAATTTTGCTTTAGTGCTCATGACAGATGTGAAAATACATGAGAGATGAAAAGACTGGCCATTTACTATGTGCCCGGCATGTGTCTAGCAGTGTATATATATTAATTTTATTCTGAGCCCAAACATCCAGTGAATGTTAGACCTGGAATTTGGATCCAGGCCTTCTGACTCTATATGCCATGATCCTTCCACACTCTCAGGTGAGATTATGGATAGGGATAATAAAAGTGATGGCCGGGATCTACATGACATAGAGCTATGGTGAAATATTCAGGTAGCCTCATACTGGTAGCACTAGGTTCACTCTTTAATACGTGTTAGATACAGATTCACCCATGCCTACAGTTTTTAATACTTAACACAAAAGAACTATAGGCATATATGAATCTGTATAGTTATGTGTGTTCAACTAAATATAAAAGCTGTTCACTTTCCCCATAACACAGTAAAATCTCATTATATAGGGAGATCATCTTCATAATAGCAATGGCATGTACTGAGAAAAACTCGAGTTTCAAGAGCCTAAAGTCCTTCCCATCTTGAAAATTTTATGTTAACTGACCCTTCAGTTTTTACTACATTAATACAGTTTCAGCAAAAAGACTCAGCCTAAAACTTTTGTGTTTCTTATGTTGTGCAGGCCGTTTCCGACAGCTGGAAATCCTGGACCATGTCACCAATGCCTTCTCCTCTTTGCTGAATGATGTCAGCATCCTGCAAAACACAGCTGAAGAGAAAACTAGAGGAGAAAGTGTGCAAAGAACCTCAGTGAGTGTGGCCAAAGAGCATCGCAGAAGAATGGGTAAACTCTTGAGGAGAGCTTCAAAGCAGCACATCAGGAGGGACTGCAGCTCACAGGCATCAGAGTCCTTCAAGATGAAAGATGAATTTTTTATACCCTTCACAAAACCATGGGAGTGTGGAGCAGAGCTAGCAGCAACTTCAATCAACCACAAGAAAAATCATTTGTCTCAGTCAGTAGAACATCAGTCTCTCCAAGCCTGTGATGATTTGTTACCTCGTCATCCTCCCCGTGGTCTTCTGGGCAAGCAGTGGGCTTGCTCATCTACATTGGCCAAGCAGCCTCCTTCTTCCTGTGAGTCTGAGGGGTCAGTCAAGGGAAGAACTCAGAAGGAGAACTTATTTCAAACTAACAGACTCAAGAGCTTGTCTCGTCTTGCGGGTAAAGGACCAGAGTCGTTTGAAATGGAAGAGGTCAGTGTTGCACCAATGTGCCCAGCTTCCTAAGGGAAATAACCTACATCATGACACCCTTGTTTTCCAGCCCTGATTTCACCACTTCATCTTTTAATTCCTCGGCATTACATCTTAGTGTTCTGAGTCAGTTCAGTGATTTAAAGTCACCCTAGTTGCTTTTGCTGGAAATAAACTAGTAGGAAACCAGCCTTTGCTTTCTCTAATGTCTGTCCTTCTTCTTGCTCACAGTTGCGTCCATGGGTCATTTCTGACTCTGGTGTTGGTCAATTGTTTTATGTACCTCGGTATGCTTTTTATCTACTCTAACTTTTCGTGTTTTATCTTCTTTGAGAATCAGTTCAACTACTTCCCCCTCAGTGAAACCTGCCTTGACCACTTCTCTGTTCTCATGGCTTTAGCAGTGTGAGCTCTTTATGTTAGAGATTGAGTGTGTGTCAATGCTATCTTCCTCAAAAGACTCTCAGTTCCTTTAGGACCAAAGATGTGTGTTGGAAATATTTCCCCCACAATGCCTAACACAGCGCCTTAGACAAAGCAGTAGGGACTTGGGTTTGATTTTGATTTTAGGGTGTTAGTAGGCTGTTTATTTGTTTGCTTTGGGACGTACTGATTTTCACGTAGCTTGACCTTCATTTCATGCACATTTTTTGCTCCTTTATCTCCACCTTCATTCATTTATACTAGTTTTTACCTTCATTTAGATGACATTCTCACTTGTACTTCTCAGAGTTTTTTTTTTTTATACATATAAATGTCCACTTATTTGTCTATTCATAATGGCAACTAGGATTGAGAGTTAACTTGTTGTTACTCTGTTATTTGTAATATAATTACAAATAAGTAATTACAAAGGAAGAACAAGGCTTTTCTCTTCTTTCATCTAAATTATCCAAAAGTAGGGCAGGATATTTACATGCAAATTCCAAAGTGGAGTTGCTTCTCCATTGAGCTCTCTATGTGCACAGAACTGGTAACAGAATCTGCCTTGGAAAGGAAGCTACTGAGAAGTGGCAAGGATGGGCACTAAAACCATAAGATGGTAGGCACAGAGCCAGCCCTAGAGATACCCTGTACATTACTATACAGACATGTTTTCCAGTATTCCAGGAGCAAGTAAAGGCATTCTTAGCCAGCCCGGCGGCTGAAAGGATAATGAAATTTGTAGAAAGTAAGGCTTAATAATTTTAAAATAATATGATTGAGTCAGGTGAATATGATTATTGGCATATCTGTATCCCACAAAGATATCAAAATTACTTCAAAATATGTAGATTAATGTTCCTAATATCTATTTATGTGTATGTATGTTCCTGTACATAGATGCCTTGTATAAAAATTAAAGGACCTTAAAATGTTAAACTGAATTTTAATAGTAGCATTAAAATAAATAACAATTATAAAAGGAGTTAAAAAACATAACTTTGGTCAAATGCCCTGACTTGAGGATAAATTGAGAAGGGACTAAAAAAAAATTTTTTTTTAAACTTAACCTTGCAAAGATTAATTACCAAACCAATAGTTAAATTACTATAAAGAATGTCAAGTCAATCCGCTATTAGCTAGGACCCAAACAAAAAGTTTCACCAAACTCTAACCCACTGTTAAGCTTCATCAGACTCTATTGTCCTTCAAGATTCTTCTGCTTCAAACTAGACTGATTTAGAGGAAAACAATATTCATAGTATACTGTCTAAATGTCAGAGTACAGGGATAGACAAATACCAAATTTATCAAATTTTATGTAAATAAATAAGAAAGGAATGTTAGTTCTTGATTGGTATACTTTCAAGAATTTTTAAATTACAATTATTCAAGAAAAACTACATATTAGTATGTTTCTGGGGAGAGAGTAGAAACACACTCAGACACCAAAATAAAACAAATTCACGTTTCTTTGGCATATAGTAGGTACTTAGTAAATATTTGTTAAATATTTGACAAATAAAATAAATATTTGTCAAAGAATTTGACAGTATTAATTTAATCTAAGGATGGCTTTCATAGAAACACAGAATATTCTGTCAAACTTCATAGTCGGCTTTGTTTGTGGTGTATTTTCTAGGATTTGTGTATATGAGAGACTGTATGTGTATGTAAGGCAGAGATTAGTCCTAAAAATGATAGAAAAGAAACATGCTACTTGAATTTTATTTTAATAAAAACTGCATATAAAACATTACATTCTCACTGGGGAAAAATATTTGTTTCACTCAATAACAGTGGATGAGTAAATGAAGCTTGGGTAGATTGCATCTTAAACAGAAGCCAATGCCAGATTTAATATTTATTTTTCAATGTTAAATTTTAAAATCCAATTATAAGAAATGAAAAATATGTGTGAAATTGGAAGATTTTCATGGCATTTAAAACAAGAGCCAATGTACTTAAATATCTAGCTATCAGAATTTCAAGCATGATTGGCCAAATTTTGTCTCCAGATCAACCAATGATGCTTTCCCTAAAGTCCTACTAAAAGCTGAATTTGGCAATATTTGTCTCATTTCTCAAAAGTGTAATTTCAACAAAATTGTGCATAGATTTCTAATGTAAAAATCAACATAGTTTATGTTTAATTTTACTTAGTAAAATTGAGTCAGCCCCGCTCTTTTTAAATTCCCAAATACCTTAAGTGAATTTGATACTTGTAAAATTGATGCAATTGTAAATTCAAGGTAGGATACTTCTTCATATCCATAATAAATAATTTTCAGCTTTCCCTCCTGTTTGCATATAAGTATCCTGTTCTGTAGAGTCACATGTGAGAATATTAACCATATTATTAAGCAATGTCAGTCAATACCTTAAGTGGGGAATATTTCAAAAGTTATAACTATTTCTTTATTTTATTTTGTATTAATTTATAAGTTTGGCTCAGGCAGAATAGCCCAGGAATACACTTGGCTTTCATTTTAAATTAATGGAGCTTTTTTCTTTTTTTTCAAAAGACAAACACATGCTTCACATTGCCATAAGTGGATTTTTCTCCATGATAATGGTCATTGTAAAAACATTTTATTACACTTGAAAATGCACATGATGTGCACTGATTTGCATTACCAACATCAGTGAAAATAATACTAAGAAGTAGGTCTAATAGGTTACTAGTGTAACATAACTTATTTGAAAAAAAAACAGATGAAGGATTAAAAAGAGAGATGAAATATTTATTCTTATTGCAGTTGAGCTATATCCTCATGATCCCTGGTCTATTCCTAGAGATCATTTATGGCCATATGTACCACGAAATTTAAAATGTTTATGTCCTTTAATTCAGCTTTCAGTATTCAAATATCAAGTCCAAGTAAATAATATGACACGTATAAATAGAATTATGAGCAAGGATATGCACCTCAGCATTATTTCTAATTGCAAAATTTAGAAAACCTTCCAACAGTGGGAGAATTGTTAAGTAAACTAATGTACTTCCTGGGAACAGCCTATTGTCTGTCATTAAAGATGATGTTTTCAAAGAAATCTTATGATGTGGGATAAAAGTACCCCCTTCAGATTTTTAAGTGAAAAAGTTTTGACTACATGATAATATCCAGAATAAATGTATAAAAAAGAAAACTTGCAAAGAAATACTTCAAAATGTTTTTGGAGTAACAGTAACTGTTTCCTTGTCTTCTTATTTTTTGTAGAGATGGGGTCTCACTATGTTGGGGTCTCACTAGGTTTTAAACATCTGGCTTCAAGTGATCCTCCCACCTTGGCCTTCCAAAGTGTTGAGATTACAGGCATGAACCATGAAGCTTAGCCCTGTTTTTTTTTTAACCTTCTTTTTCTAAGTATCACGTTTCTATAATAGGCTATATTGCTGTTTTAAAAGCAATATGCATTATTTTGTTTAATGATAGCTTTATAATACAGTAGTATTTATTACTTTATTTTAAAATTTCAAAAATTAATTTTGCTGAAGCAATTAGGAAACTAAAATTTGTAAGCGCTATATAGCAACTAAATTTTCTGAATTTCTGTAAATTTATCAAGCCTCAATTAACTCGCTTTCTCCAAGTATACTTAAATTTCTTTGGAAGCAAAAAAAAAAAATCTGGAATAGAAACATTATTATTTAAATGTATTTCAACTGCACATCTTCCGGAAGGAGCATTGATCCTTCCATCCAGATGTTATCTTCCCCTTTCCTGAACTTCTTTAATTCTTTGAATCTTTATCATGGATACCTTGTCCCCACAACATCCTCCCAGCAGACTGTAAGTTATTTGAGTTCAGGAACTCACATATTCCTCCTATCAATTGCCAGTAGACACTCATTATATGTTGATTAAAATAAGTGAATTTATTACAAGAAATTTCTAACGAGATTGATGCATTTTGATATCTTAGGTCCAGAGCTTTGAAGAAGAGACTGGTAATCCCCTTGACATGACTTCAGGAATTGTAGGTAAGAATTCATCAAGGTGTGTGATCTCATCAGTGGTCTTTCAGAATGTAAATAACTGGTACTTAACTTTCTTAATATGTACAGAGCTTAAATTATCTTTATAAGATACTCTATATTCATGCATCTTCTGAGATATTAAAAATTTACTGGCAGGCCACACGCTGTAATCTCAGCACTTTGGGAGGCTGAGACGCGTGGATCACCTGAGGTCAGGCATTCAAGACCAGCCTGGCCAACCCAGTAAAACCCCATCTCCACTAAAAATACAAAAAAATTAGCCGGCACGGTGGGGTAATCCCAGCTGTAATCCCAGCTATTTGGGAGGCTGAGACAAAAGAATCGCTTGAGCCCAGGAGGCGGAGGTCACAGCGAGCTGAAATCATGCCACTGCACTCCAGCCTGGGCAACAAGAGCAAAACTCCATCTCAAAAAACAAAACAAAACAAAAAAACTACTGGCAATGCAAATATAAATGTACATTTTAAAAGACCACAGAAATGTTCAATATCCCTGGAGCTAATCGTACGTGTGGCTTGTCTGACACAAATTCTATATGATCTGACTTCCATAGTGGAATGAATTTCATGAGACTGAGCCTTACTGCAGGGAGGGGTGTACTTTTTTACTCCTTCTACCAACTGCTTCGTAGTGTACAAACGTTTTCATTTAACTGGGTCTCAGTTTTTCCAACTGAAATAAAGAAATAAGTGCAGATAATTTTAAGTTCTCTGCTGGCCCTTACATTCTAAATTTTGTATAATCTTAATGTTAAACTCTCAGTGGACAGAGAGGTTCCCTCGATATAGCTTTGCAAGTCTTCTCTTGGAATGATGCTTTATCATCCTGAACAACAGAGAAGGAAACCCTTTTCTATTCCTGGTTTTTATTCCCCCATTCAGTTGTCATCATGATTCAGTATTTCCATGGTCTTATAAGGAGTTAGAATTCGGCAGAATTAGTCCACCAAAATACAGCAGATGAAGCTTGCGCATTTCCTGGAAGAAAATATGCAAATTTTTAATTTAATTTAGTGCTGTGTCAAACACATCTTTTTCATTACAAAGTCTATGTATAGGCCTCATTTTGCTAAATGCTGTTTAGAAATTATGCATTAGTAATTATAGGGTCCTGCTGATTACATAAATTGTTATCCTGCACTTCGAAGTAATTACCACATAACCTGCATTGAGGCTTATAAGATGAAAATAAGCATCTGTTTTCCATCTAATTGAATTATTCTCAATGAAGCTGGAGGTCCCCTTGCCAATAGGAACTACCTTTCTTGACATTCTTTTAAGAGGTCAATTAATACCATGTAAGTTGCCCCAGTCATTCCAAAAAATTATTTGGGAAGTTAGACAAAAATTACTAATCTACATTTAATCTCAAATTGAGAGAGCAAAGTAAGGTAGGTAAAGGTGAGCCTAATGGATAAAATCTGAATTATAGTATAGCAAATGTGATTTTGTCACTTTCAAAAATAGTGTTGTTAACCTAAACAAACATAAGACTGAGAATAAATAAGTAAAACTAGTTCAATTAATGGGAAAAGTAAATTACCATACATATATGATAATTGTATGTGTGTATGTGTAATCACTTTGAAATATGTATACATGCATTTTTTTTCCTCAAAGTACAAAACAATTACTTTATTTTAAAGATGAAAGCACATAGACTATTTTTTTTTACTGTACTTTAGGTTCTGGGGTACACGTGCAGATCAGTCAGGATTGTTGCATAGGTACACACATGGCAATGTGGTCTGCTGCCTCCATACCCCCCATCACCTACATCTGGCATTTCTCCCCATGTTATCTCTCCTCAACCTGCCCACTCCTCCGCTGTCCCTGCCCTTGCCCCCTCCTACAGATCCCAGTGTGTGATGCTCCCCTCCCTATGTGCATGTGTTCTCATTGTTCAACACCCACCTATGAGTGAGAACCAAAATATTATGGCAGTAGTGATGTTGTGCTAGTTCTGGTGCCACTCACTCAGCTGCTTCCTGGCTCTTGAGATATCTCCTCTTGGAACATTCCCTCTGGGAACCCAGCCCCTGTGTTGTACGAAGCCCAAGTGACATGAGGATGCCACATGTAGACTCTCTGGTGGACAGTGCTGCATGAGCTCCATGTGAATAAGCCATCTTTGATGTCCAGCCCAGTCAAACTTTCAGATGACTCTAGCCCAGGTGCCATCTGATGCAACTGCATGAGAGAATCCAAGCAAAAATCACACTGAACTAACCAGCCCACAGAATCAGGAGAGACAGTAAATTGTTGTTTTACACACACAGATGAAGGTCCATGATGAACTCTTCAAATACCTTTAAAATGTTGTTAAAAACCAATATTAAGACTGTATTGCCTCTTCTCATGTGCAATACTCCACATGCTAGCAGAAAAAATATGTTTAAGCATTTCCTAATTGAATTTGAACAAATAGACTTCATATAGAAAATTGGGAGCCAAGGCCACAAATGTACTACCCTCCCTGAGCCCCCCAAAAATAAAATATCACTTAAATGACAAGGGAATATAAGGAAAAAGGAAATATATAATAGTGCTATTTAAAAGGAAGAAGAGGGGAAGAGGTCTATCATTCATATTCTATAAGACTTGAGGACTTTGTGTGTTATATATTGTGGGCAAAGTTGCAGACAATTCTAGGTAAAAAGCCCACCTAGGGATTAAAAAGATGAATCTACTGCAGAACTATACTAACATGATAAGGTAATAATTTCCAAGAGAATCTCACTTAGCTATCAAATTGGACAAGATATGCCTCCCTGTCACCTTACAAAATCATCAAACCAAGCAAAATTATAAGATGTAGCAGTTCAAAAATCAGAAGTTATTCTGAATAAATGTTCACTAAAAAAAGAATGATTGCAAAGAAGCATGGTAAATCCTTAGGAATGAATATTCTCAGTGAGTTGTATGAGGACATTGTATCTATATAAGAAAATCATCTTCAATGAGTAGATTCCTTTCAGATAAAATATACAATGCTTGATTCTATTTCTGATGTTAAGTAAATCCTAATGTGCCAATCATCTCACAGAGAATAATCATAAACTCTGGACAAAATATTTTTAAAACTCTTACATAAAAGGTACTGCAGAGTGACCAAAAGGGGGCATGTAGAAGGAAGGAATGGCACTGGGTGAGTGTCCTGTTTTTTAAAAGTTTTTTAGCTTGAGGATAAGTTCCAGTTGACACCATCCTAAAACTCTAATAGAAAGTAGCAGTCTTGGCTGGGTGCGGTGGCTCACACCTGTAATCCCAACACTTTGGGAGGCCAAGGTGGGTGGATCACTTGAGGTCAGGATTTCGAGACCAGCCTGGCCAACATGGTGAAACCCTGTCTCTACTAAAAATACAAAAATTAGCCACATATGGTGGTGGGTACCTGTAATCCCACATACCTGGGAGGATGAGGTAGGAGAATTACTTGAACCTGGGAGACAGAGGTTGTGGTGAGCCAGGATCATGCCACTGCACTCCAGCCTGGGTGACAGAGTGATACTCCATCTCCAAAAAAGAAAATAAAAATGAAAAAAAGAAAGTAGCAGTCTTACTAGTTGAAAAAATTAGAAAAGAAAATTTGAGGCAATGATAACAGCTGAAAAGAGAAGGAGGAAAATCATAGAAAGGAGAGAACCAAGGAGGAAAAATCTCCACATTCTAGGATTTAAATCCATTCAGATCTCTAGCTACTTATTGAACCAAACACACACGGAAAGGACTTAAAGAATCTGTTAAGACTAAAAAGAGTGAACTGAGATTTTCATTTACAGTTTGATTCCAGCCAGGTTCCCTGCCTCCTTAAACAACACACCATTCACAATATTCAGGAACAATAAAAATATACTGGACACATGAAGAAATAAGAAAATATAACTCACATGCAAGAAAAATGGCAATTAATGAAGACAAACCATGAGAAAACCCAGATATTCTAATCAGTAGATAGAGCGATTATTATAATTATGCTGAAGGATATAGAGGAAAATATGCTTACAGTGAATGCAAAGATAGAAAATCTAAAAAGAAAAATAGAATTATAACAAATAATAAAATGTAAATTCTGTAAATAAAAACTATAATTTCTGAAATTCAATATTCATTTAACATCACATTGGAAACAGTGAAAGAAATATTTGGTGAATTTTAATATATCTATAGAAGTTATCCAACAACCTGAAGATCAGGAAAAAGAATTGAAAATTATAGAAAATACCTATCTGAGTTTCAGAAGCCTGTGAGGCAATATTAAAGGTCAGATATACATGCAGTTGCAGCCTGAGAAGGGAAGGACAGAGAAAACTGTGGAGAGAAAAAAAATTTGAAGAAATAATGGTAAAAAATTTTCTAATTTTGCTCAAAGATTTACATTTACAGATTCAAGAAGCCAGCAAACTCTAAGTAGGATAATTGCAAAGAAATTACAAAGAATACTACACCTAAATAATATTAGGATCAATCTGATAGAAATCAAAGATAAGAGGAAATGTTTAAAGCAGGCACATAAAAATGACATACTGAATACAGGGGAATAAAGATTTGAATGACAGGGGACTTTTCATTAGAAACAATGGAGACCAGAAGATGGTAACTAGGAGCCAGAATTCTACATGCAGCAAAAGTACCCTTCAACAATAAAGATAAAATTTCAGGTAAACAAACAAAAATAACTCATTACCAGCACCAATGTAATGTAAACATTGCTGAAGGAGGTTCTCTACACCAAAGATGGTCAGTGTATTGTAGTGTTTTATACCACATGTTGATGTTATACTTGACAATTTATAGCATAAAGGATAAGGGAGTTGGTAAATGAACAAATATACCTACAAGACTTCTACATTTTACATGATGTGGTACAATATAACTTTAAGTAGAATGAAAAAATAAGGATGTAAAGCATCCTTTAAAAAAATGAGAGGTATAGCAAAATGCTAATAAAAATTTACATACATATATATATATGTGTGTGTGTATAGATAGATGATAGATAGATAGATAGATAGATAGATAGAGTTTGTTTGATTTTTGAGATGGGGATCTCACTCGGTAGCCCAGGTTGAAGTGCAGTGGTGCAATCCTAAATCACTACAATCTTGAACTCCTAATGTCAAGAGATCTTCCTGCCTCAGCCTCCCAAGTAGCTGGGACCACAGGTGCACACCACTATGCCCAGCTACTTTTTAAAATTAAAACATAATTTTTAAAATACAATAAAATTAGTAAGAGACAGACTGGTGCATGCATAAAAATGACTGAAAACTAGAAGATGTCTGAGAAACTACTTGAGAACTAAGTGGGAAAAGAAAAAGAAATGAATATAATAAACAAAATGTCAAGAAAGACGGATTCAAGAAATACTACATAAATGTAAGAGGTGGCTGCAGTTGGACGCTGACTGTCTTAACTATTCCACCTCAGATCATTGTAAGGAGTGCACAACCTAGATCCTTTGCATGTGCAGTTCACAATAGAATTTGTGCTCCTGTGAGAATCTAGTGCCACCACTGATCTGACAGGAGGCAGAGCTCAGGTGGTAACACCCACCTGCCCACTCACCGCCCACCTCCTGTTGTGTGGCCCAGTGCCTAACAGGCCACGGACTGAAACCAGGCGTTAGGGAACCCTGCTCCATATTAATGAAATATGGAAAAGGTGAACTCTAGCAATAAAACCAATACAACATACAATTCAAGTTTGATTATTGTTAGGGCTTTTGAAACAAATAAAATGTTACAAATACATTGAGATGTAAAAAAACAAAAAGGTACAATAATGATTTGGTTAAATTATTTTATTACAACAAACTTGCCAGGGAAGGTTAATTGTGAAAGGTTGAATCTAGAATAAGTGAGATATAGACAAAAACTAATCAGGGATTATAATATTAAAATCTAATAATGTGTACTTTAAAATGAAAGAAAATATTAAAAATAAAAAAGGTTTTCAAAAATTTATCAAAATTTCATTTAAGAATTAACAATTTCACTGAGCACGGTGTCTCACACCTGTAATCCTGGCACTTTGGGAGGCCAAGGCGGGTGGATCGCTTGAGGTCAGGAGTTTGAGACCAGCCTGGCCAACATGGTGAAACTCTGTCTCTACTAAAAATGCAAAAACTAGCTGGGCATAGTGGCACATGCCTGTAATCCTAGCTACTCAGGAGGCTGAGGCAGAAGAATTGCTTGAATCTGGGAGGTGGAAGTTGCAGTGAGCTGAGATCATACCACTGCACACCAGCCTGGGAGACAGATTGAGACTCTGTATGCAAAAATCACAAAGACAAAACAGTTATGCATTATTACATACCAAGTAGTTAACATCTAAAATATAAAGGCTGACTTCATCAATTTGTAAATAAGCCCCTACAAATAAATGAGAAAAACAAGATCTTATTAGATATGGGGAATGGAAATACGTAGGCAGTTCAAAGAAGAAATATAAAAACTCCACAAAAATGGTAAAATAAGATTGACTTTACCTTTTCACATATTTCATTAGCTAATAATTTAAAGTTAAATAATACAAAGTAACAGTAAAATGTGAAACTGACACTCACCCACTGTTGGTTGAAATTTAAATTTTCATAATTACTTTAAAGTGTAACCTGGCAATCTCTCATAATTTTAAATGGATGCAACTTTTAATGTATTTATTCCAGTTCTGTAACTTGACCTGCCAATAGACTCAAGTGTACACATAAAGATTTTACTGTAATAATTTCATAACCAACAACTAGAGACAGCCTAAATGCCCACAATAATAATCTACTTTAAAAATCATAGTATATCCTTACATCAAAACAATTCAGTCATTATTTTTAAAAATGAGGAAGATTTAAATGTGTTCATATGGAAAGGTCTTTGAGACATAGAGTTGTTAAAGGAGAAAAAAAAGTTACATGCAAAGAGTCTATCTATACACTCCTTTGTATTAAAAACAGCATATTCATGGTTACACACCAAATAACAATGCTTTGGTCAATGACAGACCATGTATATAGCAGTGGTCCTATAAAATTATGACACCATATTTTAACTGTACCTTTTCTATGTTGAGATACACAAATACTTAACATTGTGTTATAGTTGCCTATAGTATTCAGTACAGTAGCATGCTGTATAGGTTTGCAGCCTGGGAGGAATAGGCCATACTGTCTAGCCTAGGTATGCAGTAGGCTATGCTTTCTGAATTTGTGTAAGTCTACTCTATGATGTTCAAACAATGAGAAAATCACCTAAGTGTGCATTTCTCAGAATGTGTCCCAGTTGTTAGATGTTAAGTGACAGATGAGTGTTTAATATTTATACTGGGGGAAAGGCATGCAGATTGCTTCTGGAGAAATGTATAAGGAATTGTTAATGGTAGTAGCTTAATAAAAGGAAAACTGATATATTTTAAATTAATTGGCATCTTTTAATTTTCGTGTGTGTGTGTGTGTGTGTGTCTGTGTGTGTGTATATTTATTTATTTATTTATTTGTATTTTATTGCACTTTAAGTTTTGGGGTACATGGGAAGAACATGCAGGATTGTTGCATAGGTACATACATGGCAATGTGGCTTTCTGCCTCCAGCCCCATCACCTATATCTGGCATTACTCCCCATATTATCCCTCCCCAACTCCCTACCTCCCACTGTCCCTCCACTAGTCCCCACCTACAGACCTCAGTTTGTGATGCTCCCCTCCCTGTGTCCACGTGTTCTCATTGTTCGACACCTGCCTATGGGTGAGAACATGCAGTGTTTGATTTTCTGTTCTTGTGTCAGTTTGCTGAGAATGATGGTTTCCAGGTTCATCCATGTCCCTACAAAGGACATGAACTCCTTGTTTTTTATGGCTGCATAGTATTCCATGGTGTATATGTGCCACATTTTCCCTGTCCAGTCTATCATTGATAGGCATTTAGGTTGGTTCCAAGTCTTTGCTGTTGGAAACAGTGCTGCAATGAACATAGTGTACATGTGTCTTTATAACAGAATGATTTATAATCCTTTGGATATATACCCAGTAATGGGATTGCTGGGTCAAATGGGATTTCTATTTCTAGGTCCTTGAGAAATAGCCACACTGTCTTCCACAATGGTTGAACTAATTTACACTCCCACCAGCAATGTAAAAATGTTCCTATTTCTCCACATCCTCTCTAGCATCTCTTGTCTCCAGATTTTTTTAATGATCACCATTCTAACTGGTGTGACAGGTATCTCATTGTAGTTTTGATTTGCATTTCCCTAATGGTTTTCTTTTGTTACCATGTGTATATGTTATTTTTAAAATACTACATAAGAAATAATTCTGGCAATTCCATAGGAAGTAGAGACAATAAAAATGGGAGCTTTTGGCTGGGCGTAGTGGCTCATGCCTGTAATCCTACCAGTTTGGGTGGCTGAGGCCAGTGGATCACCTGAGGTCAGGACTTCAAGATCGGCCTGGCCAACATGGTGAAACCTCATCTCTACTAAAAATACAAAAAGTAGATGGGTGTGATGGCACACACCTGTGGTCCCAGCTACTCAGGAGGCTGAGGTAGGAGAATCATTCCAACTCAGGAGGCGGAGGTTGCAGTGAGTTGGGATCACACAACTGCACTCCAGCCTGGGTGACAGAGCAAGACTTTGTGTCAAAAAAAAAAAATGCGGGGTGTCGGGGAGCTTTTAATATTCCTCTCAGTCTTTTACAGATCAAGCATAAAATAATACAAGAGGATAAAAAGATTAATATTATAATTGATAACATGTACTCAATAGAAAAATATTAAAATGAGTACCATTTGCCAGTGTCCTTGGAATATTTATGAAAATATCTAACAATATGTAAATGCAAAGATTATTTTATAATTTTGCGGGGTTTTTAATTTTTTATTTTGTTTTATGGACTCTTGCTCTGTCAGCCAGGCTGGAGGGCAATGGCACAATCTCGGTTCACTGCAACCTCTGCCTCCCAGGTTTAAGCAATTCTCCTGCCTCAGCCTCCTGAGTAGCTGGGATTACAGGCACACACCACCATTCCCTGCTAATTTTTGTATCTTTAGTAGGGATGGGGTTTTACCATGTTGACCAGGCTGGTTTTGAATTCCTGACCTGAGATGATCCATCCACCCCCCCCCAAAATGCTAGGATTACAGACGTGAGCCACTGTGCCTGGTCTACACACACACACACACACACACACACTGTATAAGCCATGTTTCTATAGCTATAAATGCAGTGCGGTAACATTTGAATTCTAATAATAAATGTAAAAGTAACACTTTCCAACCCCAAACAAACAAACAAAATGGCAAACCCAGTACTTGGGGTCTGGGTCTTCCATTCTATACAAGAGTATAGAAAAGTGTAAGTTTCAATTATGAATTCAGATAACCTGAATAATAATAAAGACACTTTATATAAAAACACAGAGTTCTACCACAAGCAGTAATTTGAGGCAAATTCATAGCATTAATTATTTTTATCAAAGAAGAAAAAACTAAAATAAATTAGGTATTTGCCTCAATAAGTCGTCATTAAATCAATAAAATAAATGTAATTAGAAGTTAGACATTAATAAAGATAAATAGAAATTGATAATGTGGAAAGGAGAAACAAGTGATTTGGTAAGTAAAATCCAAGCACTAAATTTTTATAGGAAAAAAACACAAAGCTTTCAAAAAGCTGAAAATGCATACAAACAAAATTAGAACACCAAAATAAAATTAAAGAAAAGAAATATAGTAACTGATATAGAAATGAAATGACACAATATGCAAACCCATTTTTAAATTATAAAGGAATACCAGTACAACTAATGTAATTAAAATCAGAGATAATTACTATTGATGCTATTTAAGGAAATTTAGGTAGATAAATATATTTTGCATATGTCATTTATAGATATATAAAATTTGTGTTATCAAATTTTATATTGGTACTATATGACCAATATTTAATCATATCACATATATAACGAAAATTAATAAAATATCATAATAGAAAAAATAAATAAGCTAATACCATGGGAGAAAAACAAATGAACATAAACTAAGTTTATCAGAAATTACTTCTGAGAACAGCAATGAGAAAAAAAATTGCTATATGACTGGTTCTTTCAATTTTTCAAGAAAGAGGTAATTTCTTGTTTATGTAAGTCTTTCAGATAATGCAAGCATATTTTAGATTTTAGAGAAACCTGATAGGAAATTCTGACTAAAATGTCTCAGAAAACGTCACTTATGAAAATAGATGCAAAAATTTTTAAATAAACTAATGGTGATTTAAGTGCAGTAAAATATTTAAAAATACTAATACTTGAACAAATAGTTTTTACTATATCAAAAATGTTTTAACAATTAAAAAACTAATATAATTTGTCAAATATATAGTCATAAGGTAAAGGAAATACTTGACATCATCAACTTGATAAATTTTGAAAAAGATGTGTGCCAAAAATATTTCCATATCACCCTTTACCAAAAGAAACTGAAGACAGGTGACATTTCAGATAAATTATTAAATGTAAAAACACCCTCAAAATATAGAAGAAACAGAAGTAAATGTAGATGAATATAATTTTGGAATAGAGAATGTTTTTAAAGCTTAGCATAAAATAGCAGTTAAGCTGATTAGTTTTTGCTATCTAAAATTGAAAACATATATTAAAAAACTTAAAAATTTATCAATTAATTACAAAATACAGTAGAAGTACATAAAGATTTCTTACAAATTAACATCTAACAAGAACCATGTTTTATTCATAAATTTGAAAATGGATCAACATCAGTAAAATTATTCAATAAAGCATATTACATTAACAGTTCTAAAAAGAAAACAAATAATATTAAAAGATACAGAAAATAAATATAACAAAATGTAATTGATTCATAATTAAAAAACAAAATGAACAAATAAAATCTCTTTGCAAGTAAGAATAAAAGAAAGATATCTTAACCTAGTAAGGGGCATCTATCAAATTTTGATAGCAATTTCAATCCTAACAATAAAATCTCAGAAGAAATCCCGTTAAACCAGAAATACAACCTGCCCACATTACTTTTATTTATCATTGAACTAAAGGTAAAAGCAAAAAAACAACTCAATAAGGCAATTAGAAGAGAAGTGTGAAAAATTAAAACTGCCTGGTCGAGTGTGGTGGCTCATGCTTGTAATCTCAGCACTTTGGGAGGCCCAGGCAGGTGGATCACGAGGTCAGGAAATTGAGACCATCCTGGTGAAACCCTGTCTCTACTAAAAATACAAAAATTTGCTGGGCATGGTGGCTGGCGGGTGCCTGTAGTCCCAGCTACTCAGGAGGCTTAGGCAGGAGAATCCCTTGAAACCGGGAGGCAGAGGTTGCAATGAACTGAGATCTCACCACTGCACTCCAGCTTGGGCAACAGAGCGAGACTCCATCTTAGAAAAAAAAAAAATTAGAACTGTCCTAAACATCCAATAAAGGGGATTGTGTAAATAAATAATGACATATAAAGTAGACTATCACGCGGTTATTAAAAATGAGAACACAACCCGTATTTCATGACATAGTGGTTTAAAGGCCTATAGTTAAGCAACAAAATCAAGTCATAAAGTAAAATGTATGCTCCTACAGAAAAAATCTCCTAATTTTCTTATGATAAATTACACATATCATCTGTATAATACATAAAAATTACATATGAGATAAACTACAGTTAATAGTTTGGTGACCATCTGATGGTGATGGGTTTCAAGTAATATTTTTTCTTTCTTTTATGTTTTATATTGTGCAGATTTAAATTTTCTTAACAAGTTTCTAACCCTCACCCTTCCCATAAAAAAAGATAGATACGTAGATGGATAATTGATAGATCAATAGTTAGATCCATCCATGATTCACACTGTTGACAACGGCAGTCTCTAGATAATAGGATTGCATCTGTTTTTTTCTAATTTTGCTCATCTTTAGCATACAATTTGTCCACAAGAAAATAAAAAATCATTCCACAAAATGACCCTAAATGCTAATGTTTACAAATTGAATATATTTGCAGATTTAGTAACAGAAAATCATTAAGGTTTTGCTAATAGGATTTTTGCTCCCAGGCAGATTTGCAGAAGGTAACTTTCAATGAGTGTATCCTGTCTCTTGTTTGGTCTTCTTTCTCATCAGTTACCACTAGACTAGATTATGTTTTCTCTCTCTGTCTTTTTTTCTCTCTCATCTTTCTGTGTTATTTCAAAGGGTCTGAAGTGCTAATTAAAACACCAAAAATACCACTCTCTTTTTTTTTCCAAGTAGACACATTACTCAATGCCTGCCTCTCTTCCTCCTTTATTTTCTCTACCTATGACCTCTTCCTTTTGGCTGCTGCTATCCTTGGTAAATTATACCTTTACAGGTCCCATTTGGAGAAACTATAACTATTTGCTTATATTTATCTCTCTTATGCTCATTTGTGCTCCGCTTGATGGTAGGACACTTACTTAACAGCACCCCCAGGTCTAGCACAATGCCAACCTCGTAAAGAAGCCCTACATGAATAACCTGCCTCCTATGTCAACTTTTTTTGTTATAGCCAGAAGAGTTCCCATTCTAACTCATCAATGGCAATTCAACCTTGCAACAGTGCGGTACGTGCAGTACTAATGGTTGTCCTTAAAATATACTACATGGTATTTTTAATTATTTTATTGGCATAGACCTCCATATTGGTAAATTCCGAATATTGGCCAGTTATATATTCCTTTCAAATCTAGGAATTGGTGCTTTATTTTTGCATATTACACTCAATCCTGAGGAATGCAGATTTTTTTCAGTTTTGCACACATTCCATAGACATCTCTCAGAAAGTTGGTTTACCTTACTATACATGGCATCTGTTGCTTAATTTTATATATCAGATCAATTACAATTACTATGGAGCAGTGCACTCTTCATATAGTAACACATTACATTGACACAAAGATTTTCAGTGTCAGTAGTTTCAGTTTCATGGCTTAGCATAATCATCACACTATTGTTTCTCTTTTAGAGTTTAGAATTCAACAGATTAAGTCACTTGCCTAAATTTGGCACCGGGAAGGACCAAATCTCAAACCAGAATCTTTTCATTTCATATCTAGTCCTTCTTTCATACTAAATTAATTCGTTCAACAAATATGTAATGAGCATGTATGTGCACGAGAATCTGCACTGGGGGCTGCTCTGGGTGCCACACACTCAGAGCCCTTTGTTACCGGTGGCAAAGATCCGAGTTATTCCGAGTTATCAGGCCTACCCTTACCGGTCCGTAGCGGCTTCAGTCTTTGCCTACTCCGAAGAAAGAATTCTACTCAGGGACATAAAGCAGAAAAAGAGACCAAGGCAAGCGCCAGAGCAGGAATGGAAGTTTATTTAACAAGTAAAAAGGCCTTGGAAGAGGAAAGAAAGGAAGGTGTGCTTGGAAGAGACCCAAACGGGCACTTTAAGGTGAAAAAGAAGGGATCCTAGGACCCTATAAACCCGCCTCTTTCCCGTGATTCTTCCCTTGGGGTGAGCTGCCCGCATGCGCAGAGCCCTCCTTGTCCTTGAGATGTGAACGCCTGTGGTCTGTTCAGGGAGTTATACACCTGCCCATCTGAGGCTTTCTTCCCTTTTCCGGTGGCGTGTACCCGGAAGATCGTAAGTCACCATTTTTATCTCTCAACATTCTTGCCCCGGAAGTTGCTTCTTCCTGGGGCCTGAATTCAATCAACATTTTGATGTTAACAGGTGTGGACCATCAGGAAATGGCCTCTCCTTGGTGCTGCCAAATTATCGTTTTTAGAGAGGCAATGCAATAGTTGCCTAACCATCACCCAACATTTCCAGTGGGTTGGGGGAGAGCCTTCACCTGCCCTGCTCATGCCTAACCACCTGCAACACCTTGACTGTCTTTAATTCTGGTTGACCCCTGAATCGAGATTGAAAGAATGCTGAGGATACAAATGGAAGGAAAACAGACCTTACTCTCATAGAATTTGTAAGTATCAGAAGAAATCAATTAATATTGAATTATAATTGTGATAAGTGTCAGGACAAAAAAAACAATAGATAAATAGAAAGCTGTTAACATCCAGGAAGAGACAGATACAGATTTGGATGCCTTATAAAGCATCCTTGTAAACTCTTGGCAATGTTTATTGAGTACTTACTGAGGCTCCAGGTACTTTATATGTATTAATTCATGGAATCAATCTTTGGAGGAGAATTCTATTTTTACCACTGCCACTGCATCAAGAAGGAAACTGAGGTAGAATGATTGTGTAACTGCCCATGGCCACACTCATAGAGCCCTTGACTATCTTTTGGTTCTGGTTGCCCTCTGAATTGACCTTGAGAGAATGCCCCTGGTCAAGCGCTCTGACTTGCCTTGAATCCTAGTGCGGAAAACTGATTATATAACAAAATTGCTCAAAGATAAAAGAAACTGAGATCTCAAGACTCAGAATGTACTGATTTCCGTAGTAACATCCTACACTTGGATCTACTTTGCTTTCTCTAGTTTCCTACCTGGTTTATTACCACTGGCCTCCATGTTGACGCAGGTGGATAATGCAGAGGTAAAAAGGGACTCTGCCGTCACTGAGAAGAGGGACGAGAGTGCCCATCTCTTTTGTTGTTGGTTTGGTTTGGGTTGTGCTGTTCATTTTCAGGGAACCAGTGCATATGGAAGAGGGATAGCCAACATGAAGGGAACTGCTCACCAGTGACCAGGACACTGGTGGAGAACACGTCTCCGTGGCCCTGTCCCTTGGCTTAGTCACCTGGCCTCAATTTGAGCCCAATTGCTTAATTTTCCACACACCCATGAAAGTCAATTCCCATGCTGCTCTGTATCTTCTTTATATTTCTCCATAATGTAGTCTCTGGCTGTTTAACTGCAGCAGGCTTTATGATAAGGGTTTTTTTTTTTTTTTTCTTCCTTGGCAGTAGGCATAGACTTAATTTTAAAAGACACACTCAAACTCAAACAGCCCTGAACGACTTATACAGAAAGCAGGGTGTTTTCTAGCCTTGTTTTTAAAATATTACAATTTTTTTATTAGGCAATTTTATCATTGTTATAAATAAGTAATTGTACTGGGAAGAAGGGATAATCCTTATTTAATTAAATTCATCTATACTCCCAGGTTGGCAGCAACAAGACATATGTGAGACTAATACCCACAGCCTGCCTCTTTGCATGTGCAATTAAAAATTCACTCTACAGTAGCACTGGCAGTTTAGTGTTGCTTTTGGCATTTACAAATTCTTTTATTTTGTGACTTTTTTTTACCATACACATATGCTGGAGCAGATGTTGCTTATTTGTTGTTTATTCAAATCTGTAGGTTCTGGCAGCTAACTCCATTGTTCTGTAATGAAGCTTTATTCACTGTCCTGTATTAGGACCCAGTGCCTGCACGAGAGGCTGCGTTAGTTCCCAGTAGGACACCACAGTTATTGCCCTTGTAGTTGGCTGTTTATAGTTGGAAGTTTGCATTGGGGGAAAAAGCAGCAACAACAAAGGGCTGGGTAGTCACCATCGGGGTCAGTGGAAGGAAACAGACAGGAGACTCATCTTACTGTCCCCTGCTCTATATTCCTGCCCAGTGGCCTTAGCCTGGCATCTAGACTCATCTGCTGTGGGGATTCAGTGGCTGAGGCTGGGATGTATTTTCTATCCTGCTCTTTCCCCTTTTTACCTCTCTTTTTCTCTCTCTGGTCATTTATTTTGTTCACAAGCAGGGTACCCCCTGCATCTCCCCATCCCCTCCCCTTTATTTCCAATACATTCAGAGATTCGTTAATAGTCATGCTTAGCCATAGGAGCACAAACCTGTTTCTTCCATGTATCACCCCCTCATCACATCTTTCCTCATCCAGATACTATTTCTGGCTGCCTACGTCTTGGGGGTAGCCACACTTCATAAAGTCGAGAATGTCAGGTCCATGTTGACCATGATAAAGACCTGCTGATCCCTAGAGCTCGAATGCCAATTTGGAGACGTTTGCCTTCTGGAAAACTCCGGTCTTGGCCAGGAGGCAATCAATCAGAGATGTAACCACCTCCATCTGGCACATTATGACATGGAACCTCACTATTAACACATTTGTGATTCATCTTGTCCCAACGAGTGGTGCCAGGGATCAAACCACATCCTCCCTCCCCATGGCAGCTGGGAGCATTCTAGCTTCCCAGCATGCCGAGTTAACACATTGGCTCCTGTGACATTGCAAGTAACAATTCTTTTAATTATCACACCTTCCCTCCCCCTCCCCACCCACTCCACAGATACTTTGGCACCATGAGGATATTTTGCAGCCGGCAATCAGTACTTTTCTTAATTGACTGAGTATGTTCCAATAGTGTGAAGCCTGGTATTATTCACTCTTGAATGAAAGGGGCAGTTGCTTGATACTAAGTTCTATGGATATAACACAGTACACTTGTTTGGGGCATTTTACTTCCATATGGACACTGTAGTGTTCATTCACAATTTTTAAACATTGATTTCTCTTAATCGTCTAAATAATGAAAGTGAATCCCCACAGAATTGAATTCAAGGTCTTTCTTATTCTGGCCTCAGCCCATTCTTACCACCTTGCTTCCTCTCCCACAGCCCAGACTCTGTGTGTATTGGATTGCTTTGTGTCCCTCAGAATCCCCCAGTTTTGCATCTCTGTAGCTACGTTGCTCCTTTTTCACAGTCTCAGCTTCCAATCTCCTTTTTCACATCTCAGAAGTCATCCATCTTTCAAGGTCCTATTGTGGTGATTACCTCTTCTATCATCTCCTCCAAGAACCCTGCTCCCTGCACATATTCCTCCTTCAGTGCTCCCATAAATGTTGTTGTTTGTGTCTTTACCATAGGCCTTAATACATTTTGCCTTGTATTATAATTAGCTGTATACAAAACAAATGTACCTAGCTAAATTGTTACTCCTTTTAAGGGCCCCTTGCATGCATCTTTGTAGCCATCTCTCAGCTAAGGGCTGCTGTGGCATCTACACAGGGGTTAGTTAGCATGTGGGGCTGTAAGGAATGGAAGTGGCCCTTTTTTGAGGATTCTGTATGCCAGGCACTACACAAAACACTTTGCATTCTTAATCCATCCTCAAAACCACCATGGGAGCAAATGGATTTTACTCCCATTTTACAGATGAGGAAACCATGGCTCAGAGAGGGTATCAGGCATTGGATCAAAATAATTCAGCAAGGGTCTAACTGAGCTAGTAGTCACAGATCTATGTGATTTCAAGACTTTGATCCTTACTAAGATATTCCTTTATCTCTCTAGCAAAAAAAATAATGTTCCTATGTTTGTAGAGTTGAGATACCATCCTAGTGTAAAAATGTTGGTAGAACTAGATTTACAGTTCAATAAAGAAAACACTTCTGTTCTAAGGGAGTATTAAAATTAAAATATTTTAATATGGTTGATATGGTTCATACCAAACAGGGGAACAAACCAAATTTGTGATTTAACTAGGGGTTGAGTTGATTTAAGTTCAAGCTTAATAATAAGAAGCCTAAACCACTACCACCCACCCCTAGAACTATGCTAGATATGAAGATAAAAAAAAAAAAAAAGAGGCCGAGTGCAGTGGCTCACGCCTGTAATACCAGCACTTTGGGAGGCTGAGGTGGGCAGATCACGAGGTCAAGAGATTGAGACCATCTTGGCCAACATGGTAAAACCCCATCTCTACTAAAAATACAAAAATTAGCCAGGCATGGTGTCGCACGCCTGTAGTCCCAGCTACTTGAGAGGCTGAGGCAGAAGAGAATTGCTTGAACCCAGGAGGCGGAGGTTGCAGTGAGCTGAGATCTCACCACTGCACTCCAGCCTAGGTGACAAGCTGAGATCTCACCACTGCACTCCAGCCTAGGTGACAAGCTGAGATCTCACCACTGCACTCCGTCTGAAAAAACAAACAAACAAAAAAAGAGCATGCTTTTCTATGCTTTCTATAAAAATTACGTTTAACAAGTTTAACAAGAGATGTGTTTCTCCATTTTTTCAAGGGATAGTTTATGTCAGATAGGAAACCAAGAATCATTTTATCTTAGACTGGTAGTGTTTTAGAAGAAGGTTAAAAATAAATCTCTCAGCCAGGTGGAGTGCCTCACATCTGTAATCCCAGCACTTTGGGAGGCCGAGGTGGGAAGATCATCTGAGGTCAGGAGTTCGAGACCAGCCTGGCCAATATGGTGAAACCTCCTCTCTACTAAAAATGTTAAAAAATTAGCCAGGTATAGTGGCAGGCACCTGTAATCCCAGCTAGTCAGGAGACTGAGGCAGGAGAAACCCATGAACCCTGGAGGTGAAGGTTGCAGAGGCAGTGAACCAAGATTGTGTCACTGTGCTCCAGCCTGGGTGACAGAGCAAGCCTCCATCTCAAAAGAAGGAAGGAAAGGAAGGAAGGAGGGAAGGAGGGAGGGAGGGAAGGAAGGAAAGAAGGAAGGAAGGAAGGAAGGAAGGAAGGAAGGAAGGAAGGAAGGAAGGAAGGTTGGTTGGTCGGTCAGTTTCTCTCAGGCCTTTTTGAATCCGGAGAGGTGATTGTGGTAGGAAGGGAGGGTGTAGCCAAGGTGGTTGATAGAAGCCTTCAAGGTGGAAGGAAGGGGAGGCCAAGAGGCAAAGCTGATATATTTCAGGTGCTCTTTGTCTTATTTTTATTCCCTATTTTTTCTCCAGCTCACATCCACAATTCCCCAACTTCTTTCTAGGTTCCTTTAATTACTGCCCAAGTGCTAGTATAAAACAATTCCAGGAGAATATTGCATCAAGAAACCTAGGCCATTAACTAAGGAGTTTGTGTTTTGCTAAAATTCTCAGGTAGTATGAAATTAAAGATCAACGGCTTGGGAGCAAGCAAGGGAAACATCATGGCTTCCCACCTTCTTTTCAGGGACTTGTTGGAGGGAAGATCCCAGTTCTTGTCTCCTGTAGCAAGCATCATCCCTTAGGATGAGCATGAGGCTTTAGGAAAGGTTGAGCAAATAAGGCATCCTAGTAAAAAGGAAACTGGTGATAGAACAAGCTTTGGGCATTACAGTTCTTCCTCTTATAACTGATCTTATTCCGGCCATTGTTACTTTGGAAGAAAGAGTGGGCATTTTCCCCTTCTAGTCTTCCCTGGGAAAGTTGAAGCCAGAGGTGAGGCTGATTCTTCTTTCTGGGAAGAGAGTTTGGAATGTGGCTCAGTGCCAGAGCAGCTGAGATTTTGATTGGTTTCTTCTGCTGCCAACTCTAGCTGGCTTCTGGTGCCCACACAGACCTCAACGATGATATCTGACATGGTCCATTTCCTTTAGCATGTGCAATTTGCCCACCTGCATGGCAGTCTCACAGGTGGGACCTTGGTCGTGAACGGATGCATTAATCAATAGGTTTTGAAATTTATGTTATAAAACAATATGAACTTGTAGATATTCTATGTTCATTAAGTAACTTTCACTAAAAATGTGTAGAGTTGGTCTAAGGGAGTTTCAAAGTTCTGTGTTTATCATAATGATTCTTACTCTATTAATAGAAAAATGAATAGCATAAATTCTTGCTTCCTGAGAAATAGGACTATTTTTAAAAACAGTATTTGCTCTCTGTTAACTATAAAGCGAACAAATTATAATTTTCTAGGGGTCCAAAAATCCTGACATGCATACCCTGTTAATCCCATGTGTAGGACCTGACGCCACCTAAGCTCAAGAAATGTTTGTTCAATGGGAGAATAGCATCAAAAAAGATTTCTCAGGGGCTGTATTTATATCTGTGATAAAAAGTCAACAAAGCCAAGTCCTTTATTAAATATCTTCATAGTGAAGTGATACAGAAAAGAAAACCTGAGACAGAGAGGGAGATAAAAAGGACAAGATAACTCATGATGGTTAAACCCTAGATATTTAAATAAAACAAATACCACTTAGGTAAAACCGCAAAGATATGTAGTCCAGTAGCCTAGATTGCTTTTAATCTGACTTGATATGGAGAAAAAACTTTGAGCTTAGAGAAATTTTTTAAAATTCTTATATCTATCAGACTATTTCTTTCAAATATCAATATCAAATACTATATCAACTGGAGTTTTCATCAGAAAATTTGAAGGGAAAACTGAAAATTTACATGGAGATGTTGAAAAAAAGATATAAGCCAAGATATTTCCAGCAAAGAAATTGTTTTCTTTTTGGTTATTTTCTTTTGTGCATATTGGCAACTCTTTCTATGACTTTCAATATCATCTCAATATATATTTTTTCACAAGAAAAATTTTTATTTCAGGTAATCTAATAAATCTAATAATTTTAATTTAATCTTGGTATTTACTCTTCTGGACATTTTTAAATATTTTTCTTCCCGAATAAGATGTTTTCCAAGACTGCGGTGAAGCTGTCATCCTTGGGTTTCTCCTTGCCTTTTTCTTGAGTTAGTTTCTCTGTTTCCTATAAATCATTTCTTTCTTTCTTTGGATAGTCTTTTTTTTTTTTCCTCTCTTCTTGAAACATGCTCCAAGAATTTTATTCGATTCAAAGAATGTAGACTCAAAAAACAACTGTACCCTCATTGTGCTTTCCCACCTGTAAGTTGGTTGCTCTTAATGCCTGATGTACACTTGTCATTCTGGGATATCTTAGCAAAATTAATTTGGAGAGTCTCTTGTTTGGATCCTTGTTGGATCTCCCATTTTGGGGACACTTCCTTCTCTTGACTGATGCTTTCACTTTGATGCCAGACTGAGTAGCTTCCTAAGAAATATGCAAAGGAGGTAAGTTTTTTGAGACCTCGTGTATCTGAAAATGTTTAATCCACTTGATAAGTACATTGGCTCAGCATCAAATTCTCGGTCCAGAATTATTCCCTTCAGAATTCTGAAGGCCTTGCTCCATTGTCTTCTTGTGTTTTACTGTTGAGAAGTCTAAAGCTACAGTGAACTGTTTCCCTCTTTCTCTAGAAGCTTATAGATTTTCATTTTGACTCTACTTCCCTGAAATTTTATAATAATATGTATGTGTCTGTTTTTATCTATTAGATTGTGTTCTCAGGGTCCATTTCAATCACAAACTCATGCAGTTCAGTTTTAAATTATTTATTAATAATTGGAAGCACTAATTTTCTATCTTTTTCAGGAAAATCTATAATGTGAATACTGGCACTTGTGAATTAGTCCTCTTTCTCAAATTTTCTCCCGTTTTTTCATTTCTTTATTTTTTAGCCTAATATTTGGAAGACTTTCTCAATTTATCTTCTACCACTTTAATTAAATTTATTTCTGTTTTTGTGTATTTAACCTTGTGAAGTTTATATTCTTAGAATGTTTTCTCCCATAGCATCCTATTTTTTTGTCATGTTTGCAATGCTTTCTCTTATCTCTTTGAAAAGATCAGTGATAGTTTGTGTGTATCCATGCACATATTTATGTATGTATCTGTGAAGTTTTCTTCTCACTGCATGCTTTCTGTTTTATCATGATATTTAGTTATCCGAACATCATTTGTTCCTCCATCGAATTACCTTAGTACCTTGGTTGAAAATCAGTTGGCTGTAAGTGTACAGTCTTATGTCTAATTTCTCTAAGATCTATTAATTTATATGTCTGTCTGTATACTACTAACACACTGTCTTCATTATTGTAGATTTTGTAGAGTACCTTTGTAGTAAGTTTTAAATGAGGAAATACATCCTTCATCTTTGTTCTTCTTTTTCATCATTATTTTGACCACTCTGTGTCCTTTGCATTTCCATATGAATTTTAGGGTCAGCTTGTCAATTTCCATATAAAAAGGTAGCTGAGATTTTGGTAGGAATTGTGTTGTATCTTTAAATCAACTTGGAGACTATTGCCATGTTAATAACATTAAGTCTTCTTACTCATAATGTGGGATATCTTTCCATTTATTTGGTCTTCTTTAATTTCTTTCTACAGCATTTTGTAGTTTTCCATATATAAGTCTTGCAGCTGTTTGGTTCAGTTTATTCTATTCTTTTTAATGTTACTATGAATGAAATTGTTTTTGTAATTTTAATTGGGGGCTGCTCGTTGCTAGCACATGGAAATAATTTTTTTTGTATATTGATCTTATATACTGCAACTTTGCTGAATTCATTTATTAGTTCTAATAGTTCTGTAGCGGACTTTTATACACAAGATCATAATATTTCCAAGTAGAGATAGTTTTACTTCTTCCCTTGATTCTGAATTATTTTTTTTCTTTTTTCTTTTTGCCTTATTATCCTGGAAATAGAAGTGGAGAGCGTAGACATCCTTGTTTTCTTCTTAATCTTATGGGGAAAACTTTTAGTATTTTACATTATGTATGATGTTAGCGGTGGCCTTTTTGTAAACGTCTTTTATAGGTAGAGAATATTCAGGTCTATCCTAGTTTGTTGGGTGCTTATATCATAACAGTGTGTTAAATTTTGTCAAGTGCTTTTTTGGTATCAGTTGAGGTGACCATGTGGTTTTTTCTTTTATTCTTTTTTGGTGTGTATTATATTCACTGATTTTCAGATGTTAAAATACCCTTGCATTCCTGAGATGGGTCCCACATAATCATGGTATATAATCCACTTTTTATATTTCTGAACTCAGCTTCCTAGTATTTTGTTTAGGATTTTTACATCTATATTCACAAGTACTTTTCTGGTAATGCCTTTGTCTAGATTTGGTATTAAAGTAATACTGGCCCCATAGAATAAGTTGAAATGTGTCCTCTCCTCTTATGTTTTTTGGAAGAATTTATGAAGAATTGTTAATGTTTCTGTAAACATTTGGTAGAAGATACCATCAAAGCCATCTAGTCCTGAAATTTTCTTTGTGGAATGTTTTAAAAATTCTAATTAAATAACGTTACGTGTTCCAGGTCTATTAAGATATTCTGTTTCTGCTAGAATAAGTTTCAGTACCTTGTACCTTTTTAGAAATGTATCCATCTCATCTGAGTCATCTAATTTGTCATTCACAGTATTTTTATAATCATTTTTTATTTCTAGAAAATTAGTAGTAATGTCCTCTCTTTCACTCATAGTTTATTGATAGAGTCTTCTTTTTTCTTTATCACTCTAGCTAAAGATTTGCCAGTTTTGTTGATCTTTTCAAAGAAAAAACTGTTTTTTATTCTTTCTATCGTTTTCCCATTGTCTATTTTATTTATCTCTGTTCCAATCCTTTATTATTTTCTTCGTTCTGCTTGCTTTGCATTTAGTTTGCTGTTTTTGTAGTTTAAGGTAAGAGGTTAGGTAATTGATTTTTGAGATTCTATTTCTTTTTAAATATAGACATTTATAGCTAAAAATTCCCCTCGAAGCACTGCTTTGGCTGCATTTCATAAGTCTTGATATGTTTTGTTTTGCTTTTCACTCATTTTGGAGTATATTCTATTTCCCTGTAATAGCTTCTTTGACCCATTATCTAGAAATGTTTTTAAAAGTTTATACATACTTGTGAATTGACTAAATTTCCTTCTGCTATTGATTTCTAATTTTATTCTACTGTAATCAGAAATGTTATTTGGCGTGATTTCAATTTTTTTTAATTATTGAGGCTTATTTTGTGCACTATCATAAGGTCTGTCCTGGAGAATGTTCCGTGTACACTCAAGAAAAATAAGTATTTTTCTCATAGATATTCTTTTTTTCAGGTGGTGTCTTTTACAGATGTTTATTAGGACTACTTGATTTATTTAAAATGACATACTAGAAAATGCTTATTTAATTCAAAAAATTCAGTAATGCAGGAGTAAAGGCATAAAAGGATATGACATAAAAATGTAGTATAATGGCAAACAGAAATCCTATCTAATCAATAATTACATTCAGTCTAAATAGATTAAAATCTTCAATTTATTATTATTGTTCAAATCTTCTATTTTGTTGTTGTTCTTCTAATTGTTTTATCCATTATTGAAAGTGGAGTTTTCAACTATTGTTGAATTATCCGTTTCTTTCGTCAGTTCTGTCTGTTTCATGTATTTGGGAACTCTGTTTTCAGGTCTACATGTGCTTTTAATTGTCATGTCTTCCTAATAGGTTGACTCTTTTATCATTATAAAATGTTATTGCCTTTATTAACAATTTTTATCTTATTGTCTATATAATATGGAATATGATATGATATAATATATAAAAATATAGTCATTCTAGCTACATTTTCGTTACTATTTGGTTACTATTTAGCTACTATTTGGTTACATTTTCATTATTTTATTTGGAACCTATTTTTTTTTAATTTAAAGTATTTCTCTTGTGGCCCACATATAGTTGGATCATGCATTATTTTTATCCATGCTACCAATCTCTTTTGATTAGAACGTTTAATCTATTTAGATTTAATGTAATTACTGATGTTAGGATTTATGTCTGTTGTTTCACTATATGTTTTATACGTCTTATGTCTTTTTATTCCTTTATTCCCCCATTATTGCATTTTTTAGTTAAACAGATATTTTCTAGTATGCCATTTAAAATATCATGTTATTTATTTTATTATATTTTTAAGTTACTTTTCTAGGTGTTGCCCTGGAAATTCCAATATCTTAACTCAAGACAACCTGGGTAGATTAGTACCAACAATTTCAATAAGCAAGTTAAAAATTAGCGCTGGGCGTAGTGGCACACACCTATAACCCCAGCACTTTGGAAGGCTGAGGTGGGTGGATCACCTGAAGTTGAGAATTTGAGACCAGCTTGACTAACACGGAGAAACCCTGTCTCTACTAAAAATACAAAATTAGCTGGGTGTGGTGGCGTGTGCCTGTAATCCCAGCTACTCAGGAGGCTGAGGCAGGAGAATCACTTGAACCCAGGAGGTAGAGGATGCAGTGAGCCAAGATCATGCAGTTGTACTCCAGCCTGGGCAACAAGAGCAAAACTCCACGACACACACACACACACACACACACACACACACACACACACACACACTGCTGCAGAATAGTTCTATTTCCTCCTCCCTCTGTAGTATTATTGTCATACAAATTGCATTTTTATACATTATGATTCCATTAAGTTTCATAATTATTGCTTTATTAAATTGTCTTTTAAATCAGATAAGAAAATAAAAGAATTACAAGCAAAAATAAATTTTTATCATCTTCATATTTACCCATGTAGTTATTTTAATGAGTACTGTTTGTTTCTTCATGTGAATCTGAGTTACTGTCTAGTGTTTTTCACTTCTACTTGAAGGACTTTCATTAGTTTTTCTTATATTACAGTTATTCTAGTGATAAATTCTGTTTTTGTTTATATGAGAATGTCCTAAATTGTCTATTATTTTTGATGGATAGTTTTGCTGAATATAGAATTCTTGATATTGACATTTGTTTATTCTTTCAGTGCTTTGAATGTCATTCCACAGCCTTTGGGCTTGCATGGTTTTCTGATCAGAAGTCAGTTGTTAATCTTATTAAATATCCCTTGTATGTGATGAGTGATTTTTATCTTGCTCCTTACAAGATACTCTGTCTTTTGAGTTTTATTATCATGTGTCTTAGTATTTCTCTGAGTTTCTTCTATCTTGAGTTCACAGCGCTTTTTGGTTGTGTACATTGTTTTTCATCAAAATTGGGGAATTTGGGATCATTATTTATGGAAATATTCTTTATGCCTTTTTCTTTTCTTTTCTCTCTGGGGCTTTCATTGCGTGCGATGGTATATTTGATGGTGTTCCACAGGTCTCTGAGACTCTGTTCATTTTTCTTCATTTTTTTCTGTTTTTCTAGCTGGATAATTTCAATTGACTTATTTTCAAGGTTGCTGATTCTTTCTTCTGCCAGCTCAAATCTGATGTGGAGGTCCTGTACTAATTTTTTAATTTAAATTACCATATTTTGCAGCTCTAAACTCTTATTTGGCCCTTTTAAAATGTTTACCTCTTTTTTTTTTTTTTTTTTTTTTTTTTTTTTTTTTTTTTTGAGACGGAGTTTTGCTCTTGTTACCCAGGCTGGAGTGCAATGGCACGATCTCGGCTCACCGCAACCTCCGTCTCCTGGGTTCAGGCAATTCTCCTGCCTCAGCGTCCTGAGTAGCTGGGATTACAGGCACGCGCCACCATGCCCAGCTAATTTTTTGTATTTTTAGTAGAGACGGGGTTTCACCATGTTGACCAGGATGGTCTCGATCTCTTGACCTCGTGATCCACCCGCCTCGGCCTCCCAAAGTGCTGGGATTACAGGCTTGAGCCACCGCGCCCGGCCCTGTTTACCTCTTTATGATACTCTGATGAGACATTCTTTCTCATACACTCCTTTAATTTTTTAAGCATATATGTAATAGCTAATATTTTGTTTTTGTCTGGTGAGAACAACATTTGCATTTCCTTGAGGACAGGTTTTATTGATTGGTTTTTGTTTTGTTTTGCTTTGTTTTTCTGTGTGTGGACCATACTTTCTCATTTCTTTGCATGTCTTGTGATGTTTTGTTGTAAACTGGACATTTAAAATAATATGATAATATGCAAAGTCTTGAACTTAGATATACTGCTAGGTTTTGTGGTGGTGGTGGTTTGTTGTTGTTTCTGGTTTGTTTGTTTGTTTTAAAGAGGCTTTCCTGTACTAATTTTATAAAGTGTATATTTCTTGTCAGGTATAGCACTGAAGTTCCTAATTGAATAGGCTAGTTAATGACTGGACAGAGATTTTCTTAAGTGACTTTAACAAATAAGTCTACCACCCTTTTCTGAAGGTCTCTATGTTTTTGTTGGAGCATCAATGCTCCACATATTTAATACTCAGTGTTAGTCTTCCCTTCTGGTTTGTGCAGCCTCAAGGTCTGCCAAATGTGAGAAATTAGGGTCTTCTCAGATCTTTCTTGGGCATGAACACAGCCCTGCATATGTGCACAGCCAGCCTTATAGGTCCACATGAATATGTCAGAGGTTTTCCAAGTCCACTATTAGCCAGCTTGCTTATTTATTTATTTATTTATTTAGCCCCAGTTGGTATCACCATCTCAGGGAACTGTAATGTTAAACAATTGTCATTAATTATTTTAAACATACACCCTGCTGGTATGGGTTTTCTCACTTAGGAAGCTATAGATTAGGTCAAATAAAGACAGGCTTACTAAATGGGCTTTGACAGAGAGCTGCCAGATAGGCCTAATAGTGATAATTCTCCAGAAATGGGACAATTTTTTGCAAGTTCCACACACTTTCTGCTTCCTCTAACTGATAGGATGCTGTTTTTCACAACTGTCATTATTCCAAGGCTGATTTTATTTTTTAAGGCTAATGAAGAGCTGGGGAGAGAGTAATAGAAATAGGATAAGTTAAAGTGCCATGAAGTTCACTGTTTTTATTGGTATTCAACTATTTCTTTCTTGTATAAAAACTCCTCAAATTATTGAAAGCCTTTGGTTAATTTTTAGGGTTTGGAAAAAGTTGATTTTGACAGATTTTGCCAGCATTCTTGTTTTTGTGGAGGAATGGGGTTTTGGAGGTTCTCTTTCCACGACTTCAGAATTACTTCCCTCTCTTTGTCTTTTTAATGAAATCAATTTGCTTACTGTAGTTTCTGTGGGATTTTTGTAAACAAAAATATATGTGTTCATTCTACCACTTTAATTAGAGTCTATATTTACTCTGTTAGTCAGTAACAACAAATTTCAATTTTTCTACTAGTAGAATATCAAGTAGGAAGACAAACCAGAAAGAAAGACATTCTTGTTTAAGGCCATTTTCCTTTAAATTTCCATATGATTGGCAGTTTGTTTTGTTTCCATCTAAAGTCAGATCCCATGGCTATGTGTATATTTATGTTAAAAATCAACAGCGCTCTGGGCCTTTCTGAATTTGCAGGGTGGCTTCTCAGCAATGCAGATCTCATTTGGAACTCTTTTTGCCCTCTGCACAGCATAATGACATTGTTACATTTGTGTCATTCTTATTTGCTAGTGCACATGTAGAGGGAGGGAAGCTCTTTACGGAAATATTCCATATGCCCTGTGAAGTAGCTTAAGCAGTTAGGATTAGGCACATATTTCAGATGCTAAACTTTGGCTCAGGAGTAAAATGACTTGCCACGAACAACCAGTTGGTATGCACCAAGGTTGGGAGTTGAATCCAGGTCAGTTATGTCAAAGTTTAGGAACTCCCTCCCTATACCACACAATGTTCTTTGCCCAAGATATTATGAAGTTTTAGATTGTCATTTAGTCCAAACAATCCAATGCTTAACATATCTATACAATATTAATACCTTCTTGTGCATCTAGAGTAAGGGCAGGTGAAGAAATAACTTCATAAATGTCTTCCAATAAAATTATGCTTTGCAGGGGAGGGCTACATCTAGTTTCTTTTGCTTTTGGTGAGATTATGGGGATGAAAATGAGGGTGAGACTCAACTTTATCTCAATAACTTATTTAAAAAATTCTTCATACAGAGTTTTAGATTTACACTTATTCTAGCAATTGAACAAACACAAATATTTATTGAGTACCCATTATGTGTCCAGGGCTGGAAGTAAGACAGAAAAAGCCTCTACAAAAGGAAGATATGAGACATTTAATAGGTATATATACTTCATGAATACAGTAATTTTTTCCTGTTTTATTTAATACCATATACCCAGATCCTTAAAACAGTTCCTGGTACATACAGATGCTCAATGAATATTGTGGAATTAATTAATTGAGATAATGTCACATGTTTTTAAAGGTTATTAAAAACAAAACAAGTTAGTAGACCATAGAGTGTCATGGCACAGGGAGCTGCATTATCGTGAGTGACTAGGAAGGGTTCTCTGAGGAGAGAGCATCGAACACCACTGTCATCTGGTTTGAGAACAGTCATTGATCATTATTTTTGAAATATGCTTCAGAAACAAACACTGAGAAAACTCCTGATTCAGGGGCTCCATTTATATTTTTGATCACAAGGAACCTTAGAATGTTTTTTGTTGCACCCTGAAGTGTGGCAGGAATGAACACCACGCTTCACTGAGGGGCCATTGTTAATGTTCTCCATCACCATCAGCCAAGGGACTAATTTATTTTTAAGCTATTGAGAATGTAGCCTTGAAAAATGTAATTTAGTTTCAGTTTAATTTTATAGTAGTTTTCTTAAAGAGAATAATGGTGACTTCTAGAAAGTATATAGTAATTAGCAAAATTCTAAAAGTTATAAATTCTAAAATTTATGTAATCCAGAACTTAACCCTTAGAAACGAGGGTGAAATAGGTTTACTGAATACATACTGTAGATATGTTCCCATTTATTCTTTGGACATGGATATATGACTGACTAGTGAAAAATCAAAGATTTGACATGTATGCTTTAACGGAAAATACGTGAAGCTGGGATCAGGTCATAAGTATTGTGTGACCTCTGGCTTGAGTTACTTGAGGCCCTCGTACCTCAATGTTTCCATCTTCATGATGGGCATAATAAAATCTACCCAGCTTGGCAGGTGTAAGTATTACAGTGTGTTCCGAATAGAATGAACAATAATGGCAAGCAGTTATTGGCAGCTATTAGTACTATGGATGCATCTTGAAGTCATTTGCAAATTCTCTTACGCGGTTTCTGTGGACAAAGATGTGAAGATGTGAGTGATTATCAATGTATAGTCCTTAGTACTCTCTTAAGTGAAATAAGACATTAAGTGATTTTTTAAAATGGAGATCCTTTGAGTCTTATAAACAATGGTTGTGTAATTATATAGACTTTCGTTCTTAGATATGACCAAGACCATTGCTAGTAACACACTAAGTTACTAATTAAAGGCTAATACAAGCAGCATGTTAGAGTTTACTGAGAATTCGAATTCAGTATTCTGTGAAAAGGCCTGGCTGCTATGCAATGCTTTGACAATGTTGCAAGGTGCCTACTGTACATGCAAAAATATAAATTATTGGAATTCTTACAGTTTTCAAGAGTTATGATTTGTTAGAAGTATATTAATAACATCTTAAATTGACCATGGTTTTTAATTGTGCCTCTTTTTGATTAATTCAAATGTAAATTATCACTAATTTATCTCTCTAAAAAATTGCTGTATTTATGGTTATTCCATCAGGACCTAGCAGTGAATATATGTATATTGGGTCCTATTGATATCAATAGTTAGATTTTTAAATGTGCAGGTGTTAGAGCTTTGCTCTGAATCATCCCTACCCCCTGTCTTATGTTGGATTCCCCAGAAATGGACTTCAGGGAGAGTTTGTGCTAAAATGATGTATTAAGATGTGTTCTGAGGAAGAACAGCAGGGGAGTGGGACCCTGAGGAGAAGGAGGTAATCGTCTCATCAACACATCCCCTCACCCACTGACAAAGTCCATTTTTTTCATCATCTCACTGATTCCACAGGCACAATGTTATTTCAGCTTTAGAAATAGTATCTTAGATCACACAGTAAGTTCCCCCGATAGCTTAAAGAGTAGTTTTCAATGGCCTTTTTCTGATTTCCTCTGTGGCCAAAGCAGGAAGCAGCATAAGGATTACGTGAATGAGGCATGTGAATGAGACAACAAGAAACAAGACCAAAAAGGTTTCTAAATTTCATTTTTTGGTAGCATAAAAACATTAGGTTGTCATTCAAAAAATTGTCAGATTCCCAAACCTCTCTTGCTTATTTTTTGCCTTCTTGGTGGTTTGTGGGAATGGTGTGGTTGTCCTGGTCATATTCCAATCTAGACAATTATATCTTCTCCTCTGCAAATTCCCTGTTGCTTATATTCCAAGAAACAGTTTTCTTTTCTTTATGACAAACTGCTCCTAGGTACCACTGCATGGTGGTAAACAGCTAGAGGGAGCTATCCCAGAGATGGCTGCACATCAGTGGTAGGTGAACTCATCCCAGTGTCATTTATCTATCGATTTTTAAAGTATTTGGCATCTTTCAGGAAGAAAAGCCTAGAGAAGAGAAGGTCCTATTATTTCTTCTATAACCTCAGTAAGTTTGAGGCACTGTTCTAATTAGAATGAAGATAACAATTTAAAAAATGATAAGATATTTGCAAAGGGGATGATTAATATAAATGGATTTCTCAATAACAAATATTTCACTGATAACCTATTAAAGAATAAGTGCTACATTTTCGATTGCCAAAGATATCTTACCTCTATGTAGTATTAAACATTTCTGAGGTAGGCGAAAGAGCCATTGAAGTAATAATCAAATCTCCCCAACAGTTTAATTAAAAGAAAATATGAATCAGTATAAAATCAAAACCATTTTGCTTTGTTTAAAAAGAAAAAGCTTTATTGTCAGTGGTGATAAGAGTTCAGACAAAATTATTTCAGAGAAAATACATCTTGGTTAGTCTCTTACATTAACAGCAGCTCTTTAGAGATGCCTTTTACCTTCTAAATGATTTAATGCTCCATCTTTTAAAGAAAAAACTCACCATACTCTTCTCATTTTCTAGTTTATATTTGCGCTCCCTCCCACTCCTACAGTACTTTAAGGACACTACTCTACCTAAAATGAGTTCAGTGGATTTGGTTGAAATTGAAGACAATAAAGATAAAATGAAAATGAAGATAAAATATTTGAAGAATATTTAAATTTCAGAAGAAAACGTTTGACTTTAAGAAAGTCACTTATATTCTAACACTACAAATCACTGCAGGAAAAGAAAATAAAGTTCCTTTTCTCCTTGTAGTAAAGAAAACGGTGGGGAACGAATTCTAGAAGCACACATATTTATTGTCACTAGAGAAACTAGTTGATGCCACCAGAGCATTTCTAGTAGTTGTGGCTTCCATGGAATCCTAAAGAAGCCGAGAGATGACAGAAGCGTATCTGGTTCACAGACTTTATGGAAACCTTAAAGCCCTCTTAGTGACCATCATTGTGACAGGAGCAAAGATTATGACATAAGTCACCCAGATCAAAGGTGTGACCATTTCTCCAAACTTAAGATCATCCTTTATACTTCATGTATGTCTTCCCTAGTCACCACCCAATCTGTGCCCCCTCGCATCTCCCTAAACAATACAACCAATACCCCATAACAAATGATTAGGTTTGTTCATGGGAAAATCCAAAAGGAGCAAGTTCACATTGTTCTTTGGGAGTTTCCACCCCTGTCCTTTCCTGCCGACACGCAACAGTACTAATTAGGCTATTGAAGAAGAGGCACCTGGCTGTTGCCAATTCTTGGCACCCAAGTTTCACAAATCTTTTGGTCAAGAAAGAAAATGTTTCTCTCCTGATCCAAAGCCTAATCCCAAGACAAAATGCCTCCAGGGGGCCCTTCTTCTCAGAGAAGGTAGAAATTATGTTAGAAAATGCTTTGAAGCCAAAGGGGAGTCCAGAAAGGCCAAAAAGCAGATTTCATAAACCTCCCTCCATTAATGGGGTCACAGTGTAGAACCCCATAATTATTGTTGAGTATTACTGCTTACCAACAGTTATTTTTAGCTTATGAGTGAGGAAACAAAGGCTCATAAAAGCTAAGTGACTTGCTCAAGTTCACCCAGCTGGCCAATGTTGGCATCAGGATGAAACCACGGTCCCTCTGACTCCAAATGGCATGCCCTGCCCAAATTCTGTGCTGCAAATATAAGTTGTAGATATCACTTTATTATAAAATATGCTTGGCTGTGCACATTACATGTTATAAGACGCCAAAGTGGATAAAATGGTTTATCGCATGTGTCAAGAGAGAGTAGGTGACTCAAAGCATTCTAGGATTCACTGTGGAAGACCTGATTCCTCATCCCCTTACAGTGTGTCTGAGAGAGGAAATCCCTCTCTGCTCTCCTCCCTGACTCCATATTGACCTTTGTCTTCTTCCAGTTTCTAAAACATGCTGACGTTACCTTTAATCTGCTTATAGTAATCACAACATTTTATTAATCTTTCAAAAGCAGTTTTAGTTGCTCTTCATTCTTTGTAAGTACAGTCAAGGTGCCCTTTCTATGTCTGTTTTTAGGTGATCATATTTTTGATATTGGAAGGCGTAATGACTAGATTTCTAGACAAACTCTCATAATTTACATATGAAGAAAGAAAGTTCTGTAAAGTTAGTGATTTATTCTAGGTGCCAACAATGATTAGTGACAAATCCTTCCCCCAAACTCTCAGTGTTGAATTTTCAATTCTTATTATTTTACAATTAATTAGTTTTCTGAGTAAGATGTTCCTAACTTATTCTTTGTTTAAACCATATGAGTAGAGCTAAGTTTAAAGCAGGTGAAGTTACTGTATCATAGCATTTTGTTAAGAATAATATCTGATTTATCTTCAGTCTCCAAAATTTACCTCATGTATGCTGAGGAAATCAATGGTCAATTAAGTTTGTAAAGAGTGTTCTTTTAACAGCTAAAGAATTAGAATAAGCTTTTCTTAGAATGTCTTTTTAAAAAAATTTTTCTTTATGAAGTTATTTTATAAATGCTTAAAGTGATCTCATTTAAAATTGAAACACTGCATTTCAGATACAGGTACACTGAATGTTAGTAAGAAGGGTTTTTATTTACAAGCATTTGGTGATAATAAAAATCTTCAGTAAACTTTGTTAAGACTAAAAAAAAAAAAAAATCTATGACTAACTCTGTGATTTTTCCAGTGTTAAAAGGAGCCCAAGTTGATTCTAAAATCAAAGAACAGACAGAAGTTCAAGTGGGTTGCAAACTTGGCAAAAACATGTTTTACCAAGAAAAAAGGAAAATGAATCCCATCTAAAAATCTGTGCCTGTGTATATGCATCTTTGGGCTTTCTTTTTGTAAAAGCAAAGTTCTTTAAAAAAGAATCATTATATCACATAAAGTAATGAAATATACTTTGTGTGACTAAAGATATTGAAATCACTTGTTTAAAATTAGGCCAACTGCATAATTCCTTTTGAAAGTTCATTAGAAATAAGTCACCTAGTTACCGTAATCATGCTTTAACTTTGGGTGTGTAACCTTATGTTCTAAGATGTGTCACTGGCAACTTTTAAAATTATCAAAATTAATCTGGTGCTACTTAGAAGTTTTTCCACTATATTTCTGTTTGCATTTTACTATTTCCTTTCTGTATTATGCTTCTCTTTGCTGTCATGAATATCACAAAGTTGGATACAACTACTTAATTTGATATTTTTCCTGTAGCAGTTATTCAGAATTTCTTTTCTGAATAGTTTTTAACATTTGAATCAAAGCAGCTTTTGACGTCAGGGAAACCATGCGGTAAAGGAGGGGTCAGTGCCTTTGAATCCCCAGACAAAGGGACTCAGTTTTACATGTGCCCCAAAACTCTTGTTGTGGCAGTTTTCGTCTTTGTAAGGGCTGTTACACATGCTCAGAGTTCCATTCTCAGAACATTAGACTCTAAACTTAGAAAGAATAGAGGCACAGTCTTATTCTCCATGTATCCTCTAATCTACCACATTGCCTAACACACAGTAAACACCCAACAAAAAAGTATTTGTGGGATAAACAAATAAATATAGCAGGCTTTCTTCTAGAAAGTAGATGGTCACCCAGCTTGAAGATTATTTATTTTATTTCAATGCTCAGTCGGTATGCCTTATGAATTATGTATGTCTAAAACACATATGTTGAAGAAGGTGTTCTGGAGTCTTTTTTATTACTATCAAATAAAATCCAAAAGCACTCTCAATGTTTTCCATTACCATCTATTTTATCCTTAATTTGTAGTTTGTCCCCTGGAGAATCTCCTCTATGGCGGGCTGTGTCTTTCAGTGTTCCCCGTTGTCCATGCAGTGCCCGGCACAGAGCAGCCAATCAGTAAATGATTGTTACATGAATAAATGAGAATATATCAAATAATTTTATCAAAATTTGAAATGGTCTGGAATCAGTAAAAAGTAATACTGATTATGCAAACAAAAAAGAGTGACATTATGGAAGATATTATTTAGAGAATCATCAGAATGCAAGTAAAGACCAGACATGGTGGCTCATGCCTATAATCAGAGCTCTTTGGAAAGTCAAGGCAGGACGATCACTGGAGCCCAGGAGTTCAAGGCCAGTCTGGGCAACATGGTGATACCCCATCTCTACAAAAAATTAGTCCAGTAGGGTGGTACACACCTATAGTCCCAGCTGCTCAGGAGGCTGAGGCAGGAGGATTGCTTGAGCCCAGGAGGTCAAGACTGCTGCAGTGAGCTGTGATCATGCCATTGCACTCCAGCCTGAGCAGCAGAGCAAGACACTGTCTCAAAAAAAAAAAAATGCAGGCGAACAGGAAAGAGATGAAAGTAACTAAACTTGGCAGAGATGGAAAGCAGCATCCCCATCCTCTGCACGTCTTTCTTCCAAGCTTGGGTGGCTAATGTCCTTAAAAATAAAAACTTTTTTATTTAAAAAGGAGATTAATTGGAATTAAAATGAAAAGATGCAATGTAAAGTGAATACTAAGTTAAGTTGTCTGGTTATTGTACTATGTATGAGTATCATTAGGCAGAAAAGAGCATAGTCAAAATGGTTTAACTGAAGAGAGTTTTAGAAAGGGACTATTTACTGAAGTGGGTGGGATTCAAGGAACGAACAAGAAATGTGGAAGCACCTCAAGGTTAATAAGAGCAGAAAGTCATTGACACCCCAGGCCTAAAAAAGCTGAGGGAGCCTGCTATTGGAGCCTGTAAAAGTCGGAGTCTGAGAAGGGAGACCTCTCAAAAGGAGCTGTCACCATAAAGGACTGCAGCCATTTTCAAAAAGCGCCCTGAAGGAGAAAGTGGTGAATAAATAATCCATGCTTTTTCTTCTGCCCTTCAATCTCCTACTCCTACTGGGTCTCTCATTGAGTGAACACAAGAGAAAGCCTGGAGCACAGGCAGGGCGGAGAATGATCTGAATAGAAGGTAACAGGGGCAAGGAAAGACAAATGGAGAATAGTCAACAAACGACTGGTCTCCCTGAGAATGCCTTCTGACTCTGATGGAGCCAGGAGTCCTACATTGATCCCCCAGAATGCAGCCAGGAAGAGCATAAGCTTGATTCTTGATAGAAACTTTAGTTCTCCAGCTTGGTAACTACTAAACTGGAGGAACTGGGCTGCCATGTAAAAGGACTGTTTCTTCTTACTGTCTGAACATTTGATGTAATCACCTGCCAATCAACCAGTGAACTCAACAAGGGTAATGTTTGCTCCCAGCCAGCTTCACAAAAGGAAAAAACAAAAAGGAAAAACATTTGGACTGGTTATCACTACAATATGGTACTTGAATCAGTACAAAAATTAAACTCTCCAAAAAAATTGGCATTGCAAAATTTGAAATCTATTTGTTGTCTCAAGTGGCCATGGGACATTGTTCATTTAGCTCTGGAAACTTCTATCCTTCTATTTCTATAAAATATGAGTAAGCGCTAGATCTAAAATAAATTTGTCATTGCATTCTTCCAGGACATTGCATGTACATTTGCTATTCAAAATCGGATCTGCCCTCCTTTTTATCTCAGGAATATCTAATAAGTATCTATGTAGACAAAGAATATATGTGTGTTTAAACAATGCAGTATTTATATATTCATTGAAATGTTCTGTTTCAGAAACAATTAATTGGATTAAGATTCTAACTTGCTTCATGCCAAGTCCTGGCATAACCAAACCCCTGATTACTCCATGCCATGAAGCCCCAGGCTCAATAGCCTGTTTTCCTTCCCCTGGGCAGAAATATAGCTTGTAGGGAGGGGAAATAGCAACAGTTATCACTAGGTTGTGCCCTCTGAGCATATTACTCTAAATGATGCTTTTCAACAATTTTAAGGTAATATTTTGATATGACAGTTTTTAAGAAAATGGTATGAAAAAAGGTGCCAGAGGAAGCAGTGTGCATTTAATCTTTCAAAATACAATACAATGGTCAGACCATGGGTCCAATAGAGAAAGTTTTCCTTGCTCAGTCACCTCTCAGAAAACATCCTGATATTAGATGCCAGAAGATAGTGGAGGTGCATAGTTGCATTTTAAAGTAGAAATTTTGAAACTCGAGAATTGTGTACCTTTCAAGTTGTCATATGAAGCAACACTTCAGATAAGAAAAGCCTTGGGAAATAGAACATCCATATATTCTTCCTGAAAAAGAAATTGTCAAAGATGTACACCAGCCTACTGAATTAGGAAGTCTTGCTTAAAAGGGCGGGTAAGGCAAAGTCTAAAGTATTGTAAAACACACAAACATAATATCAATGTTATGAATATTCTTAAAAGAGAAGAAACACACACACAAAAATTGCTAGATCTAAAATCCTAGATTATATCATAGAAAGCTGAATGACAGAAGAAAATTGTCAACAAATAGTGATTAATTGGGGAGTCAGTTTAATTCTTGATGTTTGAAATATGTTTGAATTTTTTATGTTACTACTAATTAAATTTAAAAACATGGTATTTGTTATATGTGTTCTCAATTACCAGAGGAAAAAAAGGCAATCAAAGGAACTGTAGTCTACTTGGCAAAAAAATAAACACTGAAAATTAATTATATTAGTAATTCTACCAAATACTGAGTGCTAGGCACTATGCTAAGTGTTTTACATTATCTCCTTTAATCCTCAGTTAAGCCTCTGAGATAGCTATTTATGATGCAGTTCAAAATCAGGTCTACCTAAATGTGAAGTTATAGTGTCTTTATTAATACACCGGTAGGATGACAAACAGATTAAAACTTGTGTCCCAATTCTCATTGATTAGTATTAGCTATTTGTAAAGTTACACTAATTAAGGTTCTGAGGCTGAATTTCAGCTCAGCAGAAAAGATTGTTGTAGATTATTAGTGATGTCTACTTTCAGAGCAAGAGGGAAGATTTGCATCAAGTATGTCACATATTTACCAATCACAGTTATAAAAATACATATAAAATTACAAACAATAAGACTATATATTTAGCTTATGAAATAGTTATAGATGGATTAAATAAACCTACAAAGAAAAAGTCAAAGGTCATAAAGAAATTTTATCCACATTTAGAAAAAAAATCAAAGAAAAGTTAAAAGCAAAATGTACCAAAATGTATGCCAATGAAAACAAAAAGAAAACAGGAATTACAACATTATTAGATAGTTGAATTCAAGAAAAAAATACATACAAAAATGTATTAAATAAGGCCAAAATTAAAATGAGAAGTAGAAACATAGTCTTTTTAGAGAATATAGAATGAACATAAATTGTTCAATTGGTGACATTAGAAAAATAAGTTATTAGGGCCAAGCGCAGTGGCTCATGCCTGTAATCCCAGCACTTTGGGAGGCTGAGGCTGGCAGATCACAAGGTCAGAAGTTCGAGACCAGCCTGGCCAACATGTTGAAACCTGGTCTCTACCAAAAATACAAAAATTAGCTGGGCGTAGTAGCTTGCCCCTGTAGTCCCAGCTACTCAGGAAGCTGAGGCAGGAGAATCACTTGAACCCAGGAGGCAGAGGCTGAAGTGAGCCAAGATTGCACCACTGCACTCCAGCCTGGTGACAGGGCAAGACTCTGTCTAAAAAAAAAAGTTACTAACTCAAGAAGTAGGAATCCCAAAATATCAATAACTATTGAAGAAATTAAAAGTTTTCAAAGAGTTTCATTGTTTAAGGTATACCATTGTCAGCAGTTTTATGGCTAAACTCTTTTAACATTATAAGAAAATGATACTACCTAAATCTTCCGAGCTGCTGAAGAGTGTAGATAAAAAGAGAAACCTGTCAGTTGTTTTTTACAGAAGTGGCACAATTATGCTACCAAAATCTGGGGGGAAAAGCATGTGTGCACACACAGACACACAAGTCATAATTTTTAATAAGAAAAATTCATTATATGAGAACAAGATAAAAAAATTTTATTCTGATTATTATTTTACAATACACACGCATGTAAATGTGCACAAACAAAATGACCTAAATTGAAATACATAGAAATATTTTAGTCATTTTCCTACATGGTTAGGTTATAATGATCTTTGTTTTTACTTATGATTTTTTGTTTTTTCAAATTTTCTTTACTGCCTTGTATTCTATAATACTGAAAAACAATAGTATTGATCCCAGTATATGTTAATTTTAAAGAAGCAGATTTTTTTCTTTTAAATAATGAAGGAAGATTATTTTGAGTGGAGAACAAAGGAGAAACTGCTAGACCTGGAGCAATGGAAGAAAAGAAAGAAGGGAGGAAGGGAAGAATTCCTAGGTTGTAAGACCTTAAAACAAAAACATCAGGAGGGAGCTAATGGAAGTTATTAAAATGTTATATAAAAATCTTGATAGGATAAAGACTCTTCTCCCCAAGACTTTTAGCATAGAAAAATAATTAACTTATTAGGCGGGGTGCGGTGGCTCGTGCCTATAATCCCAGCACTTTGGGATGCCAACGTAGGCGGATCATGAGGTCAGGAGATCGAGACCATTCTGGCCAACAAGGTGAAACCCCATCTCTACTCACAATACAAAAATTAGCTGAGCGTGGTGGTGGTGTGCACCTGTAGCCCCAGCTACTCAGTAGGCTGAGGCAAGAAAATTGCTTGAACCCAGGAGGTGGAGGTTACAGTGAGCCAAGATGGCGCCACTGAACTCCAACCTGGCGACAGAGCAAGACTCCATCTCAAAAAGAAAAAAAAAAAAAAGAAAGAAAAAGAAAAGAATTAACTTGTCTCAGGATTATTTTCCATAACTACTACTATTTTCAGTCTTTCCTCAGTTTTGGGATCAGAGTTAAGATAAATAGAAGCTTCGTGATGGCAGGTACCTTTGTTGACGCTGGCCAACAAGTATCTAGCACAGTGTAGGACCCTGCAGGGCCCAATGACCATCTGCTAGGAATGAAGGTTTCCAGTAGAAGGTTCTGCCAGGCTCTATCTCTCTGGCCTATTCTCTTCAGAATATTAACAGTGACCTGTCCTACAGCAGGAATGTTTTTCAGTGCCATAGACAACACAAATCTATTTCAGAATGAAGATTAAAGTTATTCTTGACAGGACCCAAACAAGCTAGATCAAATTTCACAAGGATGCAAACTAAACCATTCACTTAGGTTTCAAAACATTTACTTATTGATTTCAAAATAGAGACTGAAATCAGTGTAACCTAACACTGGGAACACAACTTCTGACTAAACTAACACACACTTAGGCTGTGTGTGGGAGGGAACTAACTAGAAATAGGAAAAGAGCAGTCCTCCTCCCTTCCGTGATGGTCAGACATGATCTCTACTACTGAAGCCCAACTGGGTGACAGGTTTTACAGCAAGCATTACGTAAGAGCCTATTCAAAAGTACAAGACACAAACAGCCCGAAAAGCCTGCCCATGATGGATGATTAAAGGGTCTGGGGAGAGTTAAGCTGAGGAGAAAGGCCTGGAGAGCATCAGCGAGCTGTCTTCAGGAAAGGACTTTAACATATTCTGCACTACTCCAAGGAGCAGAGCTAAGACCGACAGATGTAAAATGCTAAGGTAGATTTGGCCAACACAAAGATGAACTTCCCAAAAGGCAAGATGTGCTCTGACCACATAGGAGGCATTCCTTGTCACCAAAAGTGAGTCAGCACTAGCTAACCGACCATCTCTAAGGAATGTTCTGGAAGGGAGGTGGCACCATCCTGTCTTCCAACCTAGGGACTATAGAGAGGTTTTGTTTGTTCTACAAAACCTCTAAAATTAATTGTGTAAAATGCCTTCAAAGGAACAACTGCTCTCTGGTAAGAACAATTCACTCTACCGCCGATTGTCTTGAAGCCTAGCTGCTTCACATACTTACGCCACCTGCCCAGCTCCTAAAGTCATTGGCGATTGCCTAATCTCTAACATCCATTCCAACTGTACGATAACTTGCTTGGTGACTCAGCTTCACCACACAGCTGTCACAGAATGTTGTACCATTGGAGGACAGGAGAGATAGGAACGTGGGGATGAAATAGGTAAAGTAGAATTGATTGATGAAGATGGTTAACTCCAAACAGTCTGAGGTTGAAATATTTATATTGCTCTGCACAACTTTAGCACATTTCACACCCCACCACCTCTTTGCTTTTTCTCCCTCTTCCATGTATGTTTCAATTTTATAGCTTCTGTGAACTGCAGACTATTTTAAACATGAACTTTCCACCTAGAATTCAGAAGCTTTTATTACCAGCCCAGCGCAGAAAAGCAGGTTGACTTTTCTTACTAATTTTAGCCATTGCAAAGGTCCTTGGGCAGGGACCGGATTCTTCTGCCCTGTGGTTGATGTAATGCTGCCATCTGGCGATTATTCCAACAAAGTGCCGGAGGCATCTGTCTCGTGCCAGGCAGAAATATTTCCAACTTACAACTAACTCAATAGAGTAGTCCTGTCCCAAGCAGGAACCCCCTAATTGGGAAGGTAAAATCTATCTCCATGAAGACAGTTGTGTGCTGAAAAAGGTAATCTCTAATTAATATGAATCATGATTATCAACAATGATGTTCAATAATGATATAAAGATTGAGTTATAATAGATAATATTAGTAATTATGTCCTATAGCAAAAATTTACATATAGCATTATGTAGCCTACATATTGTTAGAAATATATTATTGGATATTATCCTCATCGCAACCCCACAAGTAACATAATATTACCATATTCATTCTTATCCCCATGAGGGGACAGACTCAAGAGAGGGTAAGTGGCAAGCTCTAGATCACACAGCCTCTAAGTAGAAAAGTCCGAATCGGAGCCCACTAGATTTCAACAGTGTTCAGTGTAGAGAAGTGGACCCCCTTGAGCTAAGGGATAGGCAGGATGGGGGAACCAGCAGTCTAAAGAGGCATGAAAAAAATTGTGCAGAGATTGGTGGTGGTGAAGGGTTCCATTTATGTAACTGGTTTGGAACAGGATTCAGGCAGCAGCAGAAAGCTTAGGTGATAAGATTCCTTAGGAGGAAAAGGACTAGTAGGTGACAGGTTGGAAGTCAAGGCCCCACTGGAGCAGAGTAAAGAAGAACTGTGGCTCCTTCGGCATATTGAGTGCCTAGGAAAAATGCCACTGGGGGTGACGAGACGTCTCAAGTTCCCCCAGTTTTGGCATGGCTAGCCGAAGGAACTGAGTGGGGTTGGCCAGATGTACTGATACCATTTCCATTACTCTTGCCAGATGCCATATTGCCTTCCCCAAAGGCAATGTATTACATATTAGGTGTGATATATTGTATTACATATTAGATGTGAGGGTGTGGGAATGATAAACGATGCACATTTGTATTTGTCTGTTTGTTTAATAATCCATCATGGCCATCCTGAGCGAGGTGATTTCTCATCCTTTGTCTCATTTAATTTCTACGACCCTAAGGGAATATTTAGATTTTGGAAATCCCACATTTAGATGTGCATAGTCTAGTTGTTGAAAAGGTACTCTATAAGGAGAAAGGATTTTTAGACTCTTGAAGGAACTAAACCCTCAGTAACCTGGACCACATTTTGCTTGGTGAATCTCTCAAAATGATTGAGATGCATGCATTTGACTTCTAAAACAAACAGAAGATAAATAAGTCTCTACTCCTGAGAGAACTGTGCCCACTTCCACCATTTGACCTAATCATCAAAGTGAGGTTCTCAATGTCTGATTTTTTACTGCTTAATTGAGTTTCAGAGATTTTTTTATGTGTGTGCTTTACACAAGTACAGTTAATAAGTGGCAATAGCTATGTCACAAGTACACCTCTTTTGGAGGAGAGATTACTCTTTCTACCTTTTAGGGACCTTTTGTTTGTGGTCATTTATTTTCATCTGGGCCAGTGTATTAGGCTGTTTTCATGCTGTTATGAAGAAATGCCTGACACAGGGTAATTTATAAAGCAAAGAAGTTTAAATAAGAAGACATGGACACATGGAAGGGAATAACACCCACTGGGGCCTGTGAGGGAAGGGTTGGGGTTGGGAGAGAGCAGCAGGAAAAATAGCTAATGCATGCCAGGCTTAATACCTAAGTGATGGGTGGATAGGTGGAGCAAACCACCGTGGCACATGTTTACCTATGTAACAAACCTGAACATCCTGCACATGTACCCTGGAACTTAAAATAATTTTTAAAAAAGAGAGAAAAGAGATTTAATTGACTCATAGTTCTGCATGGCTGGGGAGGCCTCAGGACACTTACAATCCTGGGAAAAGGCACTTCTTCATAGAGTAGCAGAAGAGAGAATGAAAGCCAGCAGGCGAAATGCCAGACACTTGTAAAACCATCAGATCTCGTGAGAACTCACTCAATGTCACAAGAACAGCATGGGGTAAACCACCCCCATAATTCAGTTACCTCCCAGCGAGTCCCTCCCACAACACGTGGTGATTACGAGAACTACAGTTCAAGAAGAGATTTGGGTGGGGACACAGCTAAACCATATCAGCCAGACTCGTATAAACCAGGCAGCACATGGACAAATGGGCTCTAACATATCACTCTGTTCTAGTGTTCTAACACATAATTTCATCCACGCATTGTAAGAGGCGGAATAGCAACCATTGCATACGAGGCTTATATTCAAGAATAGTAGCTGCTTAGAGATTTTTTGAAAAGTTGAAATAATACATGTAAATAATAATAATGTACGGAGAGTCCTTCACAGTTTGTTGTGCAAATCTTGCGTCAAAACATATAGAAACAGCGAGAGGCTCCAAAGTCTGTCTTGTCCATCTTTCACCAAGGCTCAACCTCTTCTGCTGAATATCTTTGGTTCTCCTAATGCCTATATAGTCTGGGGGTGGGAGTGAGGAGTGGAAGTTAGTCCTGTCTCACACTCTCCTATCTGCATACTTTGTCTACTTCAGAGGGGCTCTGGAGTCCTAACAGGCTGTGGGCTCAGAAGCACATAATGGGAGCTTGGATCAAGAGGTTTGTGTGGAAAATCCTTGAGGATGGGCAGTCCACTCAACAGGTTATTAAGCAGAAGGGCTCTCACCAAAGTGGGCAGGGCCATTTGCATAGTACTGAAAAAACATTTAAAGTTCTGCATTGAGCTTTTGAAAGATTCCTGCAAGAATCATCATGAATTTTTATACTCATAGTTGATGTAAGGAGGAAAATGGGTGGTATTTTTGCTAAGCCTAAAGGAAACTGGAAAGTTTTAATATTGAATGAAGTATTATAATAAAAGCAGTGAAGTCTTAAATATCACACTAGTAAATTTCTGATAATAAATATACAGTGAGTATATGCTATTTCCTCTGACAAAAGTAAATAGCTGTTCTGCTACTCAGGTTAAAGGCTTCATAAAATTCACTCGTCATAGTTAAAGGAAAATCTCTCCGGCAGCTCTTTGCAAACTACTCAGTTTTATAATAACAGGTGTTTATGTTTGTACACTCTTCTAGGTCTTTGTTATAAATCCCACACAACATTGTTAACTTTTTTGTTTAGTCAATTGTCTTTTTTAGAGATGTAGATAATAAATAAATAAAATATTCAATGCTTATGCACATGATTTTTCTTTCAAAATCCTAAAGACAGGTGAGTAACCTGTCTTCTTACTTGGACTATTTCCAAGGAGAAATCTGCCATCCTTATCTTTGTTAGCTCTATATGTAATGTTCTTTTTTCTTTGGGTGATTTTAAGGGTTTTTTTTTTTAAGTCATTAGTGTTGGGTAATTTCTTTCTTTTTTTTTTTTTTTGAGACAGAGTCTTCTTCTGGCGCCCAGGCTGGAGTGCAGTGATGTGATCTCAGCTCACTGCAACCTCTGCCTCCTAGGTTCAAGCGATTCTCTTGCCACACTACGTTCAGCTAGTTTTTGTATTTTTAGTACAGATAGGATTTCACCATGTTGACCAGACTGGTCTTGAACTCCTGACCTCTCAGGTAATCCACCTGCCTCGGCCTTCCAAAGTGCTAAGATTACAGGTTTGGGCGACCATGCCTGGCTGTTAATATGATTTGCATGTGCCTTGGTGTCATTTCCTTCATGTTACTTGTGCTTGGAGTTTGTCAGACTTTGTGAAACAAACTTTTCTTTGAAACATTTCTTCAAAGGTTCCCTTACCTCTTTGGGGTTTTTCAGTTACCTATACCTGAGACTACTCGGAGTTGTCTCATTGCTTGCTGATTGTTATTTTCATTTTTAAAATTATTTTCTTTTTTAAAACTCTTTGTAAAAAAAAAAACTCTTTGTGTTTCATTTGGGATAGCTTCTTATGATAATGTCTTCATGTCACTAATCTTTTCTTCTTCAGTGTCTGATCTGCTATATACAGCCAACATAAATTTTACTGGAGATACTGTTGTTTTCATCTCTAGAAGTTCAATTTGGGTCTTTTTAATATCTTGCATATCTTCACTTAACATAGCTCATCTTTCCTCTAGCTTCTTGGACATATGGAATATAGTCTTAATAAGTGTTTTAATGCTCTTTCTCAATTGATAATTCTAACATCTGTATTAGTTATAAGGTGGTTTCAATTGATTGATTTTTCTCCTCATAATGGATCATATGTTCCTGCTTCTTTGCACACCAGATTTTTTTTTAATGTATGCCAAACATTTGGATTTTACCATGTAGGTTGTAGATAATACTATATTACCATATTACGCTTATGTCTTGGATACAATTAAGTTACTTGGAAACAGTTTGATTCTTTCAGGTCTTTCTTTTAAGGCTCTTTAGGTGGGACCAGAGCAGTGGTCATTCTAAGGCTAATTATTTCTTACTCCTGAAGCAAGACAGTTCTAAGTTTTCTACCCCTCAATGTCCTGTGAAATAGGAGGTTTTGTGTCTGGCTGGTGGGTGCATTCCCTATTCCAGGCTCTGGATGAGCACTGGGCAGTGTTTCCTCTGATCCTTTCTGATGGTTCTCTTTCTAGCTTTTGGTGGTTTCTCACATGCATGAGCTCATCAGTACTCTGCTGAATACTCAAGAGAGACCCTCTAGGGTTCTCTCTGTGTGCAGCTCCTTCCTCTCCTCTATCTGCCCTTTGAATTCTAGCTGGATCATTCTTTTTGGACTCCTAGCTCTGTTTCCTCAGCTTCAAGTGTCTGCCAGGCTCAGCCTGGGTTCCTCTTTCTCATGCCAAGACCTGTAAACTCTCTCTAAGCAGTAAGCTGGGTTCACATCACTTGCTCCTATTTCTCAAGGATTGCTGTCTATAACTGTCTGATCTCCACTGTCTTGAAAACCACTTTTTTTTTCACATGTCTTATGTAGTTTTTCAGTTGGTTCAGGTAGGAGGAAAAATCTAGCCCCTATTACTACAGGTTTTGAGAAGCAGAAGTCTCATTTAGGTCTATGAATTGCAAATATTTTCTATTTTTTTTACCCTTAATTATGTAACAAGAAGCAAAGACATGCATTCTCAAAATTTTGCTCAAAGAATCTTAATCTCTTTAGGATTCAGCTATTTAAAAATGTATGCCCTCTGATTTTTAGCTCTGACTTATGTTTGAAGCTGAATTAAAGAATATGGGTTTTGTAATGCTTACTTCTACTAAGTTGAGCCATTACTTTCTCTTGACTTTGGCCTCAGGCTGAGGTAGCTGGGGTTTGGTCTGGGTCAGCCGCCTCTGGGACTGTCTTTACTTGCTGTCTTTGCTCAGACACATGGACTGCTAAGGCTCTCAGGGATTGCTCTCTACAGGGAAAAGAGTGATTCTGCTCTTGTGAGTGGAACTGTCCTTCAAGGTCGGATCTAGCAGAGATCTAAGCAGAGGCTGGAATCATTTTCCTCCCTTGAACTCTTCTTCAGCAGCTTTTCAAGGAAAGGAAAATCCCCTATTTATCACTTAGGTACCAAATACTCAAGGATTATATTTATGGACAATCAGCTTTTTCCTTTTAATTCACTTCCCAGACACATGCCAAATTTTCTCCCAGGACAGACATTGCTTCTCCCTCTGCTCCTTGTATTCTAAGGAGGCCATGTTGCAAGCCCCCTTCTCCTGAGAGACTTCCTATTTGAGCCTATACTGTGGTGTAACTGAAAGCATTTCTTATTAAAGAAGAAGACAAAATGTCATAATTTAATCTTTAGTACAGTGACACCCTGGTAACCAACTATATCCCCCGCAATATATAACTTAATATTTATGTAAGAATCTACAGATAGATTTAGGATTTCATGGGTGCTCCTGTTTACAAAGTCATGGCCTGCCAACACGTGACTTTGCTCTTTCTCTGCATGTCCCAGCCTCTCCTGGTGACAAGGGCAGTGGTCCGAAACATGAGCACAAACATGTAGTCATAGAAATAGTCCAGCTGAAGCTAGCAAAGAGTCCTTATCCAAACTTTAGTAAAAAGAACAAGAATATATATCTGCACACACACACACACACACACACAAATATATAAAATGTGGTCTTTTATTATTTTATTAGTCTGGCATTTAAGGCATATGTGTTTCCTTCTGGATTTGCTTTTCCTTAGTAAAGATTCATCTCACAACCACATTGTTATTAGTTTTGAGAGACATTCATTTCTCTTCCTTTGTTTCACGTTTTATTCTTTGTATCAGGAAACCAGTGATGCAGTTTTATATAAACTCTCTAACAATTGAGAAAAAAAAGTCCTTGGCATTCCCTCATTTGTCTTCCCTTCCACACAGTGGGAATTTCTGCAGGATCCATGGTGTGCCAGGCACCTACAGGGGTTGATCACAGTCCTGCTGGCTGCATGTTTTCCCTTTAATAACCTCAAGACCTCTTTCCTTCTGCAGGTGCCAGGGTGGACAGAGCAAATAGCTGCCAATCTGACAGCAGTGGGTTCCTGGAGGAGCCGCTGGAACCACTGCCTCTCCAGGTAGGAGAGTTTGGAACAGGGCCCTATGCTCATCCCTCACATCCCACTTCAGCCCTGTCAACCAGGCTGCCACCCAAACCTCACTCACAGCTAACTCAGAAGGAGGTTCTAAAGTACCCACCAAAATTGGAAAGGCTGAGAAGGCACAAGCCACCTGCATCCAAGGTGGAGGGGATGATGGAGTCTTAAGGTGTCACAAAGTGTGGCCTTCCTTTCCTTTTGATTTTTCTAAGCAAGGAGGCTGAGCCTCCTAGAGAGGAGGACCTAGTTAAAGTGGTAGACAGATGCAAAACCTTATGGTGTAACCCTTATCTCCTAACTCCTAAGTCAACGATAATGGCAAGAAGATAATCTCGCCTTAAACTTACTGCCTCCTCCACTTCCTGACCTGTTTCCCTTTGTCCTGGTTTCCCCTACAGATGCCTTCCTTGCCAAGCAGCCAGAGTCATGCTGAGAATGGAGGTAGAAAGCCAAAAGATCAGAGCCATAGCTTAGTATCATCCCAAGACTGTCAGCTAGAGTCAGATGGGCCAGATTCCAAGAGTATAGTGAGCACATCTTTTTCAAGCCAAGACTCGAATGCCTTAGAAGAAGAGGTCTCAACGTCTGTGGTGGAGGAAGAGTCTCTGCTTCAGGACATGGAGGGGCTGCCAGAGCTGTGTATCCCACACATGGCCTGTGCCAAGACCACCACAAGGGGAGAACACCCAAGGAAAGACAGCCATCTGCAGCAGCTTCTGCCAATGCCCCACACTGAATATGAGGTCACCGGATCTACAGTCACTTCCAAATATGATCGTCCGCTGGAGTTTATGGTTACCCATATCACAGAAATGCAGAACGATTTTCTGAGGACTGAGGGAGCTGGTGAAGTGCAAAGCCACCAGTATGAGTTTCAAAGATCACCTGGAAATGATCGCACTCAAGACAAGTTCCTTCATGTTGACTCTGAGGCCCCAAGAGAAGAGGAAAGCGGTGGACTCTGTCCCAATACCAACCACAGCTTACTGGCACCAGAAAGCTCATCACAGTGTGTTCCCAAGCACAGTGAAATCACAGCTTATGCAATTGACTTTGCTCAAACATCTGAAAAGCCCATTCCCCACCTCCATAAACTTCCTGGAGATCCTGCCCAGGTGAAGTCAAGGTCTGGTACTCTGGTTCAGATACTCCCTAGGACAGAGGCTGAGATGGAAAACCTTCCTGTAAATACTGGCAGCTCCAGGTCTGCGACAGCCCAGATGTCCTCCAGCCTGGTGTCAGCTGCTCAGAGTGTTATGTCCTTGGGGACTGGTGCGAGAGGAACATCTTTAGAATGCACTGTGTGTGACCCTGTTACCACAACAGAACCAAGACTGGGGACAGAAGCAAGACGGTTCAATGATGCTTCCTTTCAGACTTCTGTATGTGAGCCCAGGCCCTGGCATTTCTGTTCTGCTCCAAGCAACAAAGCCTTGATACGTGGGCACCAGCCCCTCACCAAATCCATCTCTCTAGACTCAGGTTTCCCTAGTATCTGCCCAGGGGGCACCTGCCATGCTAAATCTACCCACTGCTGCATCTGCTGTCGTCACCACCCCCACTGCCACGGGGAGAGGCAAAGCCCTGGCCCTGCACCCTCAGTCTGTAGGCACTGCCTGTGCTCACTTACTGGTCACCGGGAAGCCCAGTTCATGACGACTTTGAAAGCCCTTCAGGACACTACAGTGAGAGAGCTATGTTCCGTAAGTATTCACCCCTGCAAAGATGGAAAGGCAGATGCACCCATGATAAACACCTCAGGGATAGTGTTCAGACTTCTTTGCTGAATGCAAGATCTCAAGGGAAACCTTTCTATTTTAAATCATGAATAACATTTGTAGAGTGCTTTATTGTTTATGATATAATATACACATTTTTTCTTGATACTTCCAATAGATCACCTTTAGAAAAAAAAGCAAATTTTATTATTAATTTTCATTTTACAGAAGGGAAAACTAAGGGGTAGAACCATACATTCATTAGTCTAAGATTATAAGCATTAATACATCTGTAACTCATCTCCAGTTCAGTCTAGCTGAGAAGTTCTGTGTCTTAAATTCATTTAGCTGTATGATTTTGCACAAGCCATTTAATCTTATTGTGAAATAGGGAGACTGTTCATGCCACTGACACAGAATTGTTATAGGGTGAAATAAGATGAACCCTGTAAAGCGCGCAGCCCAGCATGTGGCGCATGGAAAGCTCTAGGTAATATTGATTGTGTGGGTGTGTTAGTTTTGTAATCAATTTTTGTGACTGTTTTACATTGTTCAGGTCTTGAACTTACAGCTTCTGATGTCAAATAGAAGGGCTTTTGGTCTACCTTTGTTGTGCCTGTTTAGAGGTGGACACTGTGGTTACTGAGGACTGAATGGCTCCAGCCTTCTCTAGCCCTTGATTAATCAGTAAGTGTTTAATGAGCCCTTGCAGTTCTTCCTTTTTAGAAGTTTTCAAGGTAAGAAATGATCTAGGCCTTCAAGGCCAGCCATTGATTACAAAAGTAAGACTATTGCACATAACACCACTTGTATGGAGAGCTGAAAAGGTGAGGGTTCTGGCACAGAGAATGTAGGTTGCAGCTATTCAGAGGAGGGTGAAGAGGAACCATGATTTACTGAGCGCCTGCTGTTGAGTGCCTGCTGAGTTACCTTCCCATTCTCTTAATTCCACAAATATTTAGTGAGTGCCTATGCTGACCATTTTACGTTATGTCATGTAACCTTCATTTTCATCCATTCCATAAATATTTGTTGAACTCCTAATATGTGCCATGTTCTTCCTCTTTTATAGATAAGGAAGCTAGAACTGAGAGAGTTTAAATAATTATCCTAATGCCTCCTAATGACTAAGTGCGAAGTCCAAATTCAAATTCAGTTTGGGTAACAGTAAATTGCTTGACACTACAGTCCAAACAAAGATGTCTGACTTTAAAATATCTAAATCTGTGTAAGTGTAGAATTAACATTAGAAAGTGATTATTTGAAAGATAAAACAAATTCCTACTTGGCCTTTCAATGTATAGAAATTATCTAACAATATGATATAAAGAAATTGATTACAGGAAAGTTTAAATAATTAATCAGATCAATTTTTAATTGCAGGACTCCCAGGCATTTGGAATATTTTTATATAAAACTAGTATTAGTCAGAATTGAACTAGTAAGAGAAAGCTTCATTTAGGCATAGTGATCAGTTCTAGGTATATTCTCCAAAAGTTCAGTGGAAAAAAAGAACAAAACTTAATGTATGATGGGGTCCTTCTTGAGCATCAAAAGACCTTGGTTTAAATCCTGGTTAACAGTAGGGTCATCACCACCATAACCATCACCAACACCACCGACCGCCACACCATCGTTATTGTCATCACTGTTCACATAATTTGTTGAGGGGATTTCAAATACTCTAACTAAGTGGTTTTCCACTGAGGATAATTTCCCACCCCTGAACCCCCAGATGACATTTGGGAATGTTTGGAGACATTTCTAGTTGTCACAACTGGGAGGGGGTGGTTGCTACTGGCAACAAGTGGGTAGAGGCCAGGAATGCTGCAAAACATCCTAAAATACACAGAACAGTCACCACAACAATGAATTTCTTGGCCCAAAATGTAAATGGTGTCAAGGGTGTAAAACTCAGCTCTAAGAGAATAAACATTTACTCGATCACATGGTTTGTAATGGAACAATGTGGGGGAGGAAAGATAGCTAGAGAAGCTGACATTTTGAGAGGCCATAAGGGGGGAGAATATGAAATCCTAGAATTAGGTACTCTAGTTTCCATGAAGAAAAGCTGGTTGTTGGTCTAACATAGGAAGCACATCCCCCCAGAAAAGATGATTTTTCTAATTTACGTTTAAGACAAGCATTACAAAGATATTAAGTCATATTTAGTTTTATAGTTTGTTAAAAATAACAAAATTGTGTTAAAAACTACAGAAGACATTGTCCTTCTAGACATCCAATTTCATTCTTTTAGTGTAAATGCCATAGATGTTTATTTCATAATAAAATACTATCTAAGTTTTGTTTACGTCACCACCCTTGAAAACAATATAAATCATTCATTGATTGTGTTCAGAAGAGAAATAACAAACATGTATTTCTAGACTAACAAGTGAGACATCTATTGCATCAAATTGTCTCTGGGATATACTACCACTTAATTTATTCCTTAGTATTATAATCAGGTATCTATGGCAACAGCTATATCTTGATACTCAATGGAGCTATTACTTAGTCCGTGATATGACCACAAGTGAAAAAGGATAAATGGCTAACACAGCCTCTTGTGACACAAACTGAAAACACAACCTACCTAATGTTGTTCTTTGATATAGTTGGGGTGCCTGGGACAAGTCGGTGCAGACAAAAGAGGTGCCAGGCTTGAAAGTGGTTCAAATGCAATCCTGACTACAGGTGCCAGAGGATGTGTAATCCATCAGGCAAACCACGGCATCCAGAGAGCATGACTTGTCAGTGGCACAGCCCAGTAAGACCATTACCGTAAAAGGTTTGAGAGTCTGTGAGGTATTGGGGGTGTCCTGATGAATTTGCAGGAGCACAGTTCTGGGGATTGAAAGAACGAGTAGGCATCTAGCACTTGGGAGCAGATTCACAAGTAGAAAGATTGTAGCTTCTCAGAGGAAGGTAGGCTGGAAAGAGTAAGAGATGGCCCTGGGGAAACAGGCACAGGAACCCAGGGCCAGGTTCATCATGGTAAGGACATTACTTATAATAGGAGCAGAAGATTAAACCTGGGCCAGCTCCAAGGTGACCCTGAGTGTAGACCTGAGCTCTTCTTTAAAGATTTGATGCAATAGATGTCTCACTTGTTAGTCTACAAATACATGTTTGTTATTCCTCCTGCCTCATGTCAAAAGTGGGCCTTGGGTGTGAGTAGCCCTAGCTGTGCAGAGAGATTTTGCAGCTGGAAATAAATGTTCCTCCTGATTTGACACTTTGGCATGCCAACACTTCTGCAGAATACAGGGAGGTTTTTTGGCCTAATATGCTCAGTGACTATCCTCAGATGTGCATAGATTTTAAACAAGTAGGAGTTTGAATGGGTATGAGGGCCATCATCCAAAGGCTTCTAATGCTTTGTCTCCTATTGCCTTCACCTTCGTTCCTCTTGGAATTTGCAATTATACTAAAAAAGGTACTTTTATATCCAGTTGATTTGGCATCATGCACCTGCTGAAATGGATACTATATAAGATTTTACTAGACGACAATGAATTTCTTTTTATTTATTTACAAATAAACAGAAACCCTTAAAGGAAACAATTCAAACATACATTCATATACATGTGCATTACTCCTATGTAGGCATACACATGTGAACAGGCACATGTGCTGGAAAGCAATTAGAAATAGGAGATTGCATTTCTCTATAAGAGGAGACTGCTTAAAGACATTTAAAGCACAAAGAGAACAAGTTAATGCATGCAGCAGCATCTACTGTGAGTGAGCCTGGGTTTGTAAGCCTTTAAATTAGATACCAAGTACTAGTAGATAGGGCTAGAAAAATTATTTATGAGAATATTAACAGAAAGTAGCTCTTGGACCAAGTGAAGATTATAAGCAGAGATGGACATCTCTTAGAAGATAATGGGAAGCCAGACATGGTGGCTCACACCTGTAATCCCAACACTTTTGGAGGCTGAAGTGGGCAGATCACCAGATGTCAGTAGTTCAAGACCAGCCTGGCTGACATGGCAAAACCCTGTCTCCATTAAAAATACAAAAAAAAAAAAAAAATAGTGGGGTGTGGTGGCATGTGCCTTTAATCCCAGCTACTCAGCAGGCTGAGGCTAGAGAATTGCTTGAACCTGGTAAGCAGAGGCTGCAGTGAAGCAAGATCATGCCACTACACTCCAGCCTAGAAGACCATGGAAGTTCTGAGCAGATGTTGAAACTAAGAGCAATTTTAGGTAAAGGACTTGAAGACTCAAAAACATCCTTACCTTACCCTTCTTATATAGCAATATATAACACTGCAGAGAAACATTTGAATAATTGATCAATGCCATTTTTGTGGCCTTTTGGTTGTCTAGGATAATGATTTGTTGATATAATTAAATTTTCGCCTATAAGTGAGTTCTTCACAATAATTTGTTAATTCAAAAAAAATGGTTTGTTGGTATAACTAAATTGTTGTATATAGGTAAATTCTTCAGGACAATGTGTTAATTTTTAAAAGTGTTAATTCAAAAAGAAAATTCCAAAAAGAAAATGAGCTCTATCAGAAATAAGATTTCTGAATATTAGAAGTGCTTCCATATTGTTTATGATTTAGGTTTAGAAAAAAAGAAAAGCATACAAATAAGAAAATATTTGTAAATAATTGTGAGCATATTCAAAGTGAAAATTCATTATCTTTTGGTGATGGTAGTCTTCCACTGAAGTTAAACTTTCCATTGAAGTTAGTTTGTTTTAATGGGTTTTAGGTCAGTAGAGCAGAACTTCCGTTTGGTATTTGGCTTATAATCAAGCCTTTATATTGTAAGAAAAAAAAAGCAAGAAGAAACGTTCAAAACGTTCTCATTTTTGAGGTTTTTTTTTCTTTCTTACCTAGAGTTTCCTTTCTTATGAAATTATTTCTATACTTATTCTAGGGCTAAAATGTTTTTTTCTGTGCTTCCAAATGACCAGAAGATGGCAATGTTTCAGAGCCTTCCACATCCCTCCATTCTCAGAGAGCAAACACTCCGTTCGTTATTCCCAAACCCACGCATCCCAATCTTATACCTTTCAATCACAAAAGGCTATCCCAAAATAACTGGATGAGCATAAAATTTAATGTTTATGATGTTCAGCCTATTTGAGCACCACACTTCCATGGCCCTGGCATCACTGTCCCTAGAACTGTGAAGTGAATTTGAACCAGTTGGGCAGTCTTGGTTACCTGACAGGAAGCTACTGGAACCACTCAAACAGCTCACTGCTAAGGAACAAGCAATTTATCATCATATTCAACTATACTGTGGTGTCTGCTGTGACTCAGATCTTAGAAGAAAAGAAATGAACCAAGAGACTTGGGTTTGAAATGTTACTGCCATTTTTCGACCACGGACAAGTTAACTAGCCATTATATGTCAGAACATGCATCTACAATAAATGCTCTTCGTGGTCTCCAGGATCTTTTCTGGTCTTAAGAGCCGTAATCTACCATTCTTGCCAACATCAGTATCACTTCAGAGATCCCCTAACTGGTTCAAATTCACTCACATGGATGCAAGAGTAATTGAAGAGCTTTACTATGCAAAATATGTTATTCAGTATAAAAATTACAGGATAGAATCAAAACCAAACTCCCAAACCAAGATATGGAGAGTTTTCAATGTAAAAGACATTACTCTTAGGAAAGTATTTCCATTATGACAATTGTGATAAAAATACCGTCAGGCTGCCAGGATGTTGGCCATGTGGTTTATAGAAGAAGGGTAAGAAACCTGGGAAGTCCTAGAAACAGGGCTGGAGGAGTCACCCTAGCTCTAAGGTTAGTCTCCATGGAAGGAGGAAAAAGAGAAGGTTAGAAAGAGCCAGGCTGCAAAATCAGTTTCCTTGCCCACTTTTGAATGGGCTTGTTTGTTTTTTCTTGTAAATCTGTTTTAGTTCTTTGTAAATTCTGGATATCAGCCCTTTGTCAGATGGGTAGATTGCAAAACTTTTTCCCATTCTGTTGGTTGCCGATTCACTCTAATGACTGTTTCTTCTGCTGTGCGGAAGCTGTGGAGTTTGATTAGGTCCCATTTGTCTATTTTGGCTTTTGTTGCCAATGCTTTCGGTGTTTTGGTCATGAAGTCTTTGCCTACGCCTATGTCCTGAATGGTTTTGCCTAGATTATCTTCCAGGGTTTTTATGATGTTAGGTCTTATGTTTAAGTCTTTAATCCAACTGGAGTTAATTTTAGTGTAAGGTGTCAGGAAGGGGTCCAGTTTCTGCTTTCTGCTCATGGCTAGCCAGTTTTCCCACTACCATTTATTAAACAGGGAATCCTTTCCCCATTGCTTGTTTTTGTCAGGTTTGTCAAAGATCAGATGGTTGTAGATGTGTTGTGTTGCCTCCAAGGCCTCTGTTCTGTTCCATTGGTCTATATCTCTGTTTTGGTACCAGTACCATGCTGTTTTGATTACTGTAGCCTTGTAGTATAGTTTGAAGTCTGGTAGTGTGATGCCTCCCACTTTCTTCTTTTTGCTTAGAATTGACTTGGCTGTGCGGGCTCTCTTTTGGTTCCATATGAAGTTTAAGGTAGTTTTTTCCAGTTCTGTGAAGAAGGTCATTGGTAGCTTGATGGGGATAGCATTGAATCTGTAAATTATCTTGGGCAGTATGGCCATTTTCATGATATTGATTCTTCCTAACCATGAACATGGAATGTATCTCCATCTGTTTGTGTCCTCTCTTATTTCATTGAGCAGTGGTTTGTAGTTCTCCTTGAAGAGATCCTTTACATTCCTTGTTAGTTGTATTCCTAGGTATTTTATTCTCTTTGTGGCAATTGTGAATGGCAGTTCGTTCTTGATTTGGCTGTCTTTAAGTCTGTTATTGGCGTACAGGAATGCTTGTGATTTTTGCACACTGATTTTGTACCCTGAGACTTTGCTGAAGTTGCTTATCAGTTTCAGGAGATTTTGGGCTGAGACAATGGGGCCTTCTAGATATACAATCATTTCATCTGCAGATAGAGACCATTTGACTTCCTCCTTTCCTGTTTGAATACCCTTTATTTCTTTTTCTTGCCTGATTGCTCTGGCTAGAACTTCCAATACTATATTGAATAGGAGTGGTGAGAGACACTGGGGTCTGTAGGGGGGGAAATAGGGGAGGGACAGCAGAGGGTGGGGAGTTGGGGAGAGATAGCATAGGGAGAAATGCCAGATATAGGTGATGGGGAGGAAGCCAGCAATCACACTGCCATGTGTGTGCCTATGCAACAATCTTGCATGTTCTTCACATGTACCCCAAAACCTAAAATGCATTTTTAAAAAATCAGTTTCCTTTAAAGAACATCACAGAAGCCCCACACCATGTTCTCTGTTCCCATCTCATTGGCCATTGTATCTGCAAGCAATGCTGGGAAATGTAATTTTTAAGCTAGACACTCGGCTGCCTCTAAGATATTCTTGTTAACAAGAATAAAAGGGAGAAAGATGGTGTGTAGTCAACCAGCAGCCTCTGCCACACTGATTTTGGGAAGGAGTCCAAGCCTGTGGGTCTGACAGAGATGGCTTTAGTACCCAACAAGCATTAATATTACTCAAAGTCAGATGGGTATTGGCCATGGAGTTCTGGGTCATGGATTTCAAAGCATGATCCAATCCAGGATGCAAAACAAAGGGCACAGCTGGTAGGTACTCAGCAAGTCGAGTGCCGACAATTGGGCTGGGCTTGGGGTTGCCAAAGGTAAATAGCTTTAAAGCCATGAAAAGAGACTGTATTCAGCAACTACTGACAGCAGGGGAAAGAGCTGAGCTCTACCCCAATTTGTGCAGAGGTGATTTGGGCATTTTAAAGAGAGAATGAGGCAGGGTGGAAAGCAGAGCTCATAGAGTCAAAAAAGTGAAGTGAAAAATCACAAAGAATTGGTCCATTTCAATGCCATTAGACCAGCTGTGTTTGTGAGCCAGCAGTAATTGAAGTTAGGAATCTGCCCTCCCAGAGACAGGGGACAGAGGCTCGAACCTTCCAGATGATTACATTTCAATGGAATGGCTCTCAGGTCCTTAAGAGAGACACTTGTGAGTTGTAAGAAATACATATTTACAATTATAATCTCCTTTTAATAAACACTCTCAGAAAGGGAAGTCAGAGGCCTATGTCAGGTGTTGACGAAAGCAAACAGTAAATTTTCCTAGCAGCCTTCAGATTTCTCAGGCAGGCTTTTTAATGGGGGATGGGGAGGCTAAGGTCATCCCAGGGACATGGACTTGTGCTGCTGGGAGCCAGGCTAGAGTGTGGTCAAGTTTGTTAGTGGAGGGGTTGTGTGGGGAGTTCCGAAGTTCTCAGGGGCTGCAGGGATATATTTAAATTAGAAAAACGCGGCAAAGGCACAACTTGAGAGAGAAAGTATGATTTAAAGGGTGACTACATCAGGACCGATGGGGAGGACTAAAAGGGTAGACAAAGGTCAATTCTAGTTTCCAGCTCCTCGAGAGGATGGGATGCCTAGCCTTTGCCTGCCTTCCTCAGGGTGGGCTTGTTAGGTGGATGAAGCTGATCCTGCAGATTCCAACCTCCGTGACTGTGACTAAGCAGGACTAAGACTAATAAAAATTACTCTAAGCAGATTTTCTTTAATCAAACACATACCAGCTGAAAAGATGTGTTCAATGTTCTTGATACTCAGAGTGAGGCAGTACCCAGCACCAAAGTTAAACAAGATTAAACAGACTCAGCTCCTCACAAACCCTTACTCTGGCCCTTCCCCTCCTCCCTTCTACCTATGTCCTTGCATCCCTGTATCACCTAGGCCTCCAGACTGCCTTCCAGCCTCTGGGACATAATGATCATCATCCAAAGGCCACCAACAACAGCTGCCCTTCTGTCCCAAAATGAGCACTGTCACTAGTTGTTTTCAGAACCCAAATATTGAGCTCTTCCTATTCTCTTCCCCTTATATTAGCAGTGGGGCCTGTTTGCAAAAAAAGTGAGCCCAAATGGGAAAGCAGGTTCCACCATGGTGAGCTCTTGCAGAGGATCAAAAAGGCCGTTTTTCTCAGTTCTTTCTCATTGTTCTTAGTGCACAGTCCATGAGATGGAAGCCATGAAGACGATATGCCAGAGTTTCCGGGAGCATTTAGAGGAAATGGAACAGCACCTTATGGGACAGCAGGCCTTCTTTTCTAGAGACATGTCACAGGAGGAAAGGTAATTACCTAAGGGAGCTATAAAAGTAAGTACCAGCCCACACACCTGGAACAAGGAAGATAATTAGGGCAGGACAGATGAGCACCCTGGAGCAGAGCTAATGAGAAACTGGCCACCTTTTCCTTTGCTTTCATGGTCTCGTTCTTGCTTTCTCAGTGGGAGTCTGTGAGCGCCATTTGCTAGCTAGCAACACTTACTCTTTAAGGCAAGAGCTATTTGAGAAGGTCAAAAGACAGGCAGTCAAGGGCATTGCCAGCAGGGTGTCTTTAATCCATAAGATGGGGCTCCTGCAAGTGCAGATGTGCGGAGATGTGAGAGTTTCAAAAATCTGCATTATTGTCACATAGATTAAAAACATGTCCCAAAAGTAGATTAGTCATTCATTGCCTGGAGCTAGGGATGGAAATCGGCTTTAACTGTAAAGGGAGGGGTGAGGGTTCTTAGTGGGGAAATAGAAGTGTTTTAAAACTGGATAGTGGTGATGATTACACCATTTGGTAAATGTATTAAAAATTATTAAATTGTACTCTTAAAACGAGAACTACATTATACTGCGGTAGCATTATTTTTTAAAGAAAGAATGCAATTTTAGTAATGTCTGCAACTGACACAAATAAAGAAGATGACACTCTCTTTTAAGAAATTGCAAAGTAAGAACCTATATTATGAGGAGACAATGGAAGATTGCACCTGCGAAGGATTGTTAAATTTGGTTGTTTTCTATTATTTACTTCCAGGGAGGAGGCCGAGCAACTGCAAACTTTACGTGAGGCCATGAGGCAGCAGGTGGCAGAGTTGGAATTTCAGTTAGGAGAACGGGCTCAGCAAATCAGAGAAGGAATTTTACTGGTATGGGTTATGGGGTGCGGAGTTTGACTGTATCCAGCCTACCACAGGAGGGGTGCATTAAATGGGAAAGCTGATTCTGCAATCATTTCAGAATCTAAGTTTACATGCCAACACCTTCATTTTAAGTATACAGAGAAGTACTTTGGTTTGCTCAAGGGTACACAGCCAGTTGATGGAGATTCTGCATTAGTATTCAGTTCACCTGCCATGCCCGTCTTCCCCCTGCCCTGTACTTCATAGAGAAGTCTTATTAGCCCATTTTCCAAAGGAGAATAAGAATCCTAGGCACAGTGAAGCTCGTCTTCGTAGCCAATACAAGCGAAGTCACTATCAGAATCTGCTGCTGGCTCAAAGAGCCCATTCTAGAAAACTGACCGCCTCGGAATGCCTTGCTCAGCAGTTTGAGTAAGCTGTTTAATGCCGGTGTGATAGGCTGTTTACTCTTTTTTCCTCTTATGTTTATTTTAGCAGCTGGAACTTCTCACAGCAGACCCATCTGAACACTGTTCAAATCTGCACCAATGTAACTGGATAGAAGAAAGGAATGGCCAGACTTCATGTTCCAAAATCCCCCCTGGCGTGGCCCCAGGGACTGTCTTTCCTCCTAATGATGGCCAGCAGGCTCCCTGTTCAGGTGGGACCCAGTTGGCTGCCTTTACTCCACCCATCATGGAGAACAGCACCAGGATGCCTCCATCACCAGCTTGGGCAAAGTTAGGTCCAACCCCTTTGTCAAATTGTCCTGTTGGAGAAAAGGATACAGATATCTTCCTCTAGATCAGAGCAGGTCTGATGACCTTCATACAAAATGTAAAGGCCCAGAACAGATATAGGAAGAAAATTTCACCTTTTCCCAAGGAGAAGCATCTGCCAACCCATTGTCAGCTATATTTTTCATATCCTACCCTATGGTTAAACCCAAGAAGAGTTTAGAATACTTTAACACACATTACGTATAGAATAGGTGAGCACCTAGTATGTGCCTGGCACAGAGTATGCAACAATGACTAAATACTGTACGATCTCAGCCCTGCTGGAACTTACAGTGTAGTGGGGGAGAGAGAATTGCAAAAAGTCAGGTCTCAGTCAATGTAGAAGTTTATTTTGCCAAGGTTACGGATATACACCCAGGAGAAAGGTCTGGGCCTCTCTCCAAAGATGATTTTGAGGACTTAAACATTTAAAGGAAAAAAGCGCAGCTAATGGGAAAAGCAGAAGACTTTTTTTTTTTTTTTTTTTTTTTTTGAGACAGAGTCTCACTCTGTAGCCCAGGCTGGAGTGTCATGGCACAATCTCAGCTCTCTGCAAGTTCCATCTCCCAGGTTCAAACAATTCTCCTCCCTCAGACTCCAGAGTAGCTGGGACAACAGGCGCATGCCACCACGCCTGGCTAATTTTTGTATTTTTAGTAGAGACGGGGTTTTACTATATTGGCCAGGTTGGTCTCAAAGTCCTGACCTGGTGATCCGCCCATCTTGGCCTTTCAAAATGCTGGGATTACAGGCGTGAGCTACTGTACGTGGCCTGCGGAAGACATTTTTAAAAGGTGTGGGTACAAAAGAGACAGTTGGATTCTTTTGAGTCTGATCAGCTTTTTGCATGTGAGAGGGCTTAGAGGAACAGTCACTTATGCATTCATCTAGCTCACTGAATCTGCACTTCTACATAAGATAAAATACACACAGGGCAGAGGAAGCAATCAGATATGCATTTGTCTCAGAAGAGCAGAGAGATGACTTTGAGTTCTGTTCTTTGTCCCCTACCTATGAAGAGAAGTTATCAATGTACTTTGTCAGGATTAAATTCAACAGATCTGTTTTAGGGTGAAGATCGTAGGCCCTATGAGGAATTTACCAGTGGGCAAACTGTGAGGGTGGTATGTAGCTTTTAAAAAAGTATCTGTAGCTATCTCATTTAGAAATAAAATGGGAGGCAGGTTGCCTGACGCAGCTCCCAGGCCAACTTTTCCCTTCGACTTCATAATTTTGGGGTCCTGAGGTTTATTTTTCTTTCACAGAATATAAACGTGTACATACATTTATTATTAAAAACTCTGAAGGAAATAACAAGTTTTATGAAAGAGAACACAGCAGGGAGACCAACTTAGATTAATGTTCAGACCGCCTGGGTGAAGAAGTGACAACAGAAGAGGGAAGGAGAATCCAGGCATCAGAAGTACCAGCCTGTCCAAAAACCTCCAGTCAGGCAGCCAGGAGCAATACTGATGAAGCACCTACTGTGTGCAGGCCACTATTCTAGCGCTGGAGACAGCCGTGAATAAGATAGATGGACTTGCCACTGAGAAAGAGTTAGATGAAAAGTAAGACTAGAAGAAAAAAAAAAACAAGCAAGTAATTACAATCCTGACAAGAGCCTAGGAAGTCAGTGTGATAAAATTGCAAAGGAAGATGTGGAGTGAAACTGTACTGCATTCATTAGTCAGGGTGCTTATGCAAGGCCTTGCTAAAGGGGAAGCTATTTGGGTAAGACTTGAATGGTGAGGAAGTGGAAGCAATAAGCAGTTCTGCAAAAGAACATTCAAAGCAGAAGGAATGGAAAGTTTTCAGGCCTCCAGATGTAGGGATAGGCAGTGCTGCTGAGTGTGTTAGGGCACGGCGATGTACCAGAGTCACAAGATACTTGTATTTTTCTTTTAAAAAACTGAAAGTATGTGGGGATAGTTTATAACTGTGTAGTTGATATGATTGAAGAACTAATGTTTCCTCCTCGAATGTTTCGGGGAGCATTCTCTCTTCCTGAAACCAAGTGTTTATATTTTTTAAGTGATTTGTTTCTAATTTGGATCATTTATATTCTTCTATGGACATGGATAGGCATTTGTCAAATGCATTGCTTTGTAAGCAACTCCTATGAATAAAATAAATAATTTGCTTATATTCTGTGTTGCACACTGTGCTGAAAGTTGTTGAACCTTAACTTCACATTGCTTCGAGGAACACATTGACATTGCATTGGAAGGGGAGATTTCCTGCTGAGGGCAGTAGCAGGACTCTGATTCCTGCCCAGCCTCACTCCTTCCCTGTCTGTTCCGCAGAGACCCAAATGCTACCAACCTCTTCGCTGCTGCTTCTGCACCCAGTTGAGGCTCCAGGTCCAGGTAGTGCAAGGGATAGACTAAGCTATTGGTTCAGCACTTGGTCACTATATGTGTAGACTTTTACATTTTACTTCAGAAAACAATTCCCTACACTCCATTTAATCTGAATAAATGTAGAGCCATACATTTGTTTTATCTGAAAACTCTATTAAAACAGAGATGTTTCTTGCAACTTCAGTTTCTTTTCTTGTAATATGGTGGTCTGCTTCTGCAAAGCTGTAGATTGCAAGAAAACTGTGTGTGGCCTTCTGCAAAACACTCAAGTCATGTAGAACTATAGCAGAAACTTCTACCTCTATTTTATTCACCTTTTTAGCTTTCACAACATCTGATAATAACAGTACCTAGCTGGTATGGTTTGGCTGTGTCCTCATGTTGTTCTCATGATAGTGAGTGAGTTCTCACAAAATCTAATGGTTTTATAAGGGGCTTTTCCTCCTTTCGTTTGGCACTTTTCCTTGCTGCCACCATGTGAAGAAGGACATGCTTGCTTCTCCTTCCACTGGGATTTAAGGTTTCCTGAGGCCTCCCTAGCTCTCCTGAACTGTGAGTCAATTAAACCTCTTTCTTTTATAAATTACCCAGCCTTGGCTATGTTTTTATTAGCAGCCTGAGAACAGACTAATAACGCTAGCCCATTATCACTTTTCTATAAATGCTTATTAAAATAAATTTCCAAAAACTGCTTTCATGTCTATGAAACAATGTTAGGGGATCTCCTTTATAATCAAAGTGAAATATCTAAACATATAACTATGTAAAGGTATCATCTACTATATAACATTCCCTTTATAGAGACACATAATAGAATTTTCTTTTGAATCACTACCAAGAAAGGTTAGATTGTTCCAGAGCAACTGATTTACTTATTGTGAAAATTAATTGTGTTCCTCTCCCATTTTCTTTGTCTGCTTATTTTTCTGTTTTGGTTTGGTTAAGGAAATTCAAGACCACTTTGCAACCTACCTCTAGCTACTGTACATAAGAGGAGCACACATTTTTTTCCCCATTTATTTATTTTATTGCATTTTAGGTTTGGGGGTACATGTGAAGAACATGCAAGATTGTTGCATAGGTAGACACGTGGCAGTGTGATTTGCTGCCTTCCTCCCCATCACCTACATCTGGCATCTCTCCCCCTGCTATCTCTCCCCAACTCCCCACCCCCCACTGTCCCTCCCCTATTTCCCCCTCAGCTGACCCCAGTGTGTAGTGCTTCCCTCCCTGTGTCCATGTGTTCTCATTGTTCAACACCCACCTATGAGTGAGAACATGCAGTGTTTGATCTTCTCTTCTGTCAGTTTGCTGAGAATGATGGTTTCCAGGTTCATCCATGTCCCTACAAAGGACACAAACTCATCATTTTTGATGGCTGCATAATATTCCATGGTGTATATGTGCCACATTTTCCCTGTCCAGTCTATCATCGATGGGCATTTGAATTGGTTCCAGGTCTTTGCTATTGTAAACAGTGCTGCAGTGAACATTCGTGTTCACATGTCCTTATAGTAGAACGATTTATAATCCTTTGGATATATACCCAGTAATGGGATTGCTGGGTCAAATGGAATTTCTATTTCTAGGACCTTGAGGAATCGCCACACTGTCTTCCACAATGGTTGAACTAATTTACACTCCCACCAACAGTGTAAAAGTGTTCCTATTTCTCCGCATCCTCTCCAGCATCTGTTGTCTCTAGAATTTTTAATGATCGCCATTCTAACTGGCGTGAGATGGTATCTCAATGTAGTTTTGATTTGCATTTCTCTGATGACCAGTGATGATGAGCATTTTTTCATACGTTTGTTGACCTCATGTATGTCTTCTTTTGTAAAGTATCTGATCATATCCTTTGCCCACTTTTGAATGGGCTTGTTTGGTTTTTTCTTGTGAATCTGTTTCAGTTATTTGTAAATTCTGGATATCAGCCCTTTGTCAGATGGGTAAACTGCAAAAATTTTTTCCCATTCTGTTGGTTGCCGATTCACTCTAATGACTGTTTCTTTTGCTGTGTGGAAGCTGTGGAGTTTGATTAGGTCCCATTTGTCTATTTTGGCTTTTGTTGCCAATGCTTTCGGCGTTTTGGTCATGAAGTCTTTGCCTACGCCTATGTCCTGAATGGTTTTGCCTAGATTTTCTTCCAGGGTTTTTATGGTGTTAGGTCTTATGTTTAAGTCTTTAATCCATCTGGAGTTAATTTTAGTGTAGGGTGTCAGGAAGGGGTCCAGTTTCTGCTTTCTGCACATGGCTAGCCAGTTTTCCCAACACCATTTATTAAACAGGGAATCCTTTCCCCATTGCTTGTTTTTGTCAGGTTTGTCAAAGATCAGATGGTTGTAGATATGTTTTGTTGCCTCCAAGACCTGTGTTCTGTTTCGTTGGTCTATATCTCTGTTTTGGTACCAGTACCATGCTGTTTTGATTACTGTAGCCTTGTAGTATAGTTTGAAGTCTGGTAGTGTGATGCCTCCCACTTTCTTCTTTTTGCTTAGAATTCACTTGGCTATGTAGGCTGTCTTTTGGTTCCATATGAAGTTTAAGGTGGTTTTTTCCAGTTCTGTGAAGAAGGTCATTGGTAGCTTGATGGGGATAGCATTGAATCTGTAAATTACTTTGGGCAGTATGGCCATTTTCACGATATTGATTCTTCCTAACCATGAACATGGAATATTTCTCCATCTGTTTGTGTCCTCTCTTATTTCGTTGAGCAGTGGCTTGTAGCTCTCCTTGAAGAGGTCCTTTACGTTCCTTGTTAGTTGTATTCCTAGGTATTTTATTCTCTTTGTGGCAATTGTGAATGGCAGTTCGTTCTTGATTTGGCTCTCTTTAAGTCTGTTATTGGTGTATAGGAATGCGTGTCATTTTTGCACATTGATTTTGTATCCTGAGACTTTGCTGAAGTTGCTTATCAGTTTCAGGAGATTTTGGGCTGAGATGCTGGGGTCTTCTAGATATATAATCATGTCATCTGCAAATAGAGACCATTTGACTTCCTCCTTTCCTATTCGAATACCCTTTATTTCTTTTTCTTGCCTGATTGCTCTGGCTAGGACTTCCACTATATTGAATAGGAGTGGTGAAAGAGGGCATCCTTGTCTAGTGCCATATTTCAAGGGGAATGCTTCCAGTTTTTGCCCATTCAGTATGATATTGGCTGTTGGTTTGTCGTAAATAGCTTTTATTATTTTGAGATACGTTCTGTCAATACCTAGCTTATTGAGGGTTTTTAGCATAAAGGGCTGTTGAATTTTGTCAAAGGCCTTCTCTGCATCATTTGAGATAATCATGTGGTTTTTTTCTTTGGTTCTGTTTATGTGGTGAATTACGTTTATAGACTTGTGTACATTGAACCAGCCTTGCATCCCTGGTATGAAGCCTACTTGATCATGGTGGATAAGCTTTTTGATGTGCTGTTGCAATCGGCTTGTCAGTATTTTATTGAAGATTTTTGTATCTGTGTTCATCATGGATATTGGCCTGAAGTTTTCTTTTCTTGTTGAGTCTCTGCTGGGTTTTGGTATCAGGATGATGTTGTTCTCATAAAATGATTTGGGAAGAATTCCCTCTTTTTGTATTGTTTGGAATAGTTTCAGAAGGAATGGTACCAGCTCCTCTTTGTATGTCTGGTAGAATTCGGCTGTTAACCCGTCTGGACCTGGGCTTTTTTTGGGTGGTAAGCTCTTAATTGCTGCCTCAACTTCAGACCTTGTTATGGGTCTGTTCAGGGTTTCAGCTTCTTCCTGGTTTAGGCTTGGGAGGAGGCAAGTGTCCAGGAATTTATCCATTTCTTCCAGGTTTACTAGTTTATGGAGCACACATTTTTTTTAAAGAATTATTATTTCTGACTTTATCTTATTTGCCAGTCCTTATTTTTCCATTTTTCTGATATCTTCATCTTTTTCTATCATGGTGTTTTTTTTGTGTTCCCTTCTGTAAACCACCTCAAATCTCTTTGACAGGGCATTATACAAGCCAATTAATACCACATACATATTTATTTAAATATGAAGATACATATCTAGGGAAAACTAACCAGCAGTGTTACCATTATAAAGTCAATCGTGCAATATATATTACATATAATATACACATAGTGCAGGATATATACACATATGTATGTGCATATATATACCTATATATGTACATATACTTATATACACACATATATATGTCTTTAGATAGTGTTTCAATTACAAATAAAACACTTAGAAATAACGTTGATGATGAAAAGAAATGTAATGAAGTTCCTGGTTGCAAGGGAATCAGATGTGTTGAACAGAGTAGAGATAAGCTCAAGAAAAATAATACCAATAAAAGCCACAAACAGAAATTCAGTACCACAAGACGGTTATGTGATTGTGAAATAAGTCTATATCAATCAATTTTCCACATTCAGAATCATGTTGATGAATATGATAGCCTGCTGCTTTTTGGGGGCATCCAATAAGCCACTGTAGTTTATTTATATAAAACATGTCAATCAGAAAGTGTGTTTCTATCTCAGATACATGATGTCAATTTTATCTAGGATATAATAAAGAAAATGTTAAGACATTGCAAACCTATTGACTGCTACCCCTGTGCTTGATTCACCTGAGAATCATTGACCCCACAGGGAAAGATAGTCTTTGGAAGAAAACTTAAATAATTGGGAATATTGTTGTTTCTTTTAATTCTTCTAAGTAAAAGTTAGTACTTTAGAAAATGATTGATACAAATGGCTGCCTCCTTAAATAACACTGGAAAGTCAAATGTCATAGATTTTGGCCTGACATCTAGAAATGATCCTTAATGATAGTGCGGGAGTCTCTACTTCTCATCTTCCTTCACAGTGAAAGCCCTGAAGTGATAGCATGCATGCTCTTCGTTTCTTCCTTTCCCCTTTACTCATCAACTTGATATGGTTTCCCTTCTCCCTTTGCCATTTCACCAAAATTGATCTGAAAAATTGTCCAATGATCTCCTAACTGTAAAATCAATCAAATTGCTTCTGTCTTTATTTGATTCATATAAGATAGTGCAACAGTGTTTTAAAACTTGTTATTATAAAGCTCAATTCTTATTTCTTAAAAGATACATTAACTTGAAGAGATTACCTAATCTCTCTGAGTCTATGGTTCCTTATCTGTTAAAAAAGAAAAGAAAAATTCTGATTATACTAGTTTCTACCTCATAGAATTGGTTTTATAGTTCTTCATCTATGTAAAACAAAAACAAAAACAATAAAAATTACCCAACAAAAAGGAAAGCTTTGCTTGTACCAGTACCTACCTCATAGGATTATTTTGGAAATTGCATAAAATGACTAGATGGGCCTGGAAGAAAATTATGACAAGTACTATTGGCTATTATAATTAGTCCTATTTGTAGAATCTGAAACTGCTGACCACGCTCTTCTTGGATAACACCCCCCTCCCGCTTTGTCCATGTTACAACACTCTCTTCAGGTTTCCTCCTCCCATCACGCCATCTTTCTTCGTTTACTTCATTAATTTCTTTCCCTCTGCTTACTCCCTTCACTTGATATTCGCACAGTCTCTCTCCTTGAATCTCTTCTTTTCCCACTTTTCCTGAGCAATCGCATTTGCACCTTTGAATCTCCAACTGCAGATGGCTTACATGTGCATACGTCTAACTCAGACCTCTGCTCTTCATTTCAGATGGTTATGGTTATTGGAGTCATTTTCTTCTCTAAACCAGCTCTATGTGACCTGTGCTACCTGTATCAGGTAATACCACCATCACTTTTACTTTTGTAGGGTGCGAGTCCTTCCAAAACCCTAGAGAGCTGGAAAAGAGATATTGTTCAAGGACACCCAGACATTGCCTCTATTTATTTACCCTGAAAGGGAATATGGTCCTACTGGTACTAATTTTGAGTAAGGACCAGAAGAACCCAATATCCACTAAAATGTCATTAAGTGAACGTACAGAGATTTTAGTAAACATTATTCTAAAGTGATGAGGTTTGTCCTGAGTAGAAAAAAAAACTGAAATATAGCAGAAGAACCCAATATCCACTAAAATGCCCTTAAGTGAACATACAGAGATTTTAGTAAAGATTATTCTAAAATGATGAGGTTTGTCCTAAGTAGAAAAAAAAAATGAAATGCAGCAAAAATTTGGCTGATTCTCAGATCCGGAGGACTCTACTCTTCACAGGCAGAATCATCTCTGTGTGTCCCACCAAGAATCTCAGTACCTGGAAAAATTCCCAATAGGCTGTATTTGCTCCCACTTGTGTGGATACTGCACTTTCAATAAGTTTTTGGAACCTGGGTCGATTAGGAACTCATAGTGTTTTTGTGGTCTGAGTGTGTGTATGTGTCTGTGTTGTGTAGAGGTATGTGACTCTCTGTGACTTTATGCATGTATGTATGCTGGATTTTGTCCTGTAAATCTGTAAATAACCTAAAATTCTAGTTACCTTATCTAGAATTCTAAGAATTATCTTTGAATCCTTCCACAGTCAGTAAGAAAATTATATAAAACCCTCAATTCACTTCCCATTCCTACTTCTATTGCTTTGATTCTGCCCATTCTATCCCATCTCTAGATGGTTTCAAAATTATTCCAGGTGATTTCTTTTCTGGAATACTTATCCCCTGATCCATATTTATACTAAAACACCAAAAATCTGACTTTGCTATTCTCTTATTTAAAAATCTTCAATGGGTTCTTATTGCATGCAGGATGTAGTCTTAACTCTTCCTTGTCCTACAAAGCCTTGTGATCTCACCCCTATGTTGCTTTATCCCATTCAAATTCCTCTTTAAAACCTGTATGCCACAAATAATTCTCAGTGCTGGACACTGCTGTGACGCCTCAGTCCTCTATCCAGCTACTGCCTGTCTGTGAATCCTCTTCACACTCTCCAATTCCCATGCGTTCCTTTTCCTGGCTCTGGCTAGAAAACTGTGGTTTTGGATCCCCTGCATTGTCATGAAATTCCTGTTGCTGGGTCTACGTCAGGGCAAAGAGGCAAGACAAGAGTCTGCAGAGTTTCTGCGGCTGTAGCTGCCATCCCGGATTCCACCACCACTGCTGCTGCTCTTGCTATGGAGTTGTAATGCCATTCATTACCAGGACATGTCTGAGTAGGGCTGTGATAGGCAAAAGATTTCTGCTTTCCAGGGGCTCCATTCCCAGAGAGAGTGGCTTGTAGCCTTTTATGTTAGCACCTTTTGCACAGTTTCAAGTTTCAGACTGCTCTAGAATTTATGCCAGAAAATACAAGAGGAAACAAAAAAGCAGGAACTTTTTTCCATAATTGTTTTTCTTTGAGTTTCTTACTTTCTCCTCCAGTTGACCTGCTGTGATTTACTTTTCAGACTTCTCAGCTTCATGTATTCTGTTCAGGACTTTTAATTGTGCTTAGTGGAAACAACAGGATAGCATGTACTTATGCCATCTTAACCAGAAATGTAATTTACTGACCTAATTGTATTTAATATTCTGTTATAGTAAAAATTGCTGACACTTGCTTACCATGCGCTAAGGACTGTGCTAAATTCTTTATATGCATAATTTACATATCATATTTGGGAAATTCTCAACCATGATTTCTTCAAATATATTTCTGCACATATTTCTTTCTCTTCTTTTTCCAGGACGACAGTGGCTCAAATATAATAACTTCTGATATTGCCCCACAGTTCTTTGAGCCTCTGTTTATTTTCTTATCAAACTTTTTTTTTCGGTATAACATTTGGCTGGGTGCGGTGGCTCACATCTGTAATCCTAACACTTTGGGAGGCTGAGGCCACTAGATCACAAGGTCAGGAATTCAAGAGCAGCCTGGCCAATATGGTGAAATCCAATATTTGCCAAAAATACAAAAATTAGCTGTGTGTGGTGGTGCATGCCTGTAGTTCCACGTGCTTGGGAGGCTGAGGCAGGAGAATCACTTGAACCCAGGAGGCGGGGGTTGCAGTGAGCTGAGATTGCCCTACTGCAGTCCAACCTGGGCAACAGAGCAAGACTGTGTCTCAAAAATAAAAATAAAAATAACAAACATTTCAGGTAAATAGGATTATCCCCATTTTAAAGATGAGGAATCAGAAGCTTACAGGGATTAAGTGATTTGCTCAGTGTCACACAACTAGAAAACCAGGTACAATCTTACATTGGTTTGACTCCAGAACCAAGCTCTGAACCACTGTCCAATATAACCATGGCCAGCTCTGTCATGCAGCCCAAGTTAGGCCAGAGGCACAGACATTCCAATTACAGGTGAGGAGCAGGCAGCAGTCTGCCCTGAAACCCATGTTTTTCTAGCTTTCAGCATTGATTAGGTCAAGTTGAAAGATGTACTTATGCACAATGCCAGTTGAGATTTAATATTGCTTTGTGTTAGTTATTGGGCAGGTGTTTGTTTAAAGGAAGTGGAAACAGGTGTGTGGGCCCTGATTCAATTACATGATGGAGGGGGACACACTGATCCATGGCCATTTTCAAGGAGAGATGCTGATTGTACTAATTAATCATTTGTCTGTCAGAACAAAATAGAACATAATAGAAAATGATGTTCCATTTGCCATAAGAATGGGACACACTCATGTGTCTGGCTCTCCCAACAGCCAGATGCAACTGTTTATGATGACAACAATTAAGATGCAGTACCTGAATCCTCCTGGATTATCACGTCTGAGATGGTTTGAAGGAAAGGTGCTTTGTAAACTTTTGCCAACAGCACAGGACCTCATCCAACAGGAATAGCCTCTCAAAGGAACTTTTCATTTCAAAGAGATTAATTGAGTCTTTTCAGATTATGAGGATATCCCTGAGAAATGGCTGGAAGGGATATTTTCCCTTTTCTGTCTTGGAAAGCTCAATCTACCTCACCGGATCAAGACATACATGCTCATAATGAAGTATCATGATAATATTTAATTCATTCTTTCCTTTCTCCACTTGCTATTCAACAGCCAGAGTGGCCTTTTATAAACACCAGTGATGTACATTGGCCACCTACTTAAGAATCTCCAAAGACTCAGTACCTTTAAAATGGAAACTCAACTTCTTACCAAGATCTGCAAATTGCTGCATCACCTGACCTTGCATAGCTCTCTGACCTAATTTCATACCATTCCCTTCCTCTCACTATGTTGCCGAGTCATGAATTCATGGGTCTTCTTGCTATTTTCTGAATGCATTAAGCTCATTCTCATGCCAGGGGCTTTTCCCTCTTTGCATTTGCTTTTCTACTTTTCCCAGATATTCACAAGGCTGGTATCTTCTCATTCAGATCTCTGTTCAAATGTCACCTCTTCAAAAAGACTTCATTGACAATTCTATCCAAAATGAGGCTCTTTCTACATACATCTCTGCATAGTCTATATCCATTGACCCTATTTTGTTTCTTTCATAGCATGTATTATCTGTATTTTTATTTCTTTACTATCTGTCTCCTTCTGAAATGTAAGCCTTGTGGAAGAGAAACTTGTCTCCCTTCTTTCCACATTTTATCCCCAGGCCTAAAGCATTTCCTGGTACATAGTGAGTTCACAAAAGATTTGATGATAAGATACTTAGTAAGTATTAATTAATCAATCAATATATTAACACTAATAAGCAATCTCTATGCACACACAAGACAGTTTAATCCAATAAGGAATTTTTAGTTTGGGGGTGAAAACTGTATCCTCTCCTTTTAGTATTTCCTGCACTTTGCCAAAATCAGTTTGATCTTTCCTGTTGCAAACTGGGATTCTGAGCATCCAGTCATACTTCTTCTACCCTTTTGGCGAATGACACAGATAAGGGAAAGTTCTCAGGGGAAGCCCCCCAGGGAAATTTCTAAAAGAAACAAACTCTCACTCAAGAAGCTCTTTCTTTTGGTATATACAGATAATATATACTCTGCAATTCCAGGGGGCTGAACAGGAGAAAACTTGGAAATTGATTAATAGTTTACCTCTGTGCAGGACTCAGGCAAATTGGAGCAGACCCCGATAAGATTCCTTTCCTGCCACCTGTACAATTGTTTATGATGGAAAACCTAAAGATTGAGGAGAAACCACTTTAGCTGAGTGCCCCACTTTTGCTGTTAGGAACTTCTTTGTCCTAAGACCAGGGAGCTGCTTTATAAAGTCACATCAAGGTCATCTGATGCTTTAGTGGAAAGTATACTTATTTGACTTGCTATTGGTTAGAGACAAGGGATTTAACAACTCTGTAAAGTTGGATGTCAGCTTGTAGAAATCTGATAAAATACAAATTACTTCTTATCTAATCACAAATGTAAGTGATATTAATCCAATGAAGAAAATTGAAAAAGGTAAGGTATACTTTATTGGCCTGTGAGAAATTAACCGGTCATTTATGTAAAGTAGCAATTTTATCAAACATTTGTCTTTCAGTCACTATTTAAGCAAATCTTTCTCATGGTGTCCTTTAAATTAGATTTGTTATCTTGCTGGTTCCCTCATTAATCAGTCTAGTAATATTTGGACAATCATTCAAAACCAATCAATCTAAAATCATTTTGAAAATTATTCATTTTATACAATAACTTAATACTGTCACTTGTATGAATAGGTTTGATTACACTAAAAGGAAAATAAATTTGGCATGTAAACCTTATTTTCTTAGGAAGGAAATCAGTTGCTTTCTAAGTCAAGTTATTGAGGTATAAGTCAAATATACAGTAAATTCATCCTTTATGGTATACAGTTCTATGAAGTTTGACAAATACATTTAGTCATATACCATCACCACAAAGCAAGATATAGAATATTTCTACCACCCAAAATGTACCCTTATGCCCCTTTTCGTTGTCAATACTCAGTTTTCAGTCCAACCTTCCCCCCCTTTTTTTTTGGTCTTGTATATTTTGAGTACAAGTTCTTTACCAGATATATGTCGTTTACCAAATATTTTCTCTGAGCATAGAGACTGTCATTTAACATTGTCTTTTACAAGAGAAATTGTCATGCCAAAAGTCCTGCAGTGGGTTCCATGAGGGCTAGTATGGGAGTAGGTGCTATTTATTGAAACAACAAAAGGAAAGACCCTTTTCTATTAGAGAGGAGACAGGAAGCCAGGAAGAGCATCTAGGCTAAGGGTATGCATTAGGGACAAGGATACTGGGCAGGGGTCTCAGGTGGAAGCCAGTTACAGGAGTAAGCTAAGGTGACAGAAGATGGGGACACAAGGGTCATCATACTAGACACAGATGGTCTGGCTCACCTACTAGCCTATAGCTCTTTGAATACCCCTTTCTTGCGACTAACTAGGATCAGGCCCAGAATCTGGGGTGGAAGGAATCTTTAACCCTAGCTTAAAAAATTAGGAGGACTCTACCCTTTGGAATTTTACAGACTATGTCACAGTGAAAGTTGTTGTCCTGTATGACTGCATTTCAAGGAACTTCTCCTAAACTTGCTTTGATAATTACATGTTGCTTTGCTAATCTGGATGAAGAACAACATAGTTTGAATATAGTTTACGTATAGTTGAACCATATTTACTGGTTTATTCATTAAATAGCTACTGACACATGTACTGTGCTGGGCACTGTTGTAGGGATAGGGTCACAACAGGCAAAGCAAGAGAGAGGCCTTGCTTTCACATGGCTCACATTCTAGTGACTGAGGGCAGAGTATGAATAGACAAGTAAATAAACATGAAAAAAATGAAATTTCAAATAATGTTGAAGTGCTTTTATAATCATAGACAATAGGATCACAATAGCAGAGATCATATTGTACTGGCTCATTGAGGTAGGATGGCTCTATCCTTGGGATTGTAGGCCAAAACATGACTGAGGCAGGTCTCAGTCAATAGACGTGTATTTAGCTGAGGTTGGAGGATGAGTCTGGGAAAAAAAATACAAGCCACAGGATGATCTGTGACCAGTGCTTTTTCCAAAGGGGATTTGGGGAACTTCAGAATTCAAAAGTCAAGCAGGAGGGGAAAATAAAAGACAGGGAGGATGGGCGGTGAGGAAGGTGGTTACATTCTTGTGAGGATCTAATTAGCCTCAGTAAATCTACATTTTACATGGGAAACGAGGGACTAGAGAAAAACTGGGCTATGTATTATCTCTTTCTCAGTAAATCCACATTTTACATAAGATAAAGGAAACACGTGAAAAGAGGGAATAGAGGAAATTAGGCTTTTGGGTGACTCTAAGTCCAAAAATATATTAACAAGTATTGGTGAGGGTGTAGCAAAACTGGAACCCTCTTACACTGTTAGTGGGAAAGTAAAGTGGTTGTAGCCACTTTAGAAAATAATTTGTCAGTTGCTCAGAATGCTAAGCATACAGTTGCCATTTGACCCAGCAATGCCAGCAATGCCACTCCTGTCTACTCAAGAAAATAAATGTGTATGTCCCCGCAAAGACTCGTACATGAATGTTCATAGAAGCAATATTCATAATAGCCAGAGAGTAGAAATAACATCACAAATTTCATCAACTGATGAATGGATAAACAAGAGGCTGTCTATCTTTACAAAGGAGTATTCTTCAGCAATAAAAAAATAAAATGAAATACTGATAGCTACTACAACAATGTGGATAAACCTCATAAACATACTGAGCAAAAGAAACCAGCCACAAAAGATCATGTATTTTATGATCCCATTGATGTAAAATGTTCAGAATAGTCAAATCAATAGAGACAGAAAATGGCTTAGTGGTTGTCTAGGGCTGGAGAATGGGAAGGGAGAATGGGAGTGACTGAATGGACAGGAGGTTTCTTTGGGAGATGACAAAAATACTATGAATTACAATTCTGTAAATATACTAAAAAACAGTATATTGTTCCCTTTAATTGTATTGTTTATAAATTTTATCTCGATAAACTGTTAAAAACAAAATGAGACCACCATGCAAACACCTGAGGGCAAGGTGTTTCCAGAGAGGGAACTACAAGTATGAGCAACTGAACTGGGAATGAATTTGCTTTATTTATGGAACAGAGAGGATGTCAGTAAGGCTGAAGTTAGTTGAGGAAGGAGAAGAAAATAGAGGCCAGTTCATCCTGGGTCTGTTAAGGCATGGTTGGGAGTTTGGATTTTATTTTGAATGTAATGAGATGTCACTGGAAAGTTTGTAGGATAGTGACATTATGTGATGCATGTTAAGAATACTCTGGCTACCTTGTGGGTATCAGCTCTGGGGGCGTGAAAGGATACAGTAAGACCAGTCAGTAGCCATTGCAGTAATTTGGGTGAGACTCAGAAATGCTGTAGATTTTTTTTCTTCTCTTTTTTCTTCTTCATAAGCAAAAAGCGAGGTCACCTTATATCTAGTAGAACAGTTCTCAAGAATCGTCCCAGAACAAGACACTTGCCAAAATATTTAACCCACTGTTAGTCTTTACTACCCTAAACAAGATATACCCTACTGGTAACAAAAATAATCTGTTAATAATGAAAAGTTTAAGCTACTCTTATAGAATTAGTATTTATAAAGAAAATATTATCCTAATTTAGTATCTAAATTCACTTTTCCCTCATAAAGCACTGTCAAGGTAAAACATGGGCCACTTTTTGTATCTATGACAGCTCTTTCCACACTAATTTCCTAGCTCACAGCAACAAAATGGGTTTCCTTTATCATGAACTGCACTTGTCAGTTCTAAATTTGGAATGGGAACAATAAGGCATCTGCAGAAAAACAATTTACATCAGACCCTTCTTCTTGCCCAAGGGGTTATTTGCTTTGTGCAAACTAAAGTGGGTGGCAGAGAATAAGCAGGCTTTGTTAGACCATTACTCATGTAATGAGATTTGAGGTCTGCTATTCAACACAATTTTCAATGGGCACTTTCCCCAGGACTAAATTGCTGCCTACAGACATTTTGATTATCAAATACAATTTAAAAGTAAAAAAAAGACAAAATATCCCTTATTTTCTCTAACTCCTACCCTTTGAGTTTGTCAATTTATCTAATAGAGAGGAGGTTTGCATATCAGGGAACTGTGCTCAGCCTTAGAATGTCTGACTCTTATCTGGGACTCCTCCAGCCTTCCTTCCATGCTGTGACAGGTCCCAAGTTATCCATCCAGTTGCCCCAGATATTTCTATGTCAGAAGCCAATCAACCTTGAAAGGATGAGTGATTTGACACCTTGTCTTTCAGTCAGCCCCATATTCATATACAGGCTGAGTATCCCTTATCTGAAATACTTGTGGCAATAAGTATTTCAGATGTTTTGTTTGTTTGGATTTGAGAATATTTGCATTATGTCAGTTGAGCATCCCTAATGTGAAAATCTGAAACCCGAAGTCCTCCAATGAGCATTTCCTTTGACCACCATGTTGGTGCTCTAAAAGTTTGGGATTTTAGAGCATTTGGGATTTTAGACTTTCAAACTAGAGATGCTCATACTGTACCATATGTTCACTTCTCTATAAAATTGAGCCATCCCCCTGCCGCCCCGCACTGGTTACAGATCCTGATAATCAATTCTAAATCTTCTCCTGTCTCAGTGTGATTTTCTTTCAGCTCTACTCTTAATAATCCTTTGCATCCCCTTGTGAAGTTTGTTGTGCCCCTAATCCCTTTAACTGTTCATTCTTGTCCCAATTATAACTCGGATTCTAAGAAGGTCAAAGTAGGCCTTAAAGTAGATTTGCAGGTAACTTTAGAACTTTAAGCTCAAGTCCTGTGTCTAAACTGGTATGACACTATCTTACCTATAGGGACAAGAGGCAGGAAAATTCTGGGCAGAAGAGAGTGGGTTCCTGGCAAGGGCCCCACCCTCAAGCCTAGAATTGCAGCTCAAAGTGAGAACATACATTCCTGTTTTCCCACTTGAATGTTGTCTTTTCCAAAACAACCTATGGCTCACCTGCCTCCCATCCTGTGCCCATGAAAACCCCAGGATCCACTGGTAGTGGAGAGGAGAAGCAGCTGAAGGTCAGAGACTACAACTGAACATCAGAATGAAGCATCTTGACTTCAGAGGGACAGCTTGATGGGGTAGCTTTGAAGAGGAGTCTGGCTGGGTACAGCTGGATTCTAGGGAAAGTTTATCTCTCAGCTCCCTTTCCCACTGAGAGCCACTTTCATGTGCAATAAAATCCCCTGCATTTGCCATCTCTAATTTGTTCATACGACTTCATTCCTCCTGGACAGTGGACAAGAACTCAAGTGCAGTTGCAAAAGGCTGCCACACTGACCCTTCACTGAGCTGTCAACGTGTAAGCCATCCATGGATGACAAAACTAAAAAAGCACTGACTGTAACACTCCTTCTGGGGCTTGAGGGGTTGCAGGCACCCCCATAGATGCTGCCATGGGGCCAGCACAGACTTTGTTCCTGCTGGTACCCAAAAGCACTCACCCTGCGTCCTGCACCTGATCACCTGTGTGCTCCTTCCCCCAAGGGATTGAGCCCAGCAGGTTTGAGTGAGTGGAGTTTGCCCTGGCCAAGTATCTGTGTGCACTCCAGTTCCCACCTGTGAAGGGGCCAGGGAAATTTCCTGCTTCATTATCACCTGTTCCCAAGTCCCATTGCGCCTCACTGTGATCACTCATTGCTTTATGCCATGGTAGTAGCCTGACAGGTCCACTAGCTCTCAGCCGCCAGTCACCTGCTGTGCATCACCCACCCCACCACACCACACCCCTCCAAACTAGGCACACTGGAATGTCTGGCTCTTTTCTACACTATGCTCAGGCTAGGGGGGAATCATGGGACCCTGTCTCAGGCCCTCGCAGGTGATTCCCAGGCAAGCAGAGTCTGGAGTGGACGTCCAGCAGTCCTGCAGCAGAGGGCCCTGTTAGAAGGAAAACTAAAAAGCAAAGAAATAGCCTCAACATTAACAAAAAGGACATCCACTCAGAGACCCCATCTGAAAGTCACCAACTTCAAAGACCAAAGGTAGATAAATCTTTGAAGATGGGAAGAAACCAGCACAAGAAGAATGAAAACACCAAAAACAAGAATGCCTCTCCTCCTCCAAAAGATCACAACTCCTCACCAGCAAGGGAGCAAACTGGATGGAGAATGAGTTTGACGAATTGACAGAAGCAGGCTTCAGAAGGTGGGTAATAACAAACTTCTCTGAGCTAAAGGAACATGTTCTAACCCAATGCAAAGAAACTAAGAACTTTAAAAATAGGTTAGACGAAATGCTAACTAGAATAACCAGCTTAGAGAAGAACATAAATGACTTGATGGAGCTGGAAAACACAGCTCTAGAACTTTGCGAAGCCTACAAAAGTTTCAATAGCCAAATCGATCAAGCAGAAGAAAGGATATCAGAGATTGAAGATCAATGAAATAAAATGAGAAGGCAAGATTAGAGAAAAAATATTGAAAATAAATGAACAAAGCCTCCAAGAAATAAGGGATTATGTGAAAAGACCTAATCTACTTTTGATCAGTGTACCTGAATGTGACAGGGAGAATGAATCCAAGCTGGAAAACACTCTTCAGGATATTATCCAGGAGAACTTCCCCAACCTAGCAAGGCAGGACAACCTTCAAATACAGGAAATACAGAAAACACTACAAAGATATTCCTCAAGAAGAGCAGCCCCAATGCACATAAAAGAAAACTTTAGCCTCACTTATGAATATCCATGCAAAAGCCTTAAACTATCAACCAATAGACTATAATGGCAAAATAAAAAAAAACAACGTGTCCTAGGTGATTCCTCTTCCCAGACATATAAAGTTGGTTAAATATTAGAAAGTCTTTGAACATAATTCATCATACTGATTAAGCTAAGAAGAAAGATTATATTTTTATCTCCCCGGGTGCAAAAGTATTTGCTAAGATTCAAAACTCATTCATGTAAGAAAAAAACCCAGTGTAACTATAAGAATTATTATATACTTTCCAAATGACTGAATACAATAACCAATGTAGTATCCTATGTATTAGAAAACTTCTAGGCTTTTCCTTCAAAGTCAGGAACAAGATAGAAATGCCAGCTATGGAATTTCCTCAACTATTAAGCACTGTCATGTTGTATCAGATAATGCTATCATAAAGAGAAAACTTAGAGATACATGAAGTGAAAGGAAAGAGGTAGAACTATCTCTATTTATGTATGAGATAATTTTATATGTGGGAAACCCAAGGAATCAATGGAAAAATTGCTAAAAATAATAGGATCATTTGATAAAATAGCAGATTATGAAATCAATATGTAAAAATTAATAGCTTTTACATGTATAAATAAAAACTAGTTTGAAAATACAATAAGAGGCCCCACCTATAATAGCAAAGATAAAATAAACTCAAAAATATACACATAAGCTTAATAAAAGATGTTCTAAAGCTCTATGAGAAAGACTAAAAAACAGTCTTGAAGAACAAAAAAGTAGACTTGAAGTTCATAGAGGGTTGACCTCAGTTTTTCCCTACATGGTTCATAAACTTATAAATTTAATTGAATTCCAATAAAAACACCATTTTTCTGGAGCTAAAATTCTTTAAAAGAAATAAACAAGCAAGGATAGCAGAAAATCCCTGAAAAACAAGAATAATAAAAGAAGGAGATCGTCTTTCCAGATAGTAGATCATATCATAAACCTGGCATAAATTCAGTGTAGTATTAGTGCTTGACTAGGTAAAACAGAGCAATGGAACAGAATAGAAAATTCAGAGGTAGACTTAATTGCAAATAGAAATTTAGACTATAATAAAGGTGACATATCAATAAGGTAAGGGAAGGGAGTAAACTTTTAAACTTGATTTTATCATTCATGGGAATGTAAGAGTAAAGAAGAAGACAAAGGAAAGGGAAGACAATGAGTATTTATTACTATGAGCCAAGCACTGTATCAGATACTTTGATAGTATTATTTCAATACTCATCACAATTCTGTAAGACAGGTATTATTATTCCCATTTCATAGTTGAGATATGAGGTCTAAGAGATTAAATTTTCTGTGAGCACCAAGAGCACAAATAGAGAAGATAGGATTTATGTCCAGTTCTCCATGACTTCAGATCTTGTGCCTTCTTTTCCTGTATATGTGAGACAAGAATGTGTATGGAGGTCAGGGAGGACTAGTGGGCGGCCAGGTAGAAGAGGTAAGATTAGGTCAAGTGAGCCTTGATTCTTGTTACAGATATTCAAAACTGACCTGGAAAGCAAAAGGAATCATTACAATTTCTTGGATCATGATGTGAATGTAAGAAAAGTTTCCCTGAAGGCACCGGAAGAAATAAAGGATGGTTGACTTCGTCTATGCCACCACTCCAAACACAAATGAACCTATAATCTAGTAAAAACCATGTGCTTACTTTGTAAATACAGCTTGGAGGCAGATCCTCTAACCTTGTTTTCCCACCAAAATGCACGCCTGGGCTGCTCATATGTAGGCATTCCAGAGCTGCCACTTCCAGGCCAGGGTATTCTGGACAGATGAGAGAAGAAAGCCAAAACTCTGCACAGAGACCCTTGCCAGAAACTGGGTAGCTGACCTTCTCACTGGCAAAAGGCAAGAGAGTTTCCCACTGGGCTTTATGAGTATAGAAATATGAGGCATGTAATTTTCTTGAAATCAAGTGCAGAAGTTATAGCTGCTATTTTGAATACATGCTGGGTTTAAAATTTGCTTTCACATATTCCTAAATTGTGTATCATTTTTCTTGCAGTTGAAACCAAAGAGGCAAAGTCCTAAAACTTTAAAAGATTTTTTTCCACATCATAAAAACCTTAGTCAACTCTTTTTCTTGTGCTCATAGAGAGTTAATGAACTTACTTATTAATATTTTTGCAGTTGCAATTCAAACATGATAACCCCACATATCTAAGCACTTCTCTCTGAGCAACAGAAGCTTTAAGCAACATTGCACATACCTTAAAATTCTATGTGCCCTTTGGGAAAATATATGTGCTTGCTCCCTCTGTGTTCAGAAACCCCCCATAAACAGTGCGTTGTCTGCCGTTATTACCATCTGGTAGCTGACATCAATTCCCTCGCCGATTCCTCCAACAAGGCAGCCTTATATGAATGCTTGAGGTAATGTTTGACAGGCTTTGGCGACACAGTGGGGATTAGGCTTGGTTCCTTTATTGTGCTGCCTCTCTGGTGGAGATTTCTCAGAATCCAGGCAATTCTCAGATTTGAAAAATTCTAATAGCTTAGCTGGAAGAAAGCAAGCGAAGGAAGAGGGCAGTGAATTCGTTCTCTGCAAGCCTATTCATTCCCATGTGCTGCAGATGGTAACCAGCGACCAGCGAGTGTCTGGGTGCCCCTTAGTAACCGGGAACTGCATTAGTCAGCATATTTTCAGCATGTTTCTCATCTTTAGTACAGTTACTTAATTGAGCGTCAGAGAAGCCGTGATCAAATTAATATTCAAGCAAAGCTTTGGATTAGTAACCGAATGAAAGCCACATGGCTCCCTTGCTGTTCGGCTGAGTGGTGATCACTGTTTCATACAATTGCCAGATGTCCAGCTTTGAGAACATGATACTCAAAAAGAATAAAATCAGCTTGGTTTTCATCAGCTAGTAAACGACGGGTCAGATCTACCCATTTCATTGATGCAAGAGAATGCAAGGGCATGAAGACAATCAATGCAGAGCCAATTGGGGAAGGCATCAAGCCTGTTACAGAGTGAAGTGAAGGAAAGAATACTGACTTGGAGAAGAGGGACCTCTGTTCTAGTCAATTCCTTTCTCTTACCAGCTATGTGGCATTGGCAAGGGACTTAGGTCTGTGAAAATCAGGTTTTACACCTGTAACATAAAGTGCAAACATATATCTCATGAGATTGTGATGAGCATTAGCCAGAATATATTTAGGAGATTGTAGTGGGAACTTAATGGAATGTAGCTGGGTCAGAGTAACTGGGGCCCCCTGAATCAGAATGGTGCTCAAGGTCAGTGTGACTATGGTTCCTTTGGACACAATGACACTCAAGGACCTCATGGTTCTGGGTCTCCATTCAACAAGACAAACGAATATAGGCCAAGACCTGGAGACTGGACAAAAATGCACCTGAATAGAGCAGACTCTAGAACTGAGTCAGCTGCAAAAAATGAGTGAAAGGGCAAAGAGGTGAGACAAGGGATAGGGTAGGTGTGGAAAATTGAGACGTATAGCAGATTGGATGCCCAGTCAAGCATCAGAAAGCTCTAATGCCAGGCCCTGACAAGTGAGTGGCATCATCAGAGATATTCAGGCCAGCCAACTGACCTCAGGAAGTAGAGACCAGCCTAGCCACTTAACGTGATTCACCCACATTCCTGGGGGAAATGCTATTGTTGAAGTCAAAACATCAGAAATAATTCAGTGGCTTACTTAAGATTTGATAGTTCGTGAAACTATATGACACTGTTCCTGCAGACAGATTGGAACTTTTTGGTTTTTTTGAGAGGGGTAGGTAAACAGCTACTGCATTCTTTCAACTTCCAGAATTTGGCTGTACTTGGTCATCTCCTCTGCCTCCAATCTACACAAAGGACTTTAAAATTGTGGTGGTACTGTACTTTATTCACCACTGAATCTCAGTATCTAACATACCACATGCATGAAATTCCTCACAGTCCAGTTGGATGGATGGATGGATGGATGGATGGATGGATGGATGAAAAGATGGATGGATGGACAGATGGTTGAATATGCTATTATTTTTCTGCCTAGATTATCCTTTTCCTTTCTTTTATTCAAAGCCATCTCTCCTTTCTTCAGCCCCTCTAACTTACTTCCTCAGAAGCAGGTTCTTGCTTCTTGCTTTGGGCTGTGAAAGCACTCGGCTCATCTCTCTACTAGAGCATTCAATGAAACTTCTTGTGATTTTTCTGCATATGTCTCCTTCATTTCCATCAGATTATGAGCTCTCAAAAGATGCATGCTGTCTCTTACTCATATTTACTCCCTAACACCAGGTACAATACTAAGTCAACCTTCAGTGAATGATAATTGAATGAACTTATTCCCCTTATGTGAGAAGACCTCCCTTTCAGTTCTTGGAGGCCAAAAATTGGCTGCTGCTTTATTTGACTCACAGCAGATATTTTAAAGCCTAGCAGACATCCACACATTGGTTTTGTCTGATGAAATTCACCAGGGAAGTCAGCAGCAGTAACCACAAGTTAAATTTTTAGCAAAATGTCCTCTTGTGTCTTTTTGAAAGTGAGTCTCCTTGAACTGTATGTATTCTCTCATTCTCAAGCAGCTTTAGGTTTGGAGTCTTGTCAGTGGTTTAGTGCATGGATGCTGGAGTCAGGCTGTCTGGGATTGGCTTTTGTCTCTACCAATTCTTAGCTGTCTGTTTAACCTCCCTGGGCCTCACTTTCTTCATCCATAAGAAGGAGATGATAACAATAGTACCTACCTTGTAGGACTGTGGTGAGAAGTAAACAATAGGTAATAAGTGCTTAGAACAGTGTCTGGCACGTTGTAACCACTAAAGTGCCAAACATGTTTGTTGACAATTTGCCCTTTGTTAAATATAGGAAGATAAAAGAGAGAACTTCTGGTCTTAACAAAATGCCATAGAAAATGAGCAAATGGGATGAAGAGACATTTTACAGAAGAGGATATACAGATGGCAAATAAGTATATGAAAACATGTTCAAAATCAGTAGCCATCAAATAGTGCAAATTAAGAACTCGGTGAGTTATCACTTTACACCCATCAGAATGGCTGAAATAAAAAATAGTAACAACATCAAAGCTGGTGAGGATGCAAAGGGACAGGATCACTCCCACATTGCTGGTGGAAATAAAAAATGGCCAGGGTACTTTGAAAAACACTTTGGCAGTTTCTTATGAAAGTTTGCAACTGCCGTATGGGCCAGCAATTGTACTCGTCAGTATTTGCCCTAGAGAAGTTAAAACTTATGTGCACACAAAAACAAGTCCACAGTTGTTCACAGTAGCTTCCTTTGCAATAGATGAAACTGCCATTAGCTCAGATGTCTTTCAACAGATGAATGGTTAGATAAATTGTGGTACATCTATAACATGGAATATTTCTTAGCAATAAAAAGAAATGAACTACTGATACACAAAACCACCTGAGTCTCCAGAGAATTATGCCAAGTGAAAAAAATAACAATGGTTATATGACATATATATACACATAGTATGATTCCATTTATGTAACATTCTTGAAATGATAAAATGATAGAGATGAAGGACAGATTAGTGGTTGCCAGGGACCATTATGGAGTCTGGGAGGGTGAAGGGAGGGGGCATAGCTGTGAAAGAGCAACAGGAGATATCTCTGCAGTGTTGGAAATGTTTAGTATCTTGATTGTGTAAGTTCTGGTGGATACAAGATGATAAAATTATGTAGAGCTCAATGTACACACACAGAGCTGGAGAAATCTGAAGACAGGTGGATTGTACCTATATCAATATCCTATTAGTGATACTGTGATATTGTGCTGTAGTTTTACCAAATGTCACCATTGGGGGGACTATGCACAATATACAATGGATCTATCTCTCTGTATTATTTCTTACAACTACATGTGAATCTACAATTATCTCAATTAAAAGGCCAGTTAAAATGAAACAGGAAAAGACAACTACTCTCCCTACCTCTTATTTTAGTAGGTATTTATTAAATGTTTAACATGACAATTTATATCTGAAAGATTAACTGTGTTCTACATTTTTTTCAGTGAAATGAGAATAAATGACATCACGTTTTCTTACAGATTAAAGAGCTCCTTGTTATCAGAACCTGACATGTGTTCAAAACTGCCCAGAGCAAAGATATACTGCTTATTTACCAGAAGATATTGATCTGAGACAGCTCACTCTCCTCTCTAAGAGGCTGTTGGAGACAACCAAAGAGATCCAGCAAGATCTCGGGGATAAAACAGGCCTATGAATATTTAGTGCTCTCTCCCTCTCTCTTTTCCCCTCTGTGGATTGAGAAGGTGGAGACTCATCACTCATCAACACAGAAACTACCCCTAGATTGGCTATGAAAGGCAAATCTTTTAAAAGAATATTTTATAGATTATTGACTAAAATAAATTGTCTGGAAATGTTCATTTTATAAATCATTCTTATTCATAAATATGGGATATTTGTGATTAAAGTGTAAATATATTCATTTAAAGCCAGTTACCATTAGGCATCCATCAGGAATGAAGGCAGAAGTGAATTCAGCCATACATCAAATTATGCCATGGACACAACGGCTCCTTGCACTTATGCTGGGAGCACCGTAGGCTGAGGGTCTATGACATCAGCACTGCACATATGCGGTTGTTATTTAGAACTCTCCGAGGTATAGATTTACATTACCATCTGTCCTCTCAGTTGCTGTTTACATCTATCCTAAAAGGGGGAGGGGCGTAATCAATTAAAGAGTATGTACAAAGCCCTGGGAAAAATTAACAACAGCAACAACAGCCTGAACTTGGGAGTAGTAGACATGTCTATTCAAAGGGGAAAGAGGGATTCATTCTCTTCTCACTTTGAAAATATTCTCTTTGAACTGTGGAAATTAAGTGACAAAAAAATTTGTTAAAACCTACAGGCTGGAATATGCTGAACACAATTAAGCTTCTCCAAAGAGCCTGAGAAAAATCTAAATTATATATTTTTAAATTAATTTAACGATGAATTGGACTTCATAAAAATTTAAAAGCTATGCTCCGTGAAAGACTCCATGAAGAGATTGAAAACACAAACTGCAAATTAGGAGAAAATATTTGCAAAGCATATTTCTAATAAAGAACTAGTATCTGGAATATCTAGGATCCAGTTTTGAAGAATGTTCAAAACTCAACAGTAATATAAAAAGTCTCATTAGAAAATGGACAAAAGACATGAAGTAACATGTCACCAGAGAAAGTATACAGATGACAAATGAGCACCTGAAAAAATGTTTAGCATAATTAGCCATGAACTTGCAAATTAAAACCACAATGAGATATTGCTACTGAACCTTCCTTCAAGAATGGCTTTTTAAAAATACTGGCAACACAAAATGCTGGGGAAGATACAGAGAAACTGGACGACTTGTACATTGCTGGTGGGAACAGAAATGCTACCTCCACTTTGGTAATATTGTGAAAGGAAACGTGCAATTGTCAGTAATTACTCTTCCGGGCATTATCCCAGAGAAACTAAAAATTATGTTCATGCAAAAACCCGTCTACATGAATGTTCATAGCAGCTCTATTTGTCATAGCCAAACATTGGGAACAACCCAGGTGTATGTACACAAGTGGATGTCACACAAACTGTGGTCCATTCTATGGAATAGTATTCAGCAATAGTAAAGAACAAATGACATGCACACAACAACTTGAATGGATCTCTAGGAAATAATGCTGAGTGAATAAACAAAATTCAAGCCCAAAAGGCTGTATACTGTATGATACCATAATTAAAACATTCTTGAATTGACAAAAATTATAGAAATGGAAAATAGATTCATGGTTGCCAGTGTTAAAAAGTGATTGGGGCCGGGCGCGGTGGCTCACGCCTGTAATCCCAGCACTTTGGGAGGCCGAGGCAGGTGGATCACGAGGTCAAGAG